>NC_044596.1:600000-900000 GCF_901933205.1 Camarhynchus parvulus | reverse complement strand
CTGAGTGTGCAGCTCCAGTGGAGTGGGGAGTGCTGCAGAACACATCCCAGCCATCGCTGCTGGGAAACTGAGCCTGGCCTAGGCCGGGTGTCTGACTGATCCCGCCTCGGCATGGGCTGAGCCTTCTCTGCTGCTCCATGCTCCAGCAGCTGGAAACATCTGGCTGCACAAGCTTACTAAATCGATGTGGGGTGGAATCCAGCACTCTCTTGCTGTTCCCACACTTCAGCCTCTCCCAGTGGCTCCGGTTTCGACTCAACTCTGGCATGCGGTGACTCGGTGAGCTCCGAGCCTGCCCCTGGCCCCTCGCTGCCCCTGGGGAACAGGCTGTGGGAGTCCCTGTGTCACCACCAGGACAGCACTGTGGGGGCAGATGGTGGCATTTCAGTGCTAGCAGCAGGACATGTGCCAGAGGTGGGTGAGCAGCTCTTCCTGTCCCAATTTGGCCCTTTCCAGGGTGAGAGCTGCTGCTTTTCCTGGAGTCTAGAGTGGCCTGGACTGTCACCCAAGAACTGGGGTGATCTCATCCAGGCATGGTTGACGAATGGGGCAATGGTTGAAGCTGGGGATGTGGGTCGGTGTCATTGCCCTGGAACTCTTGTCCCTGAGCCCTGGGATGCTGCTTATTGCCATTGGTGGCCCAGCAGCAGAGCAGTGCAGGGGAGGTGGTGTCCCTGTGCCGGCCCCTCAGTCAGGGCAGCTGGGGACACAGGCAGGCTCGCCCCACTGCTCCTGGGACTGGGACGGCCAGAGCAGCCCCGCTGGCAGTGGCGCCCGGGGAGGAGGCAGCGCCAGGCCCACGCTGGCTCTGTGCCCAGGGAAATGGCTGCGGGTGGCCCTGGGGGAGGCAGACGGGGCTTTGGGAGGGAGCCATGCCCGGGAGGAGCACGCTGCTGAGCTGGCAGGGTGGGAGCCCTGTCGGCGCCAGGGGACAACAGTGACTCTTCATCCTGTCCCACTCAGTCCTGGCCCAGCACGCAGGGATGTGGCACTGCCAGAGTGTGTGTTCTCTGGCTGCAGGGGCTGGGTGTGGGTTACAGCACCCACTGAATGGGGCCAGGGTGAAGGAACTGAAGGTGCCAGGTCCTTTCCTGCATGGAGTCCCGCCTGGGGACACTGGTGGGTTTTGTATTGCTGGTATTGCTGTTCCCTGAGGTTTAAAGAGCCCACATCTCCCATTGCCCTACACACTGCAGTGTAACAGCCAGGGACTGGCCACAGGTTCCTGCCCTGTCGTTTCAAGCCTGAAAATCCATCTTTGCAGGCAACTTGAGGGCAGGACTTTGCAGCTTTGAGGTGCCAACACAATCCTTTCTTGCCCCACTAGATAGGCATGGTGTCCCCTTGTCCCTGGCTGCAGATCAAGGTGGGTGCCACCCTTCAGCACTGAGGGCCTCTCGAGCCTCTCCTGCACCCTGGTTCCCTGTGTGCAGCCACCTCAGCTCCATCCCTCTCCTGTACTGCCTGTGCATCCCCATCCTGTGGCTCTGGGGACCACTTGGAGCTTCTGTGCCTTTGATTAACTCCTCCAATCTCCACAATGGAGATTTAGTAATGAGTTAATAATGACTTGTATCCTGCTGAGCCAGGTTCTGGGAGTTGGACTGGGGTGATTGGACACATGCAGGGGTGGGTGTCCTTATGCTCTGATGTGGCTGGCCACGCTGGATGCCCTGTGGGCTCACCAGCCCTTTTACCTCATCTACAACTGACTTTAACCTGCTTCATTGAACCCGTCTCATCGGGCTGTTCCTGCCTGTCACCCCCTTCATGCATAAATCAGGGTCGCTTCACTGGTCTGAGGTGCTCCTGCCCGGGCAGGTGGGCAAGGGGAGCCTGGGGATGAGGTAGCACCCATGGGTACTGCCTGAGGCGTGGCCAGAGTGTGATGGGGACAAGGAACACTCAAGGAGCTCTGCTTGAGCACTGGCATGTGGCTGTGCCTTGGTGGGGAGCTGCTGGGGTGGGTGCTGTTGGTGTCCCCCATCCCCCTGTGCCTGCCCTGGGGTGTGTGCTGGCAGTGTCCCCATCCTCATGTCCCTTCACTGGGGTGTGTCCTGGCAGTGTCCCCATCCCCCTGTCCCTGCACTGGGGTGTGTGCTGGCAGTGTCCCCCATCTCCCATCCCTGCACTGGGGTGTGTGCTGGCAGTGTCCCCATCCCCCTGTCCCTGCACTGGGGTGTGTGCTGGCAGTGTCCCCCATCTCCCATCCCTGCACTGGGGTGTGTGCTGGCAGTGTCCCCCATGCCCCTGTCCCTGCACTGGGGTGTGTGCTGGCAGTGTCCCCCATCCTGATGTCCCTGCACTGGGGTGTGTGCTGGCAGTGTCCCCCATCTCCCATCCCTGCACTGGGGTGTGTGCTGGCAGTGTCCCCCATCCCCCTGTCCCTGCAGTTCACATGGTGCCGGTGCCGTTGCAAATCCTGAAGCGCTGGTTGCCACGTTACATTAGGAGGAGCCACATCCCATGTCCCTGACGCCTGCTGTCACTGCAGATCCGTGGCAGGCTGCAGCTGAAAGGCCTGAAATCAGGGATCAAAGCCGCAGTGGCACGGCTGTTAGTGCCCGGGGTGCATGTGAACAGGACAGGGACTTGGGGCTGGAGCCATGGCCCCGAGCCCACAGCACTGCTGGGGCTGTGCCAGGAGTGACCCCCTCCTCTGTGCAGGTGTCTGTGTTCTCACACGTCTGTGCAGGTGTCTCTGGGCAGGGTGCACACCTTTGTGTGTGCAGGTGGATGTACGTGTTTGTGGAGGTGCCTGTATATCTTTGCACATGTGCACAAGTGGTTATGATGTGGGTAGATGCCTGTGCTCGTGTGCATTTGGGGGGTGGCTGGCTCTGTGTGTGTGTGTACTCATCCATGCTGTGGGTGTGTACACCTGGAGAAGTCCCAGGGCAGACAGAGCTTGGGGATCCTCAGCTCTGGGCTGTGCCTGTGGGGGCTCAGTCCCACCAGCTGCTCCAGCCCTGCACAGAAGCAGCCACTCCTTCATGAGTGGGGCTCAGTGTCCTCCACCCCCCGACATCCCCTCGGTCCCACTGCCTGCACACCAAGTGATGCTGCTCCAGCACCCATGTTCCCAAGCTGGAGCACCCCTGGGGCCTGGGGCAGGTTTGGGGACATTCTTCCAGGACTGCTGCTCCTGTCACCTGTGTGGGTCCTGTGGCCCCACTTGGTCTCTACCAGCTCATCCTTTCTGAACTAGACATCACCATCCCAGCTGCATGCTTGGGAGTGGCATTTCAGGGTGGTGCAGCTCCAGCCTGATGCCAGACTTGCCCTGTCCTTTCCTGATGGGCAGAGCCAGGGCTGTTAGTCGTGGCCATGGGCAGGGGGGTGCTCCATCCATCCATCCATCCATCCATCCATCCATCCATCCATCCATCCATCCATCCATCCATCCATCCATCCATCCATCCATCCATCCATCCATCCATCCATCCATCCCTTTAAAGCCTTCACTTTGTCTCTCCACAGACCCTGAATCCCAGAGGAAGAGGACAGTGCAGAATGTGCTGGACCTACGTCAGAACCTGGAGGAGACCATGTCCAGCCTAAGAGGCTCTCAGGTGTCTCACAGGTGAGGCCCCAGCACCAGACCACCCCCCAGCCTCTTCCCCACAGTCAGTGTCCTTCCTGGGGCAGATGGGAAGCAGCTCTGCTCCTGGTGAGGGCCATGTGGGTGGGAGGGAATCAGCAGTGCTTTGTGACCTGGGGACCCTGTGCATGGAGGCTTGGAGAGAAGCCCCCAAATCCATGAGGTGTCCATGGTGCTGCAGCAGAATCCTGTCCCCTAAAGTGCTCTGCGACAGTAAAGCCTGGGGAGTGGTGGCAGTGAGGGGAGCTGACAGAGCAGAGAGAGGGGGTGAGGTCTGTTCCCAGTGGTCAGGTGACCCTGAATGGACTACCAGAGGTCAATATATCACCTGTACCCACCCCAGTTTGCACCAGAGGCTCCATCCCTATCTGTGGCTTAGTTTTTCTCTGTAGGGTGATGATGGAGGAGCTCTCAGCCAGAGCCCAGGAGCAGAGGTGGGGGTGCCCTGGGGTGCCCTGCCCAGACTGGAGCGAGGGAATGGTGGGGATGGGGACAGGGTGAGCACTGCATGGACAGCCAGGGCACAGTGTCTGTGTTTAGGGGTCTCTGACACACGTCTGGGACTGCCTGTGTCCCCCTGGGTCACTCACTTGAGATATTGCATGGTTTCTGCTTCACTCTGGATTTGCAAGGTTGTGTGGGTGTTTGCCGGTTGGGAAAGTGGGGATGCGGGACCATCCTTCTCCTGGAGTGTGTTGCCACCTCGTGGTCTCTCTCGATCCTGTTTTTTGTCTTGGAAGGGACACAAAGCAGCAGCTTCCTCCCACCTTTCACTCACTATTCACCATTACAGACCTTCCCGTGTCAGCCCTCAAGCAGCCTTGTCCATGATGAAGCAGCCTTTTGATCTCCCTTTTCATCGCCTGAAATTTCTAGACCTTCGAGACCTAGCTCACCCTTGCTGTGCTTCCTGGATGTTTTCTGAGCCAGGAGCAGCAGAGAGCTGTGGCAGTGGGATTTGCTTGGGGCCACAGCAATATTTTCTGAGCTGGCCATTTCCTGAAATGATCCGTTTCAGCTCTGCCATCCCTTTGCTCGGTGCAGGAGCTGGGTCAGAGCCCAGCGCTGCTCATGCCAAGCCAGGGCTGCCTTGTGTTCATTTAGCTTTCATCAAATGAAAAGTGTCAAACTCCACCCCCCTCCTCACCCCAGCACTCAGCTCCTTCAGAAATCCTTCTCAGCTCAGGTCTTAGGAAAATAGGGCGAGGACATTAAGGGTGATTAAATTAGCATTGCTGGTGGGATTTGACTGTTCACTATCACTTCCTTTCCTTGATGAGCTGTGAGTATATCACATGGTGGATGCCTCAGCTGCATTCCTGCCGTGGAGAAAAATGGCTATGGATAGCCCAGGGATCCCTACCCCTCCTCTCTGTCCCTTTCAGCAGGACTTAAACATGTGAAGATCTTCCGTCTTATCCCATAACAGCTGAATTTATTTGGAAGCTTTTTTTATTCCAGTAGCCCACAGCAGCCTCGGCAGCTCCCTGCATCCCTCCAGGAGCTCCTCTGTGGCTGTGAGCCAGATTTTTCCTTTCCCAAAGCTGTGTCAGCTCTTCCCTGGTACGTTGTAATTACACACGTACCCACTCATTCTGCTCTTGGGAACACTTCCTACAAGTCTGTCCAATGCAGATGTCATCTGCAAGTCCTCTGGATGTGCCTGCATTGCTGGTGTCCTGTAGCTGCTTTGGGCTCTCTCTTTATTCATTCCACAAACTATTCCTCAAATTTCTCTTGTTACCCTCACTGTGTTCTTCCATCCAGTGGCTGAGGGCTCAGTCTTTGCTGTTCCCTTGTTAGAGCACAGTGTTATTCCTGAAAGATGTCGCCATGCTCCTGGCAGCAGGGCTGCATGAATGTCCTTGGGGCTTAGAGAATCATGAAATCACAGAGTCACTGAGGAGACTCAGTGGACACTTGGAGGACACTTGGAGAAAGTCTCTAAGATCATCAAGTCCAACCATTTCCCCAGCACTGCCATGTTCACCATTATGCCATGTTCACCATTATACCATGTTCCCAGGAGCCACATCCACACATTTTTTAAACACTTCCAAGGATGGTGACTCCACCACTGCCCTGAGCAGCCTGTGCCAGTGCCTGACCACCCTTTCAGGAAAGAAATTTTCTCCAATATCCAACCTAAACCTCCCCTGGCACAACTTGAGGCCGTTTCCTCTTTTCCTGTTCCCAGGGAGCAGAGCCCAATTCCTCCCCAGCTCCCCGCTCTTGTCAGAGAGTTGTGGAGAGCCAGAATGTCCCTCCTGAGCCCCCCAGCCCCCTCAGCTGCTCCTGGTGCTCCAGACACTTCCCCAGCTCTGTTGCCCTTCTCTGGACACGCTCCAGCCCCTCAATGTCTTTCTTGTCATGAGGGGCCCAGAACTGAACCCAGGATTCGAGGTGAAGCTTCTGTTCCTCCTGCTCAGAGACATGGTTGGCATCTGCTCTGAGCTGCTGGGAGCACATCCTCAAACAGCCTTTGTGCTGCCGACAAAAACAAAACCCTTTTAGCTGCCCCTTTTAGTTCCGCTTTAACAAACTTCCTCGTTTTTTGTAATGTAGTTCCCTGTTTTAGATTCAATGCTGCAGCCTGGGTTTGGCTTTGGGTGCTCCTGCAGGAACCTTTAATCCAAGCTAGGGAATAATTTACTGATAGTAGTGTTTGGAGCCAATTTGAGGACTGTGGGTTCCCAAAGAGCTGCTCCAAGAAGTAATAGCTTCTCGTGGCTAAATTTAGTTTTAGAATCACTATTTGCCCAAAATACACCCTGAGAGGCACAGGGAGTGATGGAATTCCCCATTTCTGAAGTGCTTGTGGGCTCTGGGCTGGCTGCAGAGCACTGTGAGCAGCCCCTGGGGCTGGGCAGCCCTCTCTTGGGGTCATCTTTCCTGCCCAGATGTTGGGGGTTCAGTCTACAGGGGTTCAGTGTGAGGTGCTGCTGCAGGGACTGGTCCCAGGTCTGTCCCTCAGCATTCTTTCACTCACAGCCTCCATTCCCTGGCATGTCCCACTGTCACATTCCCTGGGATGGGTGCCACCACCCCAGCTTGTCCTGTCCTGGGTCTGGTGTGATCTTGAGGTGCAGATGTTGAAGTGCTGGGGGAGAAGTGGCTGAACAGAAGCAGCCCAGACACAGGGGAGCATGTTCAGGCTTTCCACTAAAGGTGCCCCATTAGATGAGCTGGATTTTGGGGCTGGAGCCAGTCTCCAGAATGGTGCTGATCCCTTTCCCAGGTGTGTTTGCCACCAGTCCCTGCTCTGAGGTGGGTGGACAGGGCTATGGTAGAGTGTTGCTTTTGTAGATTGACTTGAGCACAGAGCCCCTATCACATCCCATGTCCTATTCCACTGTCCCTGGGGAGACATCACTGAACACCGTGGTGTGCATGTCCCAGCGCATCCTACACTGTGGGACACTGGGGTGGCACCAGGCAGGGAAGGAGGGGACTGTCCCTTGCCACCTGAGATGGAGATGGTCCAGGACAGACAGCATCCCTGAAACCACAGTCCTGTGAGCCTCTGGCCTTGCCTAGCTGCCTCAAAATAGGCAGTTTTGGTATCTGAGCACTTGCAGACCCAATTCTGGAGGGGTGAGGCGGGACACAGATCTCCCCTGCCCCCTGTGCCGTGCCCTGACTCCCTGACTGCCTGTCCTTGCAGCTCCCTGGAGATGACCTGCTATGACAGCGATGAAGCCAACCCACGGAGTGTCTCCAGCCTCTCCAACCGCTCGTCCCCTCTGTCCTGGCGCTACGGGCAGTCCAGCCCGCGGCTGCAGGCCGGGGACGCGCCCTCGGTGGGGGGCACGTGCCGCTCCGAGGGCACCCCCAGCTGGTACATGCACGGCGAGCGCGCGCACTACTCGCACACCATGCCCATGCGCAGCCCCAGCAAGCTCAGCCACATCTCCCGCCTGGAGCTGGTCGAGGCGCTGGACAGCGATGACGTGGAGCTCAAGTCGGGGTACATGAGTGACAGTGACCTGATGGGCAAGACGCTGACGGAGGATGATGACATCACCACGGGGTACGTGCCTGTGAGGGGAGTTGTGCTGGACTGGGGTTGTCCAGGAGTTTCACCTGCTCCTGTTCACCTGGCACAGTGGGGGTGGATGGAGTGGAACATAGGTTACAGCCAGTCTGGTTAGGATTGGATCGTCCCCACATCCCAGGAGATGCTTCCCTGCTAGCAGTGCTGGTGGTGCTGGACCATCTGGGTCTTCCTGGGGCTCCTGAGCCAGAATGAGCTGCTCTCCCAGCATGTGGGAAGTGTCCAGCTTGATCTGGGTGTTCCTGGAGCAGGGAGCTGAGAAAAGTTCGTGGTCTGTAACTGCAGATGCCCTGAGCCACAGTCCTGCTGCTTTCAGAAGTGCACCAGTTTCAGTTTACACCAGTCAGTCTGAGTGGCTTCCTGTGACCCAGGCACTGTGGGGGTGTCCTGTGAGACTCCTGGGGGTCCATGGTGGGACAGGCTGGGTCAGATCTCAGCACCCCAGTGAGAACTGGGCACCGAGGTGTCATTGCTGATGGATGACTCCACATGGAGAAGGGTGTGCTGCTGAGCAGAGTCCCTCCTTCTGGGACCCCCATCAGCGTCCATCCCTCCACCCATGGAGCCAGGGGCATCTCCTGCCAGATGGGCACAAACCCAGCACTCCCAGGACTCATGTTTTCTTGCCAGATGTGTCCACTCCTGCTGCACTGTTGAGGTGCCCCTGACTCTGGCAAGGGTCCAAGGTTTGAACATGTTGGAGGTTTCCTGTTTCGGCACAGCAGAAAATAAGTAAGTTGGGCGTTTGAGCTGTCCCAGAGCCTGATGAGATATTTGGCCTCCTGACAGTGCTGCTTTGCCCTTCCTAGGATGGCTGTAGTCACATCAGTTTGGTGCAGGATAGAGCACAGCCTGTGGCTTCACACCTATCCTGGGGCCAGTGCTCCATAGATATGGCTTGTAGGTGCCTGTTGCAGTTGCAGGGGACACACCTTTGGCTACCTCCTGGCTTCTGTCGCTGCCATGCTCCAGCTGTGGGCTGAGAGTGTCTGTGGCACTGTGGGTGTCAGACCCATCTCCCCATGGGCACTGACCTTGGGGGCCTGCCCTGTGCTTGTGAATGAGCGAGCCTTGTGCTGGTTCAACACGGACCCTCCTGTAGATCTTGACCTATTGCTTGGCAGCCAGAGGTCCCATGTCACCACTTGCTGCCACTGGCCACTGGACTGCGAGGTGTGACTGGCAGTGGGGTAGATTTGGGCTGCCCTGGATGGCTGAAGCTGCAGCAGGGCTGGCTGTGGGGATGAAGGGTACACTGCTCCCCATCTCCCTCCTTGTCTCATCTTGGTGCTGCTCATGCAGGCAGATAACCTTGGGGTGCCCTTGGCTTCAGAGGCAGTGGAGCAACACTTTGTATTCGTCAATCACTGAGCAGGGGGAGTGTGGGCAGGGTCAGAGACCCAGGACAGCTCAGCCATGCACTGCTATGGGCAGAATTTACTTCTCCTTCAGGAAGGTACAAGCTTTGGGGATGGATCCCTGTATGGCTGAGGCTCTGTGAGGCCCTGGCAGTGCACAATGCCCTGGTGTGGGTGAGGCTGTCAGTGCTGTGGTGAGCAGGCCATGGGCAGGTGCCACAGTCCCTGTTCCTGTGCAGAGTCCCCAGCATGGGGACTCCTGGATGTGCCTGGAGTTCTCTGCCATGCCAGAGACAGACTGGGTGCCCTGCACTGGGTACCCTCCCCAAGAAGGGGTGCAGGAGTGAGCCAGGGCAGCACAGGACCCCGTTATCCGCAGGGGCATCTCTGGGGGATCAGCCATTTCACCGGGGTCATTGTGGGCACAGAGCCATGTAGTGACCTACACAGCTTCACAGCTTCATCCCCCATGGCCCCACAGCAGGACTTGGGGGGGTCTCCCAGAGTGGGCAGCATGGCAGGGTCTCTGTCCCAGAGCATGCCTTTGGCTGGGTGCTGGGGTACACTGAGGTGCCCTGTCCAGGGGCCTGCACACTCTGGGTGCAGAGCCCAGGAAGCAGAGCAGGAGCATTCCCTCCAGAGAGCCAAATACGACAAGGAGCTGGCCAGGAGCACTTATCCAGCACAGCCCCTCATCCAGACCCCACTCAGCCAGCACATCCCCTCACCCAGTGCAGCCCCTCATCCAGCCTCCTGTCATCCAGCACAGCCCCTCATCCAGCACAGCCCCTCACCCAGTGCAGCCCCCTTCACCCATCACAGCCCCCCTCACCCAGCACAGCCCCCCTCACTCAGCACAGCCCCCTTCACCCAGCACAGCCCCTTCACCCAGCACAGCCCCTCGCTCAGCACTGCCCCTCACCCAGCACAGCCCCCTTCACCCAGCACAGTCCCTCGCTCAGCACAGCCCCTCGCTCAGCACAGCCCCTCGCTCAGCAGAGCCCCTCACCCAGCACTGCCCCCCTCACTCAGCACAGCCCCTCACCCAGCACAGCCCCCTTCACCCAGCACAGCCCCCTTCACCCAGCACAGCCCCCTTCACCCAGCACAGCCCCTCACCCAGCAGAGCCCCTCACCCAGCACAGCCCCTCACCCAGCACTGCCCCCCTCACTCAGCACAGTCCCTCGCTCAGCACAGCCCCTCGCTCAGCAGAGCCCCTCACCCAGCACAGCCCCTCACCCAGCACTGCCCCCCTCACTCAGCACAGCCCCTCACCCATTGCAGCCCCTCGCTGGCTCTGACCTAGAAAGCGGCACTGCCGCAGGCCCCATCTCGCGGTGCTGCTAATGCACCGGGCAGGAGCGGCTGCTGCAGATGGGGCCGGCAGCCCCAGGCCGGGCTGCGGGGCAGCGTCCCCCGCACCGCGCCGGCGCACGCCCCGGCTTGTAGGGCAGTAGGTCAGAGACGGCTCAGAGGACGCGGTGACACGTCCCTGTCCCTGTCCCTGTGGGACACACAGACGTGTGGGGCTGTGGGATGTGCCCCGGCATGCCCGTGGCTCGGCGGGGAAGCAGGCTGGAAGGAGCGAGGGCTGAGGTAGGTGAGACACGGCTGGGGCGAGGGGACTGCCCGCAAGGTATCGAGGTGGATTCAGCTGGGTGGAGGTTGGGGTGAGCCCAGCCAAGGAGGCTGTAGGGGACTTGAGGCCCAGCTCAGAGAGGGAGTGGGATGGTCCGGTCTGAGCAGGGATTGGCTGGGGACGCCCGAGACCCCAGCAGCATTCCTATGTTAGCCGAATGTACCAGGGTGTGCTCCATTTGTACTGGCATCCTGGCTCCTCACCCAGCTGTGCCTGCATCCATCGGCGTGACACTTGCTACTCCTCTCTACCTGCTGCTGGTTTCAGGGTCTGGAAAGCTCTTGTTTTGGCCCCCTATTCAGCAGCCCATACCTTTTGTTCCCAATGTCACTATATCCTCCTTGTGCACTGCATCAGGGCAGGGACCTGGCACAGGGAGCACCCACCAGGATGTCTGGGATGACTGAAAGGATGGAAGGCATGCTGCTGCTCTTCTGCCCTGTCCTGCCTGTCCTTGGGGCCTAGGCAGGTGCAGAGATAGCACCCAGTCTTGGGCTGTTTCTCCAACACTAAAACATATTTTCTCCCTTCCTTGGTCAACTCTGGTTCTTACCTGCCACTATTCAGTGGCCACTGTTCCCTGCCCTGAGGCCAGTTCCAGGAAGGGTGTGGTGCCACCTGTGACGCTTTTGCACTCATCCAGGCTGGGGTTGTTTTCTGAACACTGGAGGTCACCCCACCAAGGTCACTCCACTGGGAGCTTCCCCAGGGACATCTCTCTCTGTGCAGCCACTGCATGGGTGCCTTTGTGTGCAGACCTGCATGTGAACCAGGCAGTGGTGAGGAGCTTGGAGCAGGATGTGCAAGCCAGGTTTGGCCTGGTTTTGTTCTGGCCATGTCCTGCATGTCTGAGCAGTGCCACCAGAGTGTGGCCATGTGTGGGTGTGCCTCTCCCTGTGCTGTGTGTGCCCAGAACCTGACCTGATGTGATGTGTCTTGAGTAGTGGCTCAGCACCGTCCCTGGGTGTTTCCTAGGGCCAGTTGGGTCACGGTGGGAGTGAGTGGGATGCTGCAAGGCTTTGCTGCAGTCAGGAGCTCATGGGGTACAGAAGGAGCTATCAGGGCTGGCTGCTGAGTCAGCACCTTGTGCTGCGGTGGCTGCAGGAGCAGTGATGGTGGTCTGTGTGTGCTGCAGTGCTGTGGTGTGGAGGTGTAGCTCTGGAGCCAGTCCTCAGGGCTCTGCGTGTCCCTTGGGGCTTCCAGAGCACTGGGGGAATGTTTGTGTGACCCTGGGACTGCTGTGATTTCAGGATGTCCTTTTGCATCTCGTTTGTTGGAGGCAGAAAGGGAGGCAGCGTTGCATCCCACTGCAGCAGTGGCAGCATCTGCACCCTCATGAGCTGGGTACTGCCCTGACTCTGCTTGTGGGCATGAAATGGAGCTGAGGCAGCAGCTTTTGGAATTGGGAGTGCAGGGCACACTGCTAGCCCACAGCACACCCCAGGCACCGTCCCAGGTCACTGTGATGGTGCTGCTGGCAGCCAAGCGCTGCAGAGCCTGTGGTCCCCTCCAGCAGGGCTGGGGGCTGCCAGCAGCATCCTCCCGGGAGGGATGCTCTGGAGCTGACACCCGCTGCGCTCTGGCTGGCCTGGCTCCGGCTTCCTTGCAACTCCTTGGGCTCGGCACAGCCCGTAGGCGGGAGCAGATGTTTGGCTCAGCTCCCCAGCAGCAGCAGGGGAGCGGCCGCCCTCCTCCTGCTCCGAGCAGGACTGGTGCTGGAGCCTGCTCCCTTCCCTCAAACACCCCTTGCTCCGCTTTGGCTGGTCCAGGATGACCCCATGTCCTGTCCCAGTGAGCCCATGAAGTCATTCCTCATCAGGGACATCCCGTGGGGCATGGCTGTGGCCCTGCACGTGGCCTGGCGTGTGTATGGGACCCTGGCTGGCCAGGGAGCAATGTTGTATAAATATTTGCTGGGCTGTGCTGCGTGCTGGGCTTGGCGAGTTCCTCCCGCCAGCTGGGTACAGGGGACGCTCCCGGAAAGGGGCCCCAGGACCCCCCTAGGCATCAGCACCTTTCTGTGAGCTGCTTTCTAGCAGTTCCATCCTTTGGGGTTTGGGTTGAGGCACCCAGTGCTGATCCCTGGCCCCTGGGGATGTGACAGCAGCTGCATGAGGCATGTTTTGGGGACGGAATCCTGGGGTTGTGAGGCTTGGAGGTACAGGGCACCTGGGGGTCAGTGACACCCAAGATGCAGGGAGCTGCTGGCCCCTGCAGCTTGTTGATGAGGCTGGATACGGACACAGGGCAGAGCCAAGTGCAGGGTTGGACCTCACACACCCATGTGCCCTGGGGAAAGCTGCTGGGGTGAATCTGACCCAAACCCACCTGCCTCTTTGCATGCCACCTGGGGACCTCGAGACCCGGCTTTACCATGTGCCACCCTGCCGCCTGTGGAGGAGCCTGGCCACTCTGGACTGAGGTGTCCGAGGTCACCAGCTTGTCCAGACAACAGGAAAAATAGGAATTTCACAACCGAGCTGAGTCACGCTGCTCCCCACCCCGGCACTGCCCTGGGACTCTCTGAGCATTCATTGCACGTGGCCTCTGCAGCCCCGGGTGCCGCTGTGGCCCGGGTGAGGCTCCACACGTCACCGAAACTGCCAGCGGAGATCCCCGCACCAGGACACAGTTCTTCCAGGGCTTCCACCACTTGGGGGGGAGCAGAGGGGTGACCAGAGGTGAGCTCTCAGCCAGGAGTGTGTTTGGGGTCCATGGCTGATGTCACTGCAGCAGGCAGTGAGTGCTGGCTGACCCCACCACGGCCTCGGCCTCGCTGCTGCAGGGAAATCAGACCCCACTGTTACTGAGGTTGATGGTGCAGGGCTGGGGTAATGTTGATCCTCTTCTGCTGGGGAAGCTCAGGCAAGTCAGATCCCCCTTCCCTACCTCAGTTTCCCCATCTGCCGGATCTCTGCAGACCCCTGTTCCTCTGAGTGCAGCTTCGGAGAAAGGTGCCAGAACAGAGTACCCAAAATCCAAGCAGGAGACGCCTAGGGTCAAGGTAGCCTGACTGTCTGTAGGGGCTGGAGTTCTTTGAGGGGGTACCTGGGGGTCTGGGGGGTACAGAGGGGTTTACAGGGCTGTGGGGATCAGGGAAGTCAGGGAATGTTGTTACACTCTGGTTCCTGATGTGGATGTGAGGGAGATGCAGAGCCCCGCCCTGCCCACATACATGGGGAGCTCCCAACCCCCTCAACGGGATTTATGAAGCTAATTGTTTTTTCTGCCCCATTAAGTGGAGGAGAGGGGGAGGGTGTGAAGAGCCCGGCTGTGCCTGTGCCTTCCCCACTGCTCCTATCTCAAGTCACAGCATGAGCTGGGGCTGGCAGCACCAGTGCCACAGAGCCCCCTCAATGCCAGTGATCTGCTGATGTGGAGTGTGGGACCCCCTCAGTGCACACACTGCATCCTCCCTTGCCACAGGAGGAAGGGGCCAGGGCAGACCAGGAGTTGCTTCCATCCAGGGTGGGCTTCAGGATGGCAGTGGGGAGCTGGCTGGACCAGCCTGGCAGGGACATGAGTGTCTGGAGCCCTGGCTAGTGCCAGTGGGTCTGGGTGCTACATGGGCAGGTGTCTGTGCTGGTGTGAGACAGGTGAAGCAAGGAGAGTTCAAAACTGTCCAGCTCCAACAGCAACCTCTGCTGAGAAATGTGCTGGGGGTACTCCTCTGTACAGGGCTCAGTGCATCTGCTGGTACTCAGGGGTCTGCTGTGGCTCTGCCATCATCTCACACCGGGCCTGTGGCTCTGGCAGGGTCAAATCTGCCTTTCTGAGGGGCTGCAGTGCTGGGCTGTGCAGGCTGGCTCCCCTGCCACTTGGGATGCCCACATTTGCCCAGAAGCTGCTCTGAGCACTGCCTGAGCTGGCCGTGGAGGGGCTGAGGCAGGCAGCCAGGAGAAGAGGAGGGAAGGGACAGCATCCGGCACAGTGCCAGGCCAGAGGGACCCGAGGGATGTGGTGCTGGCCGGGCTGTGCCGCCGCACCCGTTGGCGCACGCGGCCGTGGGGCCGTAACTGCACCTCGGGCTGGCTGCACCACCAGCCCCGGCCATGAGCTCCTGCCAGGGCTTGCTGGGCCGTGGGCACAAGCTCATCACTGGGGACAGGGATGGTCAGGTACCCCCGTCCTGCCATGCCATGCTGGGACAAGCCCTGTGTGGTGAGTGACTGGACAGTGGGGAAGGAGCCAAGAGGCGTCGCCCGTTGCTTCAAGGAAGGAATTACTTATTTCCCAGCCTGCAGGGTCTGCTGTGTCTTGCCAAGGCTGCAGTTAACTCTCTCTGCCCTATGTGGCTGGGCTGGCAAAATTGTCCCTGGTGTTACCATCCTGGTGAGGACCCTACTGTGCAGCATGGCTCTTGATGTGATGGAAGAGAGAGAGAAAAAGGGACAAAAGTTGGGGTTTTGGTCAATGAAAGGCAGAGCGGGGCAGGCATGGATGTCCTGCCTGGGGACGAGCACTGCGGTTGCTGGGAGCAGCTGTCCCAGCACCCCACAGTGGGACCCACATCGAGGAGGTGGTTCCTTTTGGGGACAGAGAACAGGGCGGTTTGGGGGGCACGGGTTCCAGGTCCAGTGCTGAGGAATGCCCTCTGGTATCATACAGGGGGCTGGGTTCACTGGTGCTGTGTTTGGGGATGTGAATCGTGGTTTGGGGGCTCTGCGGGCATTTGGGGCGACGCTGGGGGACACCAGGGACAGGGGTCGGGGCTGTGGGGCAGAACGCAGAGACATGGTGGCGGAGCTGAGGCGGGCGAGGCTTGGAGCCGGGACCCCGGTCCCGTCCCGGCGGGGACGGGGAGGGGCCGGTGGACGGCGGAGGGGGTCCTGTGCCGCTGTCGCTTTAAGGCGCGGGCAGCGGGGCGGTCCCGCCGCCCCCCGCCCCTCTCGGCCGCCCGGCGGGGCCGCGCCGGGCCGCGGGCAGCACGATGCTGCGGGCGGGGAGGCCGCGCCGCGCGCCGCGCCTCGCCAGCAGGTACGGCACGGGCACGGACCGGGCACCGCGGCGGGCGGGGGCGCGGCCGGAGCTCGGCCCCGACAGACAAAGCCCCGCGCCCCGGGGCCGCTCCGCGGGCGGTGCTTTGTCTCGGCCGCGCTGGGGCGGGGGGGTGAAAGGGGGTCGGGGCAGCGCGGCCGCGCCCGCACCGCGGCATCGGGGCATCGGGGCGGCTGCCGCTGCCTGCCCATCCTCCGCCCCGGCACCCCCATCCTCCGCCCCGGCCCGCGCCCCGCACCTGCAGTACGGCCGGGCCTATCCTCCGCGGCGCTCCCGGGGCGCTGGTGCCTCCACACGCCGGGTCTGACCCCGGGACTGCCGAGCGCGGGGCTCCGAGTCGGGGTGCGGCCGGGGCGGGGCGGAGCATCCCCGCGCACCGCGCCGCGGTCCCACTCCATCCTCCGCTCCCTGGCGGTGCAGCCGCCTCCCCGCTCCGGGACTGGGGCCGGGTGCTCATCCCCGAGGCCGTGCGGGACCATCCCGCCCTCAGCGGCTCCCGTCCGCCCGCCGGCGCCGGGCGGCGCGGCAGGACGGACGCGCTGCCCTTGAGCATCCCCGTTCCTGGGGGTTGCCGCGGGGCTGCTGGCGGGTAGGTTCGGTGCGGGCTCGTCTGCAGGAGCTGGGAATGGGTCTGGCTAAGATGGAGGGGATGGAGCACAAAGCAGAGGGTCAATTTTGCCCCGGAGTGACAGTCTGACATTGCTGCCCCCTGTTTGAGGGTTCTGGGGGGCAGTCGAGGTGCCAGGGCTCAGCCATGCTCCGGGAGTTTATACATGCTGCGGGGCCAGTGGTGCTGTGGTTGAGGCTTTCCTTGCTGTGCCGCATATGGCATACACTTACCAGCTAGGGGGATCCCTCAGTGCACCAGCTGTGTGCCCCATAAGAGAGTCAGAGACACCCTCACAGTGTGCACCTGGCTCCCCAGCCTCATGCCATGGTTTTAGTGATTTTGGGATGTGACTTTCCATGTTGTGTTTTCTTAGCATAGGGTTGTCAAGGAGGATTTGGAGTTGCCTCCTGCCTTGGCCTAATCTCTGACCCTCTGCCCCTTTCTCAGTGGCTCTCTGGATAACCAGGGCAGTGGGGGTGTCGCATGCATGGCTGGGAGAGTGGGGTTTCCCTGCCTGGCCCCAAAAGCCAGACTGAGACACCTAGCACCACATGTGGCCTCAGCTGTGTTACCATAGGACACAGTGCTGCGAAGCCTGGCCTCACTCCTGGCACTGCACCGCTGCCAGGTGATGCCAGGCTGGGAGATCCTGGGTGAGGATTTCCATCCCAGTGGGAACTCACCCCAGGCATGGGGCTGGTGGTGAGGCATGGCTTGGAGCTGAGGAGCTGAGCAGCACATCCTGAGTGCATGATCCTATTGAAATCCTTTCCAGGGCAGCAGCACCTGCTGGCTCTGTCCCAGAAGCTGCTGTGGGGGCACAGGGGCTGTGTCCATCCTGGCTTTGGCCAGTCTCTGATGAACTCTTCCCCTATGGAAAGAGCAGGACACGCAGTGCAGGTCTTACAGTGCTGGAGCTGCCTTTGTTGCTCCTTCTTGAGCCTTGAGCATCTGATAGGGATGGTGGTGGCTGTTGCTTTTGCTCTGCCACTGCTCTTTGGGCTCTGCTGTTTGCTGGGCTTCGCTTGCACCTCTGTGGCCCCAATGCAGATAAACAGGCATCTCTTGCAGGGGCTGGAGCTGGCTGCAGCTCCCAGCTCTGCTCTGCACTCCTACACCACTGCTTGTCACAGAATCATGGCATGGTGTGTGTTGGAAGGGACCTTAAAATTCATCTTGTGCCACTCCCTGCCATGGCCAGGGGCACCTTTCAGTAGGTCAGGTTTCTCCAAGCCCCATCCAACCTGGCCTTGAACATTTCAGTGATGGGGCAGCCGCAGCTTGTCTGGGCAGCCTGTTTCAGTGTTGCCTCCCCCAGCCCCTCACAGGCCCTGGGAAACCAGTGAGGTTTCACTGACCTACTCAGCTGCTGACCTGAAAGGTGCTGTGCTCATCCTGCTGGAAGGTGCTCCGTGCCTGCCTGTGCCAGATCGACATGGGCACAGCCCAGTGCTGTGGAACCCGCTGTGCCCTTGGGGCACCCAGGCAGCTGCTGCCCCGGTGTGATGCTGGCTGATGGCCCTGCAGATGGGCTTCTGCACACTTGACTGAGCCCCAGCATGGAGCAGCCACCTCGGCACAGCAGCAGATCCCAGACTTGGTGCCTCTGGCTGCTGGGGGCTGGAGAGGGGCAGTAGGGTGCAGTGGGTGGGGACCACCCCAGGAAGGATGGATGCTACGAGGTGCAGTGGGTGGGGATCACCCCAGGAAGGATGGATGCTATGGGGTGGTTGGTTTGTTTATTCTAGCAGTCCTGTCCTTTCTGACAATCCCAACCTGCCTCCAGGGTCAGAGCAGGTTGCTGCAGGCTTGTTGCCTGCTGTGGATGTCCCTCCATCCCTGGCAGTGGGGCAGGGAGCCTTAATGGGGAGAAGCAGGGTCATAGAGGCTTGTGTGCCAGAGGAACACGAGCCAATGCCAGGCTGGGCTGGAGCCAGCCATGGGCCCTGCATGCCATGTCCCTGCCATGGGCACTGCCAGGAGCTGGTTTTTGCCCCGGCAGCCCCTGGAACAGGGAGATCCTGCGGGTGGTGGGACCCATTGGGCTGAGCAGGGGTCTGATGCTGTCTCTCCCTCACAGCTGGGATGAGAGCAGCTCCATCAGCAGCGGCCTCAGCGATGCCTCCGACAACCTCAGCTCAGAGGAGTTCAATGCCAGCTCCTCGCTCAACTCCCTGCCCTCCACCCCCACGGCCTCGCGCAGGAACTCGGCCATAGCGGTAGGTGCCAGTGGCACCCCGACCCTTTCCAGCACCTGCCCCAGCCTTCCTGCCACACCTCGGTGGGACAGAGGGCATGGAGGTGCCAGTGTGAGGAAACAAGGATGGCACAGGGTGTCTGCTGCATCCTTCTCCCAGCTGGCTGATGTTCTTTGGGGATGGGTTTGGGGTGGGTGCCAGGAGTGCCCCTGACTCTGCTCTGCCCCCAGCTGCGCACGGACTCGGAGAAGCGCTCACTGGCAGAGAGCGGCCTGAGCTGGTACGGTGAGGGTGACGAGAAGGCACCCAAGAAGCTGGACTACGACAGCAGCAGCCTCAAGATGGAGCATGGCTCCTCCAAGTGGCGGCGGGAGCCCTCGGAGGGTGGAGAGGAGGGGCCCAAGGGTGGTGAGCTGAAGAAGCCTGTCAGCCTGGGCACCCCAGGCTCCCTCAAGAAGGGCAAGACTCCTCCAGTGGCTGTGACCTCCCCCATCACCCACATGGCCCAGAGCACCCTCAAAGTGGCAGGTAAAAACCAGTTTGGGCAGGGTCCAGCTCCTTTGATGGAGAGAAGGTTGGGTGCTGTCTTGGTGTGCCTTCCCCAAGCGTGTGGGCCATGGGATGGCCTATGGCTGTGCTCAGACCTGGGAGCTGAGTGTGGGCTGGAAGGGGAGGCAGGGCTGTATTGTGGGCTGCAGGCAGGCTGGGGGTCTGTGCCTGCCCCATGGTCTCCCACACACCAGGCCGGGGAACCACTGAGTGCACCAAGGGTCTGGCATGTCCCTTCTCCATCACATCCCTGCATCTCTGGTGCCCATATCCTGTCTGGGCTTGTTCACTTCCAAATGTTCCCAAAGCCTCCAGGGACACTAACCTGTCCGTTCTTGCCACCAGGCAAGCCAGAGACCAAAGCCACTGACAAGAGCAAGCTGTCAGTGAAGAACACGGGCCTGCAGCGCTCCTCCTCCGATGCCGGCCGTGATCGCACCGCTGACGCCAAGAAGCCGCCATCAGGGCTCGCACGCCCCTCATCCTCCAGCTCCTTTGGCTACAAGAAACCAGCTCCTGCCACTGGCACGGCCACTGTCATGCAGGCTGGGGGCTCGGCTACTCTTGGCAAGATCCAGAAGAGCTCTGGCATCCCTGTTAAGCCAGTCAGTGGGAGGAAGACCAGCCTCGATGTCTCCAACGCACCTGAGCCTGGGTTCCTGGCACCAGGGGCTCGCTCCAACATCCAGTACCGCAGCCTGCCCCGGCCGGCCAAGTCCAGCTCCATGAGTGTGACCGGGGGCCGCAGCGCAGCCCGGCCGGTCAGCAGCAGCATTGACCCCAGCCTGCTGAGCACCAAGCCGGGTGGCATCTCGGTGTCGCGCCTCAAGGAGCCATCCAAGGTTGGCACTGGCCGTGGCACACCGGCCCCTGTGAACCAGACAGACCGTGAGAAGGAGAAGGCCAAGGCCAAGGCAGTGGCACTTGACTCTGAGTGCAGCACCCTGAAGAGTGCCAGCTCACCTGAGAGCACCCCAAAAGCCCAGGCCAATCTCCCGCCAGCAGCCAAGGTGGCTGAGTTGCCCCCTACACCTCTCAGGTATGGTCCTTCCAGCTCTGAGGGCAGCAGGTGCCTGGCACGGCTGTGCCCAGCACCAGTACCTGAGTCTCACCTGTTTTCTTACCCATTTCCCCCCTCCAGAGCAGCTGCCAAGACCTACGTGAAGCCTCCCTCACTGGCCAACTTGGACAAGGTCAACTCCAACAGCTTGGACTTGCCCTCCTCCAGTGAGCTGCACACCCCGCACACTGCCAAGCTCCAGGACCTGCACCCGGCTGGTGGGCACCTTGCACCCTGCTTCAGCCCCAGCCCTGCCCCCATCCTCAACATCAACTCGGCGAGCTTCTCCCAGGGCCTGGAGCTCATGGGTGGCTTCAGTGTCCCCAAAGAGGGCAGGATGTACCCCAAGCTCTCTGGCCTTCACCGCAGCATGGAATCCCTGCAGATGCCCATGAGCCTGCCCAGTGCCTTTTCAGGGGGCAGCACCACCACCCCCGCCCCTGCTGCTGCACCCCCTGCCAGCGCAGAGGAAGAAGAGGAAGAAGAAGAGGCAGGAGAGCTGGGCTGGAGTGGGAGCCCCCGGCTCACACATCTGGACAGGTATGGCTGGAAGGAGGTTGGTGGGCTGCTGCAGCACCTTCATGGGCACACATTGCTCCCTGCTGTTCTGCCATGTCCTCTGCCTGCTTCAGTGTCTCTTCCTGCTACATTTCTAGGGAAAAGCTCCCTGTTCCTACACTTCAATCCCCATGGTTCCTTCCCTAGTCTGTGCAGGGATGTCACTGATCTTTCCTTCCCTTCCAGTGCCAACCGCGACAGGAACACACTGCCCAAGAAGGGGTTGAGGTAAAAAAGCCCAAATGATTTTTGTGTGGTGCTGGGGCGGGAAGGCGAGGCTTTCCAGGGCAGTGCCCCTGAGCCAGGGAAGCTGGGCTTCAGTGCAGCGGGTGGGAGCTGGACGGTGCTGGTCGATCTTACCATGCCTGTCTGTGGCTCCTCAGGTACCAGCTCCACTCCCAGGAGGAGGCCAAGGAGTGGCGCCACTCCCACGCAGTCAGCGGCCTGCCCGAGTCGGACGAGCAGCAGGAGCTGCCCTCGCCCCCCGCCCTCCCCATGGCGCTGGTCGGGAAGGGCCCGCTCACCAGCATTGGTCAGTGCCCTCGCTGCCAGGCCCTTCCCTCCTGCTCCCCCTGCTCCCTGCATGATGTGCTGGTGCTCCCCTGGGCGCTGCTTGTCTCCCTGACACCACCAACATCAGCACCTGGTGCTTTGGGTGCTGGGCTGCGACCAGGGATGTCCATCACCTCTGCTTCAGGGCACCTCATCCACCTTTGGGCCTCAGGCCATAACTGCTCCTCTGGGGGTGCCTGGCAGGGCAAGGGGTAAGCCTTGCCCTGATCTGACCAGGACCTGCATGTTCCTGGAGGGTTTGAGGGCGTCCAGGCAGACAAGTTGGGGCAGCAGGCTCCACTCCTGCACCTGCAGGTGTTGGGCTGTGGCACAGTGGTACCCACTTGGCCCTGGGGCAATGGATTTGTTTTGCAGCCCTGTGATTATCTTGGTGCTGGTGTCCAGGTCTTCCCAGCATCAACCTGCCTTTTAGCTTTCCCCAGCCCCTCCCTGCTTTGGGACCACAATCCCTGCTTCCTCACTGCATCACAGCTCTCGTGGATCGCTCCCAGTCCTGCTTCCCCATCCTGATGGCAGGTCCCCAGCGTGGCTCTGACCCTGCCTCCTCCCCACTTTCTCCTTGCAGTGAGCCCCACTGCCACCACAGCCCCGCGGATCACCCGCTCCAACAGCATCCCCACCCACGACTCCACCTTCGAGCTGTACAGCACCTCCCAGATGGGCAGCACCCTCTCTCTGGCCGACAAGTCCAAGGGCATGATCCGCTCGGGCTCTTTCCGGGACCCTGTGGACGATGGTGAGAGTGTGCTGTGCTCCTGCCCAGGCAGAGGAGGCTGCAGAGGGTTGGTGGGGCTCCCTGCACCTTTGTCCCTTCCTACTGGTGCTGCCATGGAATTGTTGGATGGGTGGCTGTGTCCCATTCTTGGCATCAGAGCAGGGACAGCAACGCTGAGGGCTCTGTTGGACTCTGTGCTGGCATCAGCCCTGGGTCTGCCCTGACCTCCATGGGTACTCAGTGTCCTTGGGTTGCTCCCAGGATGCTGTGACACTGGGGAGGAGGGGATCCAAGCAGACAGGGAGGGCAGCAGAGCCCCCAGGTTCCCCACAGAGGAGGGTGCAGGTGGAGGGCACGTACAGAGAAACGGGCAGTGCTGAGCAGCTGCCATCCCACCCTGTACCTCCCCCAAGCCACCCCTGAGAGCCCAGTCACTAGGTGTGCCCTGACCTGTAGGCCCTGGGTGCTGCTCTCCAGGGCACCCTCACATCTCGGGTTTTCCTGTGTTGCAGTTCACGGATCAGTGCTGTCCCTGGCCTCCAGCGCGTCCTCCACCTACTCCTCCGTAAGAGCCGCCTCTGTGCTGCGCTGCTTTGTGCATGGCTGGGGGATCCGGGTGGGACTGGGGGGGGCTCTGTGCATGCCTCTGCCTGCTGCTGAGCCTGTCTGTGCCTCGCTGCCCCCCTGACTGCCTGCCTCTGTCTGTCTGTTCCTCTCTGCTCTCACGCTGCCAGGCTGAGGAGAAGATGCAGTCTGAGGTGAGCCCACACCCTTAGCTCACGCCTGCCCCTGCCCCCAGTGAGGGCAGTGCCTGGCCCCTCTCATCTCCCCTCTCTCCCCCACAGCAAATCCGCAAGCTGCGCCGTGAGCTGGAGTCCTCGCAGGAGAAGGTGGCCACGCTGACGTCCCAGCTGTCTGCTAACGTGAGTCCCCATGGGACCCCACTCCATCCCTGCAAGGCGTAGGGCTGGTGCTGGATGTGCCCATGGAAGCCCTGATTTCCCTTCAGCCTTTTGCATCCCACACCTGGCAGTGGGTGCTCACCTGTCCATGGGTTTTTGCCCAGATGTTGGGGCTCACCTGTTTCCCCACTTCTCCCAGGCCAACCTGGTGGCGGCCTTTGAGCAGAGCCTGGTGAGCATGACATCCCGCCTGCGGCACCTGGCTGAGACCGCCGAGGAGAAGGTGGGTGTGTCCCGGGGCTGGTGGGTGCTGGACTTTGGAGGTTGCCCCAAGGGTGCTCTTGGGTGGACACTCCATGGCTCCCAACTCTGCTGCCCCAGGACACAGAGCTGCTGGACCTGCGAGAGACCATTGACTTCCTGAAGAAGAAGAACTCAGAGGCCCAGGCTGTGATCCAGGGTGCTCTAAATGGCACTGATGTCACCCCCAAAGGTAAGGCATGATGCTGCCACCATTCCTGAGCTGGGATGCTCCTGCTGGGACTGGCGCAGGGACCCAGGGCACACCCTCTCATGGGGGATGTTCATCTGGAAACAGTTTTTCTCCACCTGGGATCCTTGACCATCTGAAACTAGGAATGGACAGACAGAGCTGTCACCATGGGAGGTCACAGTGCTGGCATGTAGGGGAATGGTTGTCAATCTTGGGAGACCTTGCCAGGCCCTTTGCCAACAGCCAGTTTTGCCTGCTGCTATTGACTTTGTTCCCATAAATGCTGTTTGTAGCCCCAAAACCCCAGTGTGAGTGCAAGAAGCTGTCAGGGAGATGGCCTGGGACAGCATCAGGGTGATATGTGCCCTGGGCATCTCTCTGGCAGTGCCCATGTGGTGTCTGAGTCCAATGTCATTGTTACAAGGTGGCTTCAAGAGCTCAGGTGTTGGGTGGGAGGAGGAATTGGGTGTAGGGAGGGGGGACCATAGGGTGCTCTGGTTTTGGGACAGTTGCAGGTAGCCGATCCCTCCTTTCCCAATCTCTCCTTCTCTGGACCCCAGAGCTGCGCATCAAGCGGCAGAACTCCTCTGACAGCATCTCCAGCCTCAACAGCATCACCAGCCACTCCAGCATCGGCAGCAGCAAGGACGCTGACGCCAAGAAGAAGAAGAAGAAGAGCTGGGTGGGTTGGATGGGGCAGTGGCAGGAGAAGTGGGGCTTAGGGAGCCACTGGCAGGGTCTGCTCAAGGTCAGCCCCACAAACCAACTGCTCTCAGTCTGCCTTGGCTTTGGGGTGTTGGTGCTCCCTGTCCTCTGGGGACAGCAGTGGTGAGGAGAGTTTAACTGCCATGGATTTGTTTCTGGAATTGTTGGCTGGGACTTCTCCAGCCCGTTCAGGAGTTTTCCAGCCCTGGCCCTGCATGCCTGCTTCCTTGTCTCCCCCATGTCTCCCTCCTGCGCACGCAGGCTCTGACAGTGTGGAGGGCTGGCACCTCGGCTGGGCAGCCCCTTCCCTGCACCAGGCAGCTCTGAGCTGGATGTGCAATTAAGTCTTGCTTTGTTTTGTTTCTCTTCCCCTATGCTGACCTCAACCCTTTTTTTCCAGGTGTACGAGGTAAGTCCCACACTGTCCAATCCACCTGTGCCCAGCCAGGGCCCTTGCTCCATTTCATGGGACGGTGCTCATACGCTCCCCATCCCATCCATCCCATTGGCACTAACCCCAGCACAGGCCATCCTGGGTCCCCAGCCAGGCTGTGCCCACCTTGGCTGCTTCCTTTGATGCTAAGGACAAATATACAGCCACGAGGAGGGGCTTGAACTGGCATAGATAGACAGCAGGGGACCTGCCCCATGGATGGGAACAGTCCCCTTCTTGCCTAGGGAAGGCAGGCACCCTCCTGACTTTCTGTAACTGGATCTTTTGGAATGGAGGCCTTGGTGCAGCCCTGCCAGTGTCACTGAGGACACTGGAGTGCACTGCCCATCTCTGCCTCTCCAGGGCTGCCTGTTGTGGTCTCAAGTGGCTCTGTCTCTGCCAGCACCCACATAGGTCTCAGTGTTTCCCTGCTCCCACCATCAGCACAGTTGGATACCTACTTTGTTTACACTGAAATGCAATGCTTTTGGTTTTGGGAACACCCTAGAGCAGTCTGCTAGTGCCTGTGGGGATTGAGACAGATCCAGTGTGCTCTCCATCCCTTCTTTCTCCCACCTTCCCTTGGAGCAGGCTCTGGCAGTCCAGGGCACATGTTGTGAGCCCAGGGTGCTTGTCCTGCTGCTCTCCTACCAGCTGGTGGGACCCAGTTTGGGTCTAGTTTGGTCCCTGTGCAGTGTCCATCCCCCTCCCTGGCCCCAGCCCACTGCTCACCCACCACTGCTCTGTGTGTGCTGTGTGCATGCTGCATGCTCAGGTGAGACACCAGCATGCTCTGTGGAGGGCTGGCTGCCCCTCTGTGCTTCCAGCAGGATCCACGGGGCAGAGGGAGGTGTGGGGCAGGTCCCTGGCTCTGCAGTGGCTGGAGCAAGGGACATCCCTGTAAATAAATGCCTCTTGCTGAAATGGCTGTGGTGGGGTGAATGTGGGGAGGGATTGGCCCTTCTTGATGGACCAGGGTGTTGGTGCCATGCCTGAACAGCCTGGTGTAGGTGCTGGTGGGGAGCAGGGCTGGGAGACATCCTGACCAGGACATGGGTCCCACTCTGTGGGGCTCTGGTGCCATCCAGGCTGGGGTGAGTGTTGCCCTAAGGGCTGTGCACCCCATCCATTGGCTGTGCCACAGAGCGGGGTCAGGCTGCAGCCTTCCCCAGCATGGTGGAGGTGCTGCCTCTGTGATGGCTGTGGTTGTACTGGTCCCAGCTCAGACTGTCTGTGGGTCCTGGACAGACAGGGCAGGACCAGGCCAGGTCTCTGCTTGTGAGGCTGCACTTTGGACTGCCTCTAACAAGTTTTCCTTCTCCTGTAGCTGCGCAGCTCCTTCAATAAGGCCTTCAGCATCAAGAAGGGCCCCAAATCGGCTTCGTCCTACTCTGACATAGAGGAGATTGCCACGCCAGACTCGTCAGCCCCCTCCTCCCCCAAGCTACAGCACGGCTCCACAGAGACTGCCTCGCCCTCCATCAAGTCCTCCACATCCTCCTCCGTGGGCATTGACACGGCTGAGTACGTGGGGCCAGGGAGGGCCAATGGCAGGGGCTGCAGGCTCCTACCAGAGACACGTGTGAGACCTGGTCTCTCCCTTGGCCTAGGCTCTTCCAGGCCCACAGTGAGGGTGAGCCCGAGAAGAAGGAGGTGTCAGAGCTGCGGTCAGAGCTGTGGGAGAAGGAGATGAAGCTGACAGACATCCGCCTGGAGGCCCTTAACTCAGCCCACCAGCTGGAGCAGCTGCGGGAGACCATGCACAACATGCAGGTGAGGCCTGGCTGCTTTCAGTACCAAGGTGCCCTCAGTCCCTGCATTCTCACCACTGTGCTGCACCCCAGAGTGCTGCTGGCATACAGCTCCTTACCCTGTGGCCTGCCTTGTTGTGCCCCAGCTGGAGGTGGATCTCCTGAAGGCTGAGAATGACCGTCTCAAGGTGGCCCCTGGGCCTTCAGCAGTGCTAGGTGCTGTTCCCAGCCACATCACGAGCACATCGGCCTCCTCTTCACCACGGCGCTCCTTGGGTCTCACCATTGGTCACGCCTTCAGCCCCAGCCCGGGGGATGCAGGTAGGGGTGATAGAGCTGCTGCAGATGGGGAAGGGCTGGGATAGAGAGTTTGTGTGGCAGCAATGTGCTGCTGCTCACCTGGAGTGAGCAGGGGATCTGTCGTGCTGCTGGTGCTGCTGTTGGCCACAGCAGGATTTGCCTCTGGCTGGGCACAGCCAGGCCTGGTGGCTCAGCTCTGGCCAGCACTCAGTGCTCCATCCCCAGACATGTCCCCCATGGATGCTGTCAGCGCTGGCACCCAGAAGGATGAGCTGACGCTGCGGATTGTGGTGCGCATGCCACCCCAGCACATCATCAAGGGGGTGAGTGTGGGCTCTATGGGGAGCCTGACCTGTCACCGTGTCATGGCCCTGACAAAGGGGCAAAGGATGCCTCCCAGGGCTGGATGTGGTGCTGCAGCACTGCACACTTCTGCCTTGGCTCCTAGGACCTCAAGCAGCAGGAGTTTTTCTTGGGCTGGACCAAGGTGAGCGGGAAGGTAGACTGGAAGATGCTGGATGAGGCTGTCTGCCAGGTCTTCAAGGTAGGAGCAAAAAGAGCACTCTTTAGAGAGCCATCCTTTGACACTGCTCCACCAGGCCTGCAGTTCCTGGCCCAGGTCCTCTCCAAGCTCTCTTGGAGCTGCTCTCTGCCAGCCCTCAAGGGCACTGACAGTCCTGTTCTTCTCCATGTAGGATTACATCACTAAGATGGATCCTGCATCCACACTGGGGCTCAGCACCGAGTCCATCTATGGCTACAGCATCAGCCACATCAAGCGGGTGCTGGACACGGAGCCTCCGAGCTGCCGCTGTGCCGCCGGGGCCTGACCAGCGTTGTTGTGACGCTCAAAGGTCAGTGTGGCAGAGGGGCTCCATGGCTGTGCCATGTCCCTGCTGTCTGGGGGTATCACAGGGTGTGAATGGACCCTCAGCCCTCCCCTGCCCACAGGCTTGAAAGAGAAGTGCGTGGACAGCCTGGTGTTCGAAACACTCATCCCCAAGCCCATGATGCAGCACTACATCAGCCTCCTGCTGAAACACCGCCGTCTCATCCTCTCGGGGCCCAGTGGCACCGGCAAGACCTACCTGACCAACCGCCTGGCCGAGTACCTGGTGGAGCGCTCGGGTCGGGACGTCACTGAGGGCATCGTCAGCACCTTCAACATGCACCAGCAGTCCTGCAAGGTGAGGGCACACGGCAGTGTCCCTGTGGGCACTACTGCCACGGTCCCTGTGGCTGTCATGCCATGGCCCCACACGTGACACCTGACCTGTTTGTTCCAGGATCTTCAGCTGTACCTGTCCAACCTGGCCAACCAGATTGACCGGGAGACGGGCACGGCAGACGTGCCGCTGGTGATCCTGCTGGACGACCTCAGCGAGGCGGGCTCCATCAGCGAGCTCGTCAACGGGGCGCTCACCTGCAAGTACCACAAATGGTGAGAGCCCCTCTGCACCCCTCCAGTGCAGCCCCATGGCACACACACGCTCCCCGCTGCTCTCACCGAGGCCGCTGGGCTGTGGGGATGAGGCTGCACATGTCTGCTGTGCCCAGATCAGCTCTGCCTTGGGCAGGGGTGACTCAGAGGCTTTTTCTCATGAATCTTTTCTCTCTGTCACTCACTCAGTCCATATATCATTGGTACTACCAACCAGCCTGTGAAGATGACCCCAAACCATGGCCTCCATCTCAGCTTCAGGTAGGAATTGTACATCCCTGGGGATCATCCTTGTGGGGTTGTGGGGGACAGAAGCCATCACTTGCACTTGGATGTTTCTGTGGTCACATCTTATGGCTGGGGACCCTGATTAGGAATGAACCTCCAGGCCTGTCCCTATCCCAGAAGGACCTGATATTCCCCAGCCTCAGGCAAATGCAGGGTGGGGATGCAAGGAGGGCCTCAAGAGTGCTGGGAAGCAGGGAAGCTTATGTGGAGACCCAGCCTTGACCACTGAGTCCTCCCCCAGGATGCTGACCTTCTCCAACAACGTGGAGCCGGCCAATGGCTTCCTGGTGCGCTACCTGCGGCGGAAGCTGCTGGAGTCGGACACGGACATCAACGCCAACAAGGAGGAGCTGCTGCGGGTGCTGGACTGGGTGCCCAAGCTCTGGTATCATTTGCACACCTTCCTGGAAAAACACAGCACATCCGACTTCCTCATCGGTACGGCCTTGCCTCACCTTCCTCCTCTGCCCCAGGCTGTGAGGAGCCCTGGGGACTGGGACAAAACCCTCCCTGGGGACTGGGACCAAACCCTCCCAGAGGAGCTTGGGGGGCTGATGTGTTCCCTGTGTTTCCCAGTCCCACAAACCACAGCTGGTGGGTGATGCACACAAGCATTGCTCTTCCCTGAGTGGCCTTTGTTCCTTTGGGAGCTGTCACCAGGGGTGTCAGCCAAGCACCCTTCCCTGGGCATGGAGGAGCTGTGTTTTCCCATGTGGACCCCCCATGCCTCACCAGACTTTTGGGGGATAGATTGAACTTGGCAGCCCCCTTCCTTGCCTAGGAGATGCTGTCTGTCTGCTGTGCAGGTGGATGGTGCCTAGTCACTGTTCCCAAGGGCCCCCTTCCAACCAGGTGTGCCCACCTCAGTGCTGTGACTGGAGGAGGGGCACCCAGCTCCCATTTCCACTGTCTGCCTTCCCCCCACAGGTCCCTGCTTCTTTCTGTCCTGCCCTATTGGAATTGAGGATTTCAGGACCTGGTTCATCGACCTGTGGAACAATTCCATCATCCCTTACCTGCAGGAGGGGGCAAAAGATGGGCTCAAGGTAGCCAGTGCTGCTGGCACATGAGATTGCAAACCAGGGCGGGGACACAGTGATACAGCCATCGTGGGCTGGGGGCAGAGGGGAGGCACTGGGATGGTGGGTGTAAATCTCTGTCAGTCCCTGTACCCTGTGGCTGCTGTGGCACATGGCACTGTCCTGGGAGGCTCAGGGTGCCACATTGCTGGCTCTGGCATGTACTGAGGACATGGCTGTCACTTGATCCCTGCCACAGGTGCATGGGCAGAAGGCAGCGTGGGAGGACCCCGTGGAGTGGGTGCGGGACACCCTGCCCTGGCCGTCAGCGCAGCAGGACCAGTCCAAGCTGTACCACCTGCCCCCGCCCACCATCGGGCCCCAGAGCACCGTGTCGCCCCCCGAGGAGCGCACCGTGAAGGACACCACGCCCAGCTCCCTGGACTCGGACCCGCTGGTAGGCTGGCCAGCAGGAGGGGCTGGGAGGAGCTGGTGGCAGAGCAGGGCGGAGCTTTGCTTTCCCAGTTAATTCTCAATGTAGGAAGACTGATTTGGGGATGCAGAAACACTTCGTGCTCCCAGGAGGAGCAGTGGGTGAGGGGTGGTGGCGCTGGCAGGTGGGCTGCACACCAGGACACATGGTGACATGCCAGTGAAAGGGCACGACTTGACACTCCACGAGACATCATGTCCACATGCAGAGCCACAGACAGGCACACGTGCTCCTACCTGTCCTGTTGCGTCACCTGGAGAGGCTGCTGGCTCCACAGGTGATGCCAGCTGATGCTGCTTTGGCACACTGACTCTTGAGCATTCCAGCTGTGCCTGAGGCCACATCCTGGCACGAGAGAGGGATTTTGCAGCATCTCTGGGACTTGCTTTACCCTCTAAGGAGCTTTCCAGCAAGGCTGGTTTGGGAGGGCAAGAGGGCCAAGTGGCCTCCCCAGTCACCTGTGGGCCTCATGTCCCCCTCGGGCTTCTGCCATGCTCCTGTCCCCACAGATGGCCATGCTGCTGAAGCTCCAGGAAGCTGCCAACTACATTGAGTCTCCAGACCGTGAGACCATGGTGGACCCCGACCTGCAGTCGACTCTGTGAGGCCCAGATGTGCCAGCCCAGGTGGAGGGGAGCTGCTGCTGGGCTGCTCTCCTTTTCCTTTGGCATCCAGGAGCGTGGGGCTGGCGAGCAAGCGGAGAGGAGAAGAGCAGGGCTCTGGCGTGTCCTGGTGGAGCCTGGGGAAACTCGGCTCATCCGTGAAAGAGCACGAGTTACCATCTCCCCTCCCAGCCCTGGGGGTAGGAGAATCCTGGTTTCTCTTCTTGGTTTTTTCTGTCTCTATTGCAAACTCTTGGGCTTTGGGACCAAGGTGACCCTGAGGCTGAGCTCTGCCCCCAGGAGCTGCAGGAAGGCCCTGCATGGGGCAGGGACCCTGCAGGAGCCACCTGAGCCACAGCTGGGGGCACGGGAGGAGCTGGGGCTGCAGGATGAGCACGTGGGCACGAGGGGGTCTGGCTCCTTCTGTGCCCGCTGGCAGAGCCACGGGAGCCTCCACTGTGGAGCTCCCACCCCGTGCCAGCCAAGGGGAGCACGGCTCTGGCTGCTCTCTGTGCATTCCCTGTTCCACCTGTGTGACAGCCGCTGTGACCAGGACAGCCCAAGAACCCTGCTTTTCTTATTTTATTTTGGTTCCCCCTTCCCCTTTTCCTTTGGCCGAGTCCAGACTTTGCTTTGGTCCCTTTTTTTGTTCTGGTACTTCGCTTTCCTGGCCTGGAGCCTGTGGCCTGGTGCCTACTGCTTCCCTGGCAGCAGTGTCCTTCCCCTTTGGTTTCTTTTGCAGCTGTTGGTTTCACCACTCAAACCACCTCTGTCACAAAACTGGTGCTCACTGGATGATCTCCAGTCCCTGAACCCACCTCCTGGGGCTGCACAGATTGGCTGAGGTGGGACTTGGAGGCCAGTGTGGAGGCAGGTGGCAGCAGGAGGCTCCCAGAGCAGCCCCTCACTTGGCAACTCCCTCCTCCTCCAAGGCACAGGGCACTGGGACGGTGTCTCCCACCAGGCTGGGATGCCACAGAGCATCCCCTCCCCGAGGTACAGGGGCATGGGGAGGCTGCTGCTGCTGCCCCATCCCTGAGCAGCTGGATGCCATCCCTGCCCCCTTGGTGGAGGGGGCCCCAACCAACCTCTCATCCCCTTGGTGCTGCCCGGCCTGGGGCTGTGGGTCAGTGAGCCTGGGGTTGTTCCCAACGCTGCCTGCTCCCCCTGGCCTTGTGCCTTCCTGTAGCCTGGCAGGGTCTGTGTTGGTGCTCTGGGGGCACCTGGGGCTGCCATGTGTCCTCCTGGCCTTATCCTGCATTGTCAAAATGCCAGACTCCAGGGAGAGGGTCGGCCCCGGTGCTGCCGTGGTGCCTTAATCTCTGGCCATGCAGGAAGGGGGCACGTGGGGCTTGGGACAATGCAGTCACAGCCTGCTCCAGTATCCTCTGTCCCCAAAGCCAGCTTGGCTGGATGGAATGAAGGTGCTGGGACTGCTGCCTACAGCACTCTTGCTGGCCTGTCCCCAGCCATGGCTGTGGGGTGCCCTGTAGGTCTGCACTCCCATCCTGTGCCCACTTAGGCTCTGGGGGCCCCCTCCTCCCTGCTGCCCTCCAGGTCAGCCCCCACATTCTTCTGGGACCCTGGAGAGACACATGAGGAGAGGTGACCCCAGGGCCAGATCACCTGAGCCCACCCTGTCCCCAAACTCTGCCAGGCTGGGGACTGGGCAGCCTCAGCCCCCTGTGCTGCAGCTGGTGTGGCCTTCAGGGACCCCTCACACCCCTCTGGAACGGGCATTTCCCGCAGTGCCCCCGGAGGCTGCCGCCCCCTCTGCCCTCGGTGCTCTTGGCCGCCTCGCCGCCCCATGGTGCTCACTCCTCCCACTCCTCCGTCTGTCCGACAGCCTCCTGCTGCCTCGGGGCCAGCCAGCCCGGCCCTTCCCCGCGGGGATCTCCGGGATCTCTTCCCCATGCTGGCTTGGGCGTTAGGGCTTTCTGTTCGCCTTCTCTCCTGTCGAGGACTCGCTGTACATAGATCCGTCGTGGAACGCCCTGTGTGGGTTGGGGGGGCCCGGCCCTGCGCCTTGTCCCTGGTTTTGGGTTTTTTTTGTACTCTGTGATGACTGTGCTGTGCTGACTTCTTTTCTGATTGTATGAGACTCCGGCCCAGCAGCCACTCGAGGTCTGCAATGGGGACGCAGCTGTTCCCTCCAGCCCCTCGCACCCTCCTTGGGACTCTGGTGCCCAGGGAGGGAAGGGACTGATGCACCTTTGGGGGCTGCCCTGTGCCCAGGTGCCCTGAGGAGTCCCATGGGAGGAGGGGCAGCCTTGCCTGAGCTTTCTTTTCTGACTCCTCCAGGAGCCACCTAAACCTGGACCAAACTGTAGCCGTCCCCCACCGCTGAGCATCCCCTGGCCTGTGTCCTGCAGGTTTGCCCCGTTCCTCCCCAGGCTGGGGCTGCCCCTCGTGCCATCCCCTTGGCCCCGGCAGCTGGAGGTGAGCGGCCCATGGGGTGTGATCCAGGAGGAATCTCCAGGGGAAGGAGAAGGGCTGTGCCAGCAGCCCCTGGGATCAGCTGGTGTGGGGCTTGGCTGGGGTTACCTGGCCGGAGGGGCCAGGTCCTGGTGGATTCCTCCTGGCTTACACCAAGCACCTCCTGTCCCCAAGGCTGGCAGCTGTCTGGGGCCAACCCCTGGCTGTGGGCTGAGCCCCTCTGTCCCCAGGGAAAGGGTCCAAGGATTGCTTTAACTCCTGCCACCTCCAAGGGTGCCCACCACTCCCAAAGGTGCCTGTTGTCCCAAAAGGTGCCTGCTGTTCCCAAAGGTGCCCATCACCCCACAAGGGTATCTGCCACCTCCAGAGGTGCCAGTTGCTCCCAAAGGTGCCCATGGTCCCTGGGAGTCCCCCTGAGGGGCTGGGGGTGGGTGATGCCAATGCTTCACCCTCCTGCCCCCTCGAGCTGCTGCTGCCTGGTGGCCTGAACCTTACAATTTTAGCTTTTTTCTAATAAACACAAACAACCTTTTTTTAATTAAATAAAAGATGAAATGGACAAATTCCTGTTCTAGATTATCTGTGTAATTGACTGGGTTTTGTGTTTCTTAACTGCATGGTATTCCTGCCGAGGGGTTTTATAGCACTTTTTAAATTTCTCTTTAAGATTTTGGTCCAGATTTCTACTCACGCCTGTCTGTTTTTGCTTTTTCCTTGCACCCTCCACGTTTGTAAACTCACTCCATTTTATACCTGATGTTGAGACCCAGCCCCACATTGTATATAGCTGCGGGAACAATCATAGGGAACAAACAAACACCATCTGGACTCTTTCCACGATTAGTTGTTTTTACTTCAAAGAAATTTTAAAGGAAACATAAAAGGAAGCCAGGAAAAGGCTTGAAGATATTCTGAAAAGACAGAAACAAATCCAGCCCTGCACCAAGTCAGCTCCTGCTGCCCACACTGCCCGCACCAACTGGCATGTCTCTTCTCAGTCGTCTGTCTAACACCATTGGATTCAATAAAGTGATCTCCTGTACTATCGGCTCCTGGTCCTGTGTCTGTGGCTCTGGCCCTGTGTGGCAGAGGGGAGGGCAGTTGTACACATCACAGAATCGTGATGGTTGGGTAAGGGACCTTAAACCTCATCTCAGTGGAAGGGACACCTTGCACTATCCCAGGTTGCTCCAAGTCCCTGGCCTTGAGCATTTCCAGGGATGGGGTGGCCACAGCTTCTCTGGGCAGCCTGAGCTAGGGCCTCACATCCCTCACAGCCAAGAATTCCTCCCCAGTATTCCATCTAACCTTGCCCTCTGGCAGTTTGAAGCCATTCCCCCTTGTCCTGTCCCTCCAGGCCCTTGTCCAAAGTCCCTCTCCAGCTCTCTTGGAAGGGAGAGGGACTGGAAGGGGCTCTAAGTGCTCCCCAGGGCCTTCTCTCCAGGCTGAGTATCCCCCATCTCTCCTAGCCTGTCTCCAGAGCAGAGGGGCTCAAACCCTCAAAGCATCTACCCCTGTCCTTGGTAGTTGCTTTTCTGCAAAATATGGGAAGGAAGCCTGAGTAGAAACGCTCCTGGGTTGAAATCTTGGCTGTTTTGCAGGATGCTGGGAACAGTTTTGGAGACTGGGGACCTCTCTCCCGAGGTCACACTCCTGTAAAGTCTGGGGTGGGCAAAAACTCCTGATTTGGAATCTTGGCAGTTCAGAACATGGGAAGCAGGAGGTCCCTTTCCTGGGGCAGGAGAGACGGGTCCTGCCTGAGTGAGCCAGGGGGAGGAGGGCTCGGGGTGAGTGGGCGTTCCCAGGGCCCCTTTTGCCTCACCAGGTCTGATCTGATCTCCCATTTGAAAGGACACGATGGTGACAGATGCCACATCAGTACAGGGGGACAGAGGTGGGACGGTGTCTCTTGTGCAAATCCAGTTGCTCTGCCTGCAGCACAGCACGGCTGGAGGCTGAAGCAGGCAGGGAGAGCCCGCTCTTCCCGCGGCGTCTCCAAATCTGTTTTCTCCCCTCCGGAGAGCGATGCTGGAGCACGGACAGATGCTTCAGGAGCCGTTAATTAATGACGGGATGGCGATGAGCTGTAAGAGGCTGCAGTGGCGGATCCAGGGCCAGGAGAGGGCTCTTCCCGTCGGCTCCCGCTCCTCCCGCAGGGCGAGTTCACACGAGTTCGGTACGTTGGGTGCGGCCCCGGACACGGAGAGTGGGACCGGTTTGGTGACACCCGGCCCCTCGCCCGCAGAGATGTGCCCAGTGCGTGCACCCCGACCTGTGCTGACTCCGAGCCCTGTGCAGGCAGCAGAGCAGGCAGGAGAGGAGGCAGGGGAGCGGCACAAGGGTCCCACACATCGTGACTACGGGAATTGCCACGGCGCAGAGCCAGAGGAATCTGTCCGAGCTATGGAGGGTGGGGATGCAGAGGGACCACACGGGGCTGATGCTGGCGCTTCCATTTCAGACAGAGTCCAGCGTTTGGGAACACTCATCCGCCCTTTTCAAGAGTAATGGGCAGGGTTCGGTTCGGGCAACCAGCACGCCTGGGTGCTGCAGTGGGGATATGGTCCCATGCAGGGGCCTTCCCCTGCCCCCGGTATCCGGTGGGAGCTCCTGCCTGGCTCTGCGGTGCTGTCGGGGGCTGGTGCAAGCCTGGGAGGGGGTTTTGCTGCAGCAAACCTAGGGTGTGTAGAGGTTTTGGGTGATGCAGCTCCCAGCTGGGCTGGGACCTCGGGACGCTCTCCCTGCTCCAGGCACCACCTCTCCTGGAGCAGCCTGTCCCCTCCCTGTGTAGTTCAGGTGCTCTGGCTGCAACACTGGGACCAGGGGCTGCTGGAATGGGGGTAGCAGACCCTCAGCTGGGGTGGTTTGGGGTGAACCCACAGGGTCTCTGTCCCTGGCTCATGCATGGGGAGTAAGGAGTGTCCAAGGGCTCCCTTTTCCCATTGGAGACTCCGCTGATGGGAAGGGGATCCCACAGCAGGGCCAAAACTGTCCCCCCAGTGCCCTCTGCTCCCCACCTGGGCTCCTCGCTTGTATCCCATAAGCTTTTTCATGATGTTTTGGCTCTAAAAACAAACCTGGGTTTCCAGGAGCCCTCTGGATCTGGGGGAAGGCACGATGGAGGTGCCACCACCACTGCTGCCTCCAGCATCTCTCTCCTGTGGCCGCAGCAGGGACGTGGCAGGTCCGTGTGGTGGCGGTGGCAGCAGTGGGGGGTGACCGGCGGGTGGCGATCTGGGCAAGGTCACTGGTGGGAAGGGACCAGTGCGAGGTGATGGACGTGAAGTGTTTGGTGCTGGTGCCCAGTATTAGTGCCCGGTATGAGGTGCCTGCTGGCAGTCCCTGGTGTCAGTGCCAGGTGCCAGTGCTCTGTGTGAGGTGACCCCGACGCGGGGCGCCTGTGCCCAGTGCCCGTGCTCGGTGCTGATGTGAAGAGCCCGGTGTGAGGTGACCCCAGTGGGGGTTTCCCGGTGCCCGGTGCCCAATGGGAGGCGGCCCCATGCGGTGCCCTGTGACAGGCATGAGCTGGCCCGATGGGGTCCCCGGTGCCGGTGCCCGGACGCCCGCGGGCGGTGCCGCTCCCGCTCGAGCCCCGGTGCGCGCCCGGGGGGGCCGGGCGGGCCGAGGTGCGGGCGGGGCCGCGGGCGGGGCCTCCCGGTGGCGGGAGGAGCCTCGCGGAGCCGCCGCACGCGAGCCCGGAGGGGCCGGGGCTGCCGCAGCGCCGCGCAGGTCCCGCCGCCCGCCCGGCACCGACCGCACCGACCGCTCCCCTCCCGCCCGCCCCGCGCCGAGCGCTGCTCTCCCGGACCGCACCGCACCGACCGCACCGCACCGCTCCCGCCCCGGCCGGTAAGTGCCCGCCCGCACTCCCGCCGAAGTTTCCCCGGTGCCGCAGCGGCGCGGACTCTGAGGACGGGGCTGCCCGAGCTCTCGCAGAGCCCGTCCCGGCGCCGCCCCCCGAGGTGCGATCGTCTCCCGTGGGGTGGGATGGAGTACTCGCCGTGGGCACCGGGTAGTGCAGCTCGCCGTGTCCTGGTGCCGGGAGCAGGGCAGGGACCTGAGCTTTTCCCGGGAACCCATCCCGGGACACGAGTCCCAGAGCTGCCCAGCGCCCGGAGGCTGCCCGTGGGGGGCTGTGCCCAGAAGGCGGCTGGGGACAGAGCCTGGGGGGATGGAGAGGGGGGCGGCGAGTGGTACAGGAGGCTGCGGAGCTGGCGGGGAGCACCCAGGGGCGTGGGGACCCTCCCGAAAGCGTGAGACCCCCTGGGAATGCGGGGCTGCCCCGAGGATGCCGCGCGGTGCCGCCGGGTCAAAGGTGCCCTCTGGGCGCTGCGGGATGCTCCAGCTCCTCATCCCTGCGGATGCCCGACAATGGGTGCCCTTGGGGTGCTGGTCTGGGATGGCGGGGGCGCGGGGCTGTTCCCGCAGCATTGCGGGGAACCCACCCTGGTGCTGGGAACCCGGGGAGCGGCGTGGCCCCAGCGTGGGCAGCTACAAGCCCCGCTGCACTGACGGCTTCTTCGTAGCGGCCTGGCCCGGAGCCAGCTCCAGGCAGACCCTCCGTCTGGATTCCCCCGCCGTGGCTACACCACCTCCGGGATCCTCCAGCACTCCCCGCGCTGGCTGGGTGCCGTCAGGGTGCAGCCGTGCAGAGGGCTCGGTCCGGCGCCGGGGATGTCACACTGGGGTGCCGCAGCCCTTGCTGTGCTCAGCACATCGTGCTCCCCTCAGCCTAGTTTTAAAGAGTGATCCCAAAGGAGCTCTGCAAATTGCGCAGGGGACAGGCAGCGTTGCAAGGTGACTGTGGCACAGAGAGGGGGGGGACACAAGTCTGTGTCACCCATTGCTTCGTGGTCTCCAACTGTATCAGCGCCTCTGTGTTTCTCTCTGCACGGGCGCTCCTTGGCGCAGCGCTCTTCTGTCCTCCGAGAGAGAGCGGCCGGGGTGCTGCGGGTGTCACCCACTGCAGAGTGTCCGACAGCACAGCCTCTTGCGCTGTGGAGCTGCAGGGCGCTGCTGGACTCCCCGCCTGCTCCTCTGCTGCAGCAAAACTTCAGTCCTGAGCGCAGGCTGGCTGGTACGCGAGCTGCTGCAGCAGCGGTGTTACTCCTGCACGCACCGAGCGGCAGCGCAGCCACCGGCAGGAGTCTCCAGCCTGCTGCATTATTGCTCGCTAGCACAGTGCCTCGGCCGCACGCTGCCGGGGCTGCCGGACCCCCGGGGCACCCCTGGGGCATCCCCGGCGCTCTTCGCCCTCGCTGCGCTGCATGCGGGTGCTTTTGGCCGCAGGGTTTGGGTGGGAGAAAGTGCGGTTCGCGGTGGTCTGTGTGCAGGTGGAGTGAGACGTCAAGGGGGAGGTGATACACCCAAGGTCATCGAGGCCAGCAGTGGCAGTGGGAGTCACCTGTGCTGCTCGAGAGCAGCACAGCCCAGCACGGCACCCCCGTGCCCCCAAACCCGAGCGCCTTCGGAGTGATGCCATGTCTCCTCCTTGCTTATGGGAGTAGTGCAGGAATGGGTCTGACCTTGCCCAATCCCCTGGCACCTTGCCTGGCCTCCCCTGGTGAGCACCCCTGCCCTGCTTGCCGGGAGCCAGCCTGAAGCCCTGGTGCCCCCGATTCTGCAGGGCGAGGACGCGTCCCTGGCTGCCTGAGCCCGGCGTGGCAGCGGCGCTGAGCAGCACCCGTGGCACTGCCTGCTGGCTCTGCACCCCACTGCCCACAGCACCCCCGGGCCCAGAGGAGGGAGAACACACAAATACAGTCATACAGACCCTGTATATACATGTAGATGGATATATACTATATAGCCATGGCAAAGGGATTTCCAAACACAGCCACTGTGGCATTGCTGCTGACTGCTCCCATGGGAGCTGCCTCCTGCTCCATAAGCCCCAGGGATGGTCACTGGGCTGGAGCTCGAGGCCACTGAAGTGAGCCGGGACTCCCACTCCCCCGCAGGCCCTTCCTCCAGTTCACCATGGTTTTGGCAGAGTCCCAGCTCTAGGAGCCGGATGACTGCGGCTCCTCATTACGACTGGAATTTCTCCTTCCCCGGGCTGCGCAGAGAGCTGCGAGCTGGCAGCCGTGATGTCCTCCAGCAGGATCAATGCCCAGTGTACAGATGGGACCCAGTGCCCACTGGTTTAAAATCCTGGATTTTTTAATTCCCTGCTCTCGGCAGTGCAGCTCGGCACTGTGCCCGGCCGTGCTCCTCCTCAGCCTGGTGGCCACCAGCACCTTCCCTGTGCCAGTTATCTGGAGCCACCGGGAAGTGCAATCAGCAAAAAGCTTTTGCCCTTGGCTGTGGTCGGCCTTTCCCTCCTGGGTGAGCACCAGGCTCTTCCCCAGCTCATGCCCTCAGCTCAGCTCCTGCCTGAGCCTGCGCTCCCCAAAGCGCTCTTTGATTATTAGCCCTAATAATTGTGTTATCGCATTGACTGAACTGTTTCAGATGCCAAAGCTAATTTTGCTCTTCATGCCTTCCTTCATCAGTAATGGGATTTTGATAACATCACGCGTCCAAAAGTATTGGATAAACTTGGCATAATTCCCCATTTATTAATTAAACCGTAAATTAGGCAGCGTGCGTCTGGAATCTGAATGCCCCACTCTGGTGTAATCCTGCTGCTGGGGATGGTGCTGGCCCATTCCTGTCAGCCCTGGGGTGTGGGATCCTGGTGTCTCCTGCTGACTTTGGGGGCTGCCACATCCCAGTGGGACCACCTGCTCCATTGCCTCCTGCCTGCTGGAAGTTGTGATGTTTCATCAGATCTGGTGTTTGGAGTAGGAATTGTGTTGTCCCTGAATTTAGCTGCTGGTCAGCAGTCAGAGTCTGGCAGAGCTCCCTGTTCCCCCAGGGTGGTTCTGCTGGTGCTGGTGCTTTGGGAGGGGTGACTGCAGCCAGCTCTGGCAGCGCTGGGCTGTGCCAAATTCCTGCTGTCTGGAGCCACATCCCACTCCCCCACACAGGAATTCATCTGAGTGTTGCACCAAACCCATCCCCACTGGCTGTGGCCCCACTGGCCTGGAAGGTACTTCTGGCACTGACAGGGTGTCCTCCTCCTTGTGCATCTTAAGGAAAGCTGGTGTGTTTAATTAATCCGAGGTGTTTCATGCTCCCCAGCTGTTCCCAGCCCTTCAGGGTGCAGCAGATGTGGACTCTGGGTTTGTGCATCCCTGGGGATATGGGGAGACCAGGAGCAAAGTGGGTGCTTGTGGTGCTGGTGTAGGTGGGGGCTGTGGGATGTGATGGGGTAGTCCAAGCCCTGGGTCTGGGCTGAGCTGGTGGACTCAGGACTCAGCTCTGGGGAGACTGTCCTGCTGCCAGGAACCTGGGGAGCTGCTCTGGGGCCAGGCCATGGGCACTGGGAGTGTCTGAGCAGCAGAGGGTGCCTGTGTGCCAGGCTGGTTTGGGCTCAGCAGAGATGATCTGGCAGCTGACATTCTGGCAGTGCTGGCATGGGATGAGGCATCCCTGACTCCTGTGAGCCTCATGTGGTGCCTCACACCACAGCAATTCCACCAAAACACCATGGAGGTGGGATCAGCCTCCAGACTGCTCAGCATCGTCCCAGGGAGATGCCTCCTACCTTCTCCTGCAGGACACAGGGTGTCCCTGGGGACATGCTGGGAATGAGGGCTGCTGGTTCTGGGGAACCCCAAGTGGCACCACAGCTCCCACCGGCCTCGAGCAGACGATTCAAGGAAGAAAACAACCCCAAATTTCAGAGCCATGCGTGGATTTACAAGCTCCCTGTGGGCTCTGTTGCTGTCTTGCTCTGTTCCTAGGGGCGTCCCAGGGTTTTCTCCAGGAGATGAAGCCTGGCAGAGCTGGGTTAGTGCCTGGATGCCCATTCTGCCTGTGCAGCATGGTGGCACCAGTGCCAGCAGCCTGGCACAGCCCCTGCCTGGTGCTGTGTGGGGCTGTGCCAGCTCTGCCACTGCTCTGTGCCACAGGAGAGCCCAGCAGAGACCTCCTGGTGGAGTGGTGTGGGCCTGGCCATGGGGGACCCTTGGAAGGGATGGTGACCACCAACACCAGTTCAGGAACCAGGGTGCTTTGCATCTGGCTTTTCCAGGGGAGGAACAACCTTCTCCAGGATGCACTGGTGGAGCAGCTCCTCTGTGCAGCCCTGAAAGTGTGTGCTGCTGTGCTTGTGCTGACAGAACACTTGGAGTCACACAGGGATGCAGTTCAGAGGGGCTGGGCAGGGACAGATGACCCCGCTGTGGTGTTCAGGGGCGGTGCTCATCATCCCAGCTGTGCCTCAGCTCTCCCAGTGACATTTCTCCATCTGCACAAGGTTTATTCATGGAACTCAGTCCTGTGTCCTGGCCTTGGTGGGGTCTTTGTGCCACAACAAAATCCCCTGGGCTGCTGTGGTGCTGTGTCCTTGCTGATCCCATCATTGTGCTTCCTCCATTCCCTTTGCCACCCCAAATGCCACAAGGCTGGGAGGCCCTGGGGGCACAGAGCTCTACCCTGCCCCTGGGCTCTCCGTGCCTTGGAGCTGGGCAGGCAGCACCAGCGTTGCTCCCACAGGATCCAGTCCTGGGGGACTGAGCCCAGGCTGACAAGGAGGAGGGGGATGAGCATTGCTGGGACCTCCCCGGGGATGGGAGATGGTTTCCTGGATTCTAACACCAGGAACACCGTGCTTGGCTGGGAGCTGTGATCTCCCTGGAGCTTCCCCCTGGAAATGGCCCCTGGTGGCTTGTGCCTGCTGGTTCAGCCATGCTCTGAGCTGGGAGCACACGGGGCGTGCCCTCCCTGCTCCGTCTGGGATCGATCTCCGCGGCTCGCCCTGCTCCTGGAGCTGCTCCTGGCTCTTCCCCAGGAGCTGACCTGGCTCCTTTGCTCTCCTCCCCTGCTGATCTGGAGCCATCAGCGTGGCACAGAGCCATGGCCGGGAGTGCTGGCAGTGTGGCCATGGTGCCAACAGCATGGTGCCCACCCGGGAGGGCAGAACTCGGAGCTCTTGGCTCTGTGGTGGCTCCAGAGTGCCAGGGCAGCTCAGCCCATCACCATCTGGTGCCCTATTTAGCTGCTCTCGTGTTGCCTTCAGAGCAAGGCACTGCTGCCGTGGCATCACAGAGCTGGGGAGTGGGCTGGGCTCTGCCAGCACCTGGAACCTGTTTTCTGGGAGGCTTCTTTGGCCACTCATGGCTCTGTGTGCCAAGGGTGGACTGCGTGTGCTGCCTGGGGTTGGGGTGAGCCTGGTGGTTGGCTGTGGCAGTGGTCAGTGCCATGTGGGATGTTCCATATGCCCTGCTGGCCTTGGCAACAGCTGTGTCCCCACAGGTCAGGATGTGGTGTCCAGCATCCCCAGCTGCCTTTTCTGCCTGTGCCATGGTGGCACATGGCATGAGCCAAAACCCTCTGGAGGAAGTGCTGGTGGTGAATGGTGCCTGCAGCCTCTGCAGCATTCCTGTGGGATGAGAGAGCAGTGCAGCAGTGATGAGAGACAGTGGGAAGCAGAGAGCCACAGTGGAGAGGGGGACAAGGTGCTCATCAGTCCCTTTGCTGTTGGCATCCAAATTTCAGGTGGCAGTGGCTGTGGCAGCGCCTGCCCCGGCTCCTGCACCAGTCCCAGCTCAGCTCCCTCCTGCCCTTCCTTTCTGGGGCAGCTGCAAAGCAGAGCCAGGCCCTCTAGAAAAAGTGGGCTTTGGGGCATCAGCACCTCTGGGTGCCAGGCAGGGCTCTGAGTGCCCAGCAGTGGGTCCTTCTCTCCTCTGATGTAGGTGCTGGCATCGTGGGCTGTCACTGCCCTCGTCTCCCATTTCTCCTCATTGCTGTTCTGATTTTAGAGGCAAAGGCACAGAAAATCCCTGAGTTGCCTCACTGGGCACCCTGGTGCTGGTGGGTGCCAGCAGTGGTGCCCATGCAGGGAGGTGTCCCTGGATAGGGACAAACCTGCCATCTCCCTGAGTCACAATGCTCTGGGGGGCCCTGCCATTGCTGAGAAGCTCCCCAATACCTGGTGGGTGTTGGCTGGGGGGTGCTTTGCAGGAGGAGATGCACAGGAGAGAGCAGGGCAGGGGGGGATCATCCCTTCCCGACACTGACCTTTAGGTGTCCATCCAGTGGGAGACTCCTGGCAGCAGGAGCTGATGGTTTGGCTTGGGAACACCAGCAGCCATCAATCTGGAGCCCAGATGATGGACAAAGGCTGCCTTAAGGCCGCATTTCCTGCTAGACCTCGCTTGGGTTTGCTGTGAGTAACACAGATCCGCTCTGGCTGAAAAACCACCATCAGTTTTAATTTTTTTATTTTACAAGCTCCCCCTTATGAGCCAGGGGCTGAGTTTTCTTCCTTGAGGCCAGGGGCTCCATAATGAGGAGCCCAGATTCCAGCTGTGGGCAGTGAGGCAGGAACGGATCCCGGGCTGGGCAGTGGGGTGCCCTCCTTGGATTCCTCATCCCTGGGGAAGAGCCTGGGGCTGCTGAACCCCAGCAAGTCATTAGTTTTAATTAGGGAGCTGATGAGGCCATGAGTGGAGTGTGCCCTGCTGGGAGGGGGGTGCTGGCCAGCTCTGGTCCCATCCAGAGATGCTACTGGAGCCTGCAGGATGGGGAGCAGTGCTGGGGGTCCCGGTGAGGTCTGGTGGCTGTCCCTGGCCCACTCAGAGCTGGGGGAATGCTGAGCTTCAGCCCTGCTCAGGGGTTTCCTCTCTCAGGATGCTGCTTCCCATGCTGTGCCTCAGTTTCCCTTGGAGAGTGGGGGTGTCTGGCCAGCAGCACCTGCTCCTACATGGGTTTGGGGACAGGAACATGTGCCCCTGTGAGGGTGATGTCTCAGCAGCTCAGGTCCTGTGGTGCCACTTGCTACCAGAGTATCCTCACCCCATCACACCCCTCAGCTGTAAAAATGTGGAGCTGGGGGAGCAGAGACTCCCCCACAGTGGATCAGGGTGGGAATGTGGGGGGATTCTGGGGGAAAGTGCTCCCCAAGCCCTGGGAGCTGCTCCACCATGCTGGGTGCTGAGGGTCTGATGTGGCACTGCAGATGCAGCTCCTGTAGCATTGCGCTGGGGCTGGGGAAGGGGAGCAGGGATGAGATTCCACAGCTTGCTGGGCTGTTGCAGAGTCCCTTTGCAGCAGGGTCCTGCAGCATCTCCCCACCCAGCACCCCCTCCCCTCCCTCCTCCCTGGTCCTTTGGTCTGGTGCTTTCACACATCCCTTGCCCGGGATTGCTCTGTCAATTAAATGACCATTAGAAGCCAAGTCATGGTTTTGCCTTAATTAGAGTCTCCTGTCTCACTGCTGTGAGCTGAACCTCGGGCCCAGCGTGTCCCCTCCGTGTCCCACTCAGGCTGGTGGGAGTGCTGGGGAGCAGCTGTGCCCACCCAGGGATGCCCAGGCACTGTGCCATGGCTCCAGCAGGGATGGGATCTCCCCCTCCAGCTCCTGGCCCCAGAGGTAAAACACCTGCTTCCATCAAAATCCAGATAGGGCACTGCCAAGAATCCCAGCTGTACTCTGGGATCTCTGCTTGTCCCCAGGGTTGTGCAGGCTCTGTAGGGCCCAGGCTTCCCGCTGGCTTTGGGGTGGGAGAGGTCTTACCTTGAAACTGGCTCGGGATTTTCATTCATGATCATCCAAGCCCAAGCCCTGGCACACTGCAGCACAGTTTTGGGCTCAGCTCCTCGTTTGTGGAGGTCTGGGGGGGTTTCCACATCCCTGTCCCAGCAGGACAGCTCAGACCTGGCTTTGCCAGCCCCTAAAGGAGCAATAACTCATCCCTCTGGGCCCACGGCTGCCCTTCCTTAGCTAACGAGCCTCCCCCAGGTCGGGGTCTCCCTGGGACATCCCTCCGGGCTGGGGGGGCCGGAGCTGGGAACCCCCCCGTGCCCGCCCACACCCAGCCCATGCTGGGTCAGCGCCGCTGCTGCTAATTGCTGCCTCAGCCTCATTAATCCTCATTTGTTGCCGTTCCTGCTCTCCATCATCCCCGCGGCCTTCACCTTCCTGGAGACGAGAGGTTCCTGCTGTCCCTGCAGAGGAGCGGCTGGATTCCCCCAAAGCCTCACCCTGATGGGGACTGAGCTGTCCAGGGACATCCCTGTCCTTCTGTGCACCCCCAGATTCTCACCCCGGGTCTGGTCCTTGGCAGAGCATCCTGGCTGAAGAGAGATCCTCAAAGCCCCCCAGCCAGTGACTCCCCCCTCCATCCTTCCCCATCCCACCCAGACAGGGAGCTACTGCTGGGGCAGGGGATACCCAGCTCTGGAGAAACCCCAAATCCCCTTTTTAGTGCCAGGTGCTGCAGCAGCATAGGGAGGTGGTCCCTGGGATGGGGTTTTTGATGGAGGAGGAGGAGGAGGAGGAATGAAGGGCTCAGGAAGGGGATTTTTCAGTGTCTAAACTGCTTTTCTGTACACAGGGGATGCCCTGGGGATGGATGGGGATGGGATCGCCGGCTCCAGCCTGGGATTTGCATCCCGCCAGACCTTGGGGTGGTGCCGGCAAAGGGAATGCAGCAAATGGAATGTGTGCGGGGGGGGTGGACACCCCCACCCCCTCTGCTCCCTAAAACCAGCGATGGAGCCAGGGAGGTTTGCACCAGGAAGGGCTGGATTGGAGCTCAGTGCAGTTTCTCGGGGCTCAGCATCAGCTTCACCGCGGGGAAGGGGGACGGACACCTGGGGCCATTCTGGGGGCTGGGCCTGGAGGGAGCTCGCTGGATCCAGCCCCGGCGGGTCCTGGGCCAGACGTTTGCAGCTGGGGGACACTGCCCGAGGGGCACAGGGTAACACAGTGTGGGGTGCAGAAGGGCTTTAGGGGCTCTGAGGGTGGTGCAGCATGCAGGTGCATGCACAAAGCGGGGCTGGGGTGATAGGTCAGGGGGTCTGGGAAGTGCTGCAGGCACAGGGTATGGGATGCACTCTGGGGGTGGGGGTGCTGCAGTGGTGGATTTGGGGTGCTGCACTGAGGGGTGCAGGATGAAGCATTGGGGGCTGCAGGGGGGTGCATTAGGGGAGAAATGCTCTGTGAGGGTCATGGGTTTGTGGGGTTCAGGGTTACACACTGAGGGGTTGGAGCAACACGGAGCAAGATAAAGCCCTGTGGGGGCACAGGTGGCAGCTGGGGGGCTGTGGGGACCCCACACCGCAGGGGCAGTGTAATGGAGGTGCATGGGTGATGTGCCACCCTCCCCACCCGCTGCCCCTGTGGGTCTCTGCAGCAGCTGCCGAGCTGAAGCCTGTCCTGCTCCATGGGGAGCTCCTGTGGGGCTTTTTGTGGGAGGAGGGGTGAAGTGAGTCCTACCATTCCCGTCACCCTCCCCTGATGGGTGCTGCACCCCACGGAGGGGCTGGGGGATCCCCAGGGACCAGCGTGGCAGCAAGGGGTCCCTTTCTAGCCAGAATTTATTCATGATGCCTTAACCCCCGCTTGTTCTTCGGCCAAGGACTGATAGAAATGGTTAATTATAACCCTCATATTTTCTTTATGTCCATAACCTGCGATCTTGGCTGGGTCGGGGGGGACGGGAGCAGTGGGGGTTGGCAGGAACCAACTCCAAACCAGGCAGGAATAAAGAAAAAACTTGAAGAACAGCAGCGAGTCCTCGGCAGGGGCAGCCCAGCGGGGTTCGGGGGTGCGGTGGGGGTTGCGGGGGCCGAGCTCCCTTCCCACCCGCACCGCCGGCCCTCGGCTCCTCGCCAGCGGCTGCCGCAACTTGCAAAGAGGAGGGGAAAAAATTGCAAAAGGAATGGAAAAAAAAAAAAAAAACCAAGCAGGCAGCAGAGCCGGAGCAGGACTGCAATGCAGTGCCGCAGCCGTGCCCGCACGGCCCCCGCCCGCTGCCGGGGAAGGGGCTGGGACTGGGACAGGCGGCCGGCACGGGCCCCCACCCCTGAGAATCCGAGCCCTGGGCTGGCAGCAGCTCTGCCCCCACAGCTGAGGGTTGGGCTGCCCGCTTGTGCCTGCTGGGGACACGGGGTGTGGCAGTGAGGCACCGTGGGGACTGGGACCTGGAGCTGAGGGGACATCTCCAAGATGGGACCTGGAGCTGAGGGAAGATCCCGAAGATCACAGTGCCCCGCTGGCTGCTCTCCGTGCCCCACAGGCTGCCCCCCTCCCTGCCCTCCCAGCCTCCCGTCCCTCCCCGGCTGCCCCACGGCACTGCCCTGCCCTGCCCTGCCCATGCCGAGGCAGATCAAAGCCTGGTGCCCCCGCCTGAAGGGCAGGATCAGCTCCCGCCCCATGGCAGGGCCTGTGGGGCGCTCGGCTGAGGGGAGCAGCAACAGGGCCTCCATTGCCTGGCGCCCGCAGGTACCCCCGGGCCTCAGCTCTGCCAGCGCCCGCTGAGCACCACAGGAGAGCAATTAGTGATGCTAATTAGGTTGCCCGGTTCAAAAGCAGCCCCTCCAGCGAGGCCTGATGCTGCCTGCAGCCCCCAGCCCCGGGCAGAGTTCCCGCAGCAGCCCCCGAAGCAGCAGTTGCCTGGATAAGGGTCTGGGCTGCATCTGTGCCCCACAGCCCCCCTGGCACCCAGCTGGCACTCGGGGCTGTGCGGGTGTGTGCAAGCCTTGCACGGGCTGCGGGCACTGCCTCGCACGGGTGGGCACACGCACACACAGGACTGGGTGCTGGCACAGCCGCACGGACCCTGACCGAGGGGACAGGCGACACAGCCCGGGCGGGTGTGCATGGCCCGGGGACAGCCCCGGGGACAGCCCCGGGCACGCACTGCCTGTGTGTGCACTGCCTGTGTGTGCACTCACACACAGCCCCGGGCACACACACACAGCCCGGGCAGGTGTGCTCACACCTGTGCACGGCCACGGGCACACGGCTGAGCACAAGTATTCACACACATACACTGTACACGAGCATTTGCATACCATGTGCATGTTTACATACACACACACACACACATGCACTCATAATGCCTGATGCACTTTTACACACACACACACACACACACACACACACACACACACACACACACAGAAAGAAACACACTCATACCCTGTGTGCTTTTACACACACACCCCCCCTGTGCACGTTAACACACACACACACACACACACACACACACACACACTCCCATACCCTGTGCACACACCTTGCACAAGCATCCACACCTTCACACATTTGCATGTCCCATGCACACCTGGTTGCACAAGTGCATGGCCACGCCAGCACGTCCATTTCCCCCCGTGTGCAGCCACGCACAGACACTTCCCATGTGCACGCACACAGACACACCCCCATGCACACACACAGACACTCCCCGTGCACACACACAGACATTCTCTGTGCACACACACAGACACTCCCCATGCACACACACAGACACTCCCCGTGCACACACACAGACACTCGCACACACACAGACACTCCCAGTGCACACGCGCAGACACTCCCAGTGCACACGCACAGACACTCCCCATGCACACACACAGACACTCCCCGTGCACACACAGAGACACTTCTCATGCACACACACAGACACTCCCCGTGCACACGCACAGACACTCCCCGTGCACACGCACAGACACTCCCCATGCACACACACAGACACTCCCCGTGCACACACACAGACACTCGCACACACACAGACACTCCCCATGCACACGCACAGACACTCCTCATGCACACACACAGACACTCCCCGTGCACACACACAGACACTCGCACACACACAGACACTCCCAGTGCACACGCACAGACACTCCCAGTGCACACACACAGACACTCACACACACACAGACACTCCCAGTGCACAGCGCACAAACACACACACAGACACTCACAGCACACACAGACACTCCCAGTGCACACACACAGACACTCCCCGTGCACACACACAGACACTCGCACACACACAGACACTCCCCACGCACACACACAGACACCCCCATGCACACACACAGACACTCCCCATGCACACACAGATACTCCCCGTGTGCGTGCACACACACACACACACACACACACACACACACACACACACTCCCCATGCAATGCACCGGCCCTTGCACACTGATGCTCACCCCTGTATGCTCGCAGTGCACAGACAGCCCCGGCAGGTCTGGCTCTGCCCCTGCCCACCTGTGGCACCCCTGGGCTGCCGGGCCTGCGGGTGCTGGGCACTCCCCACTGCACCAGTCCCTGGCTGATGGCTCCGTGCTGCCGAGCAGCACCGAGATCATCGAGATCATCCTGTCCCAGATAGCAGCGGGGCCCTGCTGGATCCCCCCGGGCAGTGCTGGCCTGAGCACCCGAGGGAGAAGAGGCAGCTCAGCCAGGTGCCCCCTCTGGGTGCTGCCCACCTTGTGTGGCAGGTTTGGGTGCAGAGCAGGTGCCTTGGGGTGTGTTGTTGTGAGGTGCAGCCCTGGGGTCCCCCACCTCCTGTTTTCTGGGGACCTTGCAGGGTGTCAGTGGCCTGGACCCCACTCCTTTGTCCCTTGGAGCAGGGCAGAGCCAGGACCCCTGCCCCAGACTGAGTGGGCAGGAAACAGCACTCCGAGGTTACCCCCAGCAGCCTCTGGTTTCCAAATCCTGGCTCTCCTTCTACCCACCCTGGTGCACATGGGTAGTGATGGGGACAAACACCTGGAGTGGTGGGGACAGACCCAGACACACATCCAGGTCTCCTCAGCTGCTGGAAGCTTTGGGGAACCTTTGAGGCCCTCAAGATCAAATAACCCTCAGTTGGGTAGAGGTGTAGGTGCGTTGGTAGGACAGTGGGGACAGACGGAGATGAGAGATCTCTGCAGCCAGGGCTTGGAACTTGGGATTTATTGCAAAGGGCCTGGGTGCAGGGCCCTGCTGGGAGCTGCCAGCCACAGCTGGAGCAGGACTGAGAGAAGAGAGGGGGAGAGAGGATGAGAGGGTAAGAGAGCAAGGGAGTAAAAGGGTAAGAGCGTAAGAGAGTGAGGTTCCCATTACAATACCATAAATCTTCTTCTGTGCTGAATATTCTGATTCTCACTAACCAATCTAGTACAAGATACAAATCCTATACATTTACATACAGCCTATAAGAATCATTACATTACCATACTGTGTTACATTTTAAACCCTAAAAACTCCTCTTTGGCCCCTTCTGCCAAGCTGTAGGGTCTGCTCTGACCCTTGGAGCTGTCTGCAAGCAGAGGGTGATGTTCCATCAAAAGGGATTACCTTCAGCTGGCCACACCATTGTTTTCCAGTTGTTCAGTAACTGAGGGATCTCAAAGCTTGCTTTCATTTCAATCTCACTTATAGTTTCCATATTCTCAAAATCTTTAGCCAGACAATCATATTTATAAGGCTTTCCTGTTTCATCTTCCCCAACACAGGGGTTAAATGCAGCAGCTCCTGGTTCATCCCAAGAAGGATGTGGGGGTTATGGGGGACCTCCAGCCTCCTGCTCCAGCCCCCCAGTGCCAGGTTTCAGGGCTAGGTGATGCTGATGATGGTGTTTGGGCTGTGACAGCCCCTTGGTGGGGTGGGAAGGTGACTGTGGCCAAGGGTGACAAAGCTGCAGCAGGGACCTTGTCTAGGTGGGAGTCACATAATCACATTTTGTTGTGTGAAGGACTGCCTCTGCCTCATGGGGGGCCCCCCTAGGCCCCCACACCACGTTCTCCCAGAGCAGTGGTGCAGGAGGAAGGTGTCCAGGGGTGGAGCCACACTCTGGGTAATTCGGTGCTTGATTCACCTGCGAGGTGGCTGGAGACACACAGCAGTGTCACTTTGGGGCAGCAACAGCCCCAGGTCTCTCTGGCTGCCTTTTTTGAGGTGAGAGCACTCCTTCCCAAGTTCTGCAGGAAAGGCAGAGGAGCAGCTGGGCTCAGGGGAGATGCTCTGGCTGCGAGGCTTCTTGAAGGTGAGGAGGAAAGAAGAGATGCAAGGAAGGAGGTGCACTCAAGCCACAGCTCAGCTGCCCCCAGAAACTCCTTCCTGGGTTATCTGTGATCGTGCTGTCTCTGCTTCCCCTGCTGGAGAGCCTCGTGTTCTCCTTATCCCCACTGGCACTGTGCATTCCCTGGCATTCTTCCTTGCTTTGCTCTTCTCTTGCAAGCTGCTTTCTGATGGGGTTGTGGAGGCCCTTTGGGGCTGGAGCTGGGGTTCTGGGGGTACTTTGTATGAGGTTTGCCTGCAGGAGTCAAAGCCACATTTACAGGACGATGGCTGTCCCCATCCTTGGCAGGTGCTCAGACCCAGCTGGGCTGGGGAGGGGGTGCAGAGCCTGTTGGGCTGTTTGTGACCTGAACCCCTTCCCTGGCTCCATGGAGGAGCAGAGCTGGCCAGGGGAGCCCTGTGGGGTTGGGAGGGTGGCACCCAGGACATGGTACCTGTGACATGTGAGTTGACCCACTGACCTGCGCACTGAACCTGCCACTGCTGTGTAGAGCCAGCTCTTCCCTGCTTCCATCCATCCTCAAAACGTGCCCTGCCAAAGCTCCCTGGGGAAGAGCAGTTTTCACAGAATTTCTAGGTTGGAAGAGACCTTTAAGATCATCGAGTCCAACCCATCTTCTAACACCTCAACTAGATCATGGAACCAAGTGCCAGATCCAGTCTTTTTTTAAACACATCGAGGGATGGTGACTCCACCAGCTCCCTGGGAAGATGATTCCAGTATTTGATCACTCTTTCTGTGAAAAACTTCCTCCTTAATTCTAGTCTGCATCTCCCTTGGCACAGTTTGAGACTGTGTCCTCTTGTTCTGTCTGTTGTTGCTGTTTTGCTGCTGTTCCCAGACTTGGAAGCTACCCTGGGGCTGGGAGCAAGTCCTGAGATCCCACACCAGCACTGGGTCCCTGTGGGTGCCCCATGCCTGGGGTCCCTGCCTGAGAAAAGGAGGAGATGGGAGGGCTGGGTTTGTCCCAACTGATCTCATTCTCTCCTGGGGATGCAAACTCCTTCCCCTCATGTCAAGGGACCTTGGCAGGTGAACTCCTCCCAGGAGTGTCCCCATTGTCCCCAGGAGGCTCAGAGCTGGCACCATCATTGATGCAGGGCTGGGTGATGCTCCCAGTGGCTTTGGAGATGTCAAGGACCAGGAAACCCAGAGGCCAGCTGGGCTTCCCACGGCTTGTGAGGGATCCAGGTGACCTCTCACAGCCATTGGGTCTGTGCCCCCCTAGCAGAAGATGAGGTGTCCTGGTGCAGCCCTGCTGCAGGTGCTGTCCTGGGGACCCTGAGCAGGACTGGGGGCAGCAGGGATGTGTGACCAGTGGGTGATGTGTTCCAGGGAGCCCCTGGCCCACCATGACCTTCAAGCAAGCGTCCATGATGGCCCCGGAGGCCACGGCCAGCACGCTGCCCATGAGCACCATGGAGAACTCCACGGAGGCTGCGGGGCCGGGCGAGAGCAAGGAGGACATGTTCACCAAGCTGAGGGACAAGTTCATGAATGAGCTCAACAAGATCCCCTGTGAGTAGCTCCTTTCCCAGGTGTTACCCTCCTGATGGCCTCCCCACCGCACTGGTCCCAGTAGAAGCTGTGGAAGAAGGTTTTGGGTGGCTGGGAGGGAGCTGCAGGGCTGACCAGGACATGACCTTTGCCCACAGTGCCACCCTGGGCCCTCATCGCCATCGCTGTCGTGGCCGGACTCCTCATCCTCACCTGCTGCTTCTGCATCTGCAAGAAGTGCTGCTGCAAGAAGAAGAAGAACAAGAAGGAGAAGGGCAAAGGCATGAAGAATGCCATGAACATGAAGGATATGAAGTCAGGCAACCAGGTGATGTCCTTCTGGGCTGCTTGGCCAACAGCCCCTCTGGCTGAGTTATGGACTGTGTCAGGGCATTCATAGACCAGGCAGCAGATTGGGATGGAGCCACCAGGACCCCGGGATGGGACTGTGGAGCCAGGGCCTGGGACAGCAGCACTGTCCTCTTCCAGTGTCTGGTGGCCTAGATGGAGCAGGCTCAAGCTGGCCTGGGCCTGCCAATGCTTCACCTGAGCCAGGAAATGTTGATTTAATCCTACATCCCTCTGGGTCAGACTAATTTCTCAGAGCCTTTAGCTGAGAGGGGAGGCCCACCAGGCCAGAACACCGGGCAGTTTGGGATCCCCAAAATGTCTGTGGTGAAATGGCAGGTGCTGGTAACTCATCCTGGTGGCCAGCCCAAGGCAGGCTTTGGTACCCACAGGCTTGGGGCCACCCCAGCCATTTCAATGGCCTTGACCCATGGCCATTTGGGTGGGGGTGGGAGAATTTGAGTATCTGTTCCTGCTCTTCAGAGCCATGTGGGCACCGTGGGCATGCGGACAGGGCTGGAGCAGGAGAGAGGGCAGGTGTGAGGTGGGATTCCCCCGGTGGCACAAGCCCTGATCCCCCACCCTGCCAGGTCCTACAGTGTCTGTGTAACTCAGTGTCTCTGTAACTCAGTGTCTGTGTCTCTCTTTGCCCACGGTGCCCTCGCTGTCCTGCCGTGGCTGCCTCTGCTCGGGGACACCCTCCACGTAAGTGTCACCATGAGCCTCCTTCATCATCTGCCTCTGGGTGGGCTGGGGGACTGGGGACACATCAAAGAGAGGGCAAGGAGCTGGGACTCCCACCCCATGGACTGTGCTTGGAGAGGCAGGAAGAGGGGTGGATTTCCTGGGGACGATCTATTTCTGAGCCTACAAAGCCTGGAAATGGCCCTGACAAGCCCTTAGCTCTGGCTGTAGTGCTCCTCCAAGCATGGGCTGGGGGCACAGGACCTGCAAGCAGCAAACCTCCCTCCACTGCAGTGAATTCCTTGTCCTGGCACCCCTGGCAGTTCCCCTGTCATTTTGAGCACCTGGGCCTCCCTGGGAGCTGCGTGGCTGTGCCACCCCCAGTGCCACCCCCAGTGCCACCCCAAACTGCTCTGTCTGTGCTTCCTGTCCCCAGCACGCGGGTGGGAAGATCCTGGCTGTTGGGACACCAGGAGGGTTGGGGTGCTGAGGTGCCCAGGGCTGTGGGGCTGGGGCTGCTGGGCTGTGTCTGTCCTGCTGAGCTGGACCTGGCTGCCATTGCAGGACCAACAGGACGACGATGATGCAGAGACGGGTCTGACAGAGGGGGAAGGTGAGGAAGAGGAGAAGGAGCCAGAGAACCTGGGCAAGCTGCAGTTCTCACTGGACTATGATTTCCAGGCAAACCAGGTGATGGAGGGGCTGGGGCTCAGCTGAGGAGTGGGGTTTGCCTGGGGGGGAGTTGAGAGGAGGACAGGTCTGTGCTGGACCTGGGAGGCACAGGAGGGAAGGAGGAGCTGGGTGCTGTGTCAGAGGAAGTCCTGCCCCATGCTGGACTGGAGATGAGCCCTTGGCAGCTGCAGGGCATGGCTGGGCTGTCTCACTGAGGACTCCTCTGCCCTTCCAGCTCACAGTGGGGATCCTCCAAGCTGCTGAACTGCCAGCTTTGGACATGGGTGGCACCTCAGACCCCTATGTCAAGGTGTTCCTGCTCCCTGACAAGAAGAAAAAGTACGAGACCAAAGTGCAGAAGAAGACCCTCAACCCTGCCTTCAATGAGACCTTCACCTTCAAGGTGAGCCCTGCATCCATAACAAGGATGTCTCCCCCTCCAGTCTTTCCCCTGGCTGTAGCAGTCCTATGTGCTGACTCTCCCTTCCAGGAGCACAAGAGGTCCTGGCTCAGGGTCCCCCTTGCAGCCTGGTTGCTGTCCCTTTGTGTGCAGGTGCCCTACCAGGAGCTGGGTGGGAAGACGCTGGTGATGGCCATCTACGACTTCGATCGCTTCTCCAAGCACGACATCATCGGGGAGGTGAAGGTGCCCATGAACACAGTGGACCTGGGCCAGCCCATCGAGGAGTGGCGGGACCTGCAGAGTGGAGAGAAGGAGGAGGTGAGAGCAGCTAACAGCTGAACCCCTGGCTGGGGCCTGGGATGGGGGCTGGCCATGGGGTGAACTCTGCTTTCAGGGTCCCGATCACTGTGGGGTCCCACCAGGGTACCGTGAACATCCTGGCAGTCATTACTGGGATCTGACCTGTTGTTCCTCTGTGTGAAAATGTTTCTACAACAAAAAAATCAAGACTATAAAATATCTTGAGTGCTGTGCTGGGCCTAGCTTGTCCTGGACCCGGTGATCAAACCCTTGTGTTGGTGCATAGCGTGCCAGCTTGTGCCTGGACTGAGCAGGGTTTGGGGGGACCTGCATGTGTGATTGTGTCCAACCACTGGAGTCCCAGGCACTGGTGAGGCTTTGATCTCCCCTCCTTGCTCTGCTTGGCAGCCAGAGAAGCTGGGAGACATCTGCATCTCCCTGCGGTACGTGCCCACGGCTGGGAAGCTCACTGTCTGCATCCTGGAGGCCAAGAACCTGAAGAAGATGGATGTTGGGGGCCTCTCAGGTGGGTGTTGCTCAGGGGCAGCCTCCCCCTGCCCTGCTGGGGGCTCTCAGCATCCTCTGTGGGAAAGGACTCTGGGGCCTCCTGTCTGGCAGAGCTTGGGAAAGCCCCCAGGGCCTCCTCATGCCTTGGACGCAGCCCCAGGTCTGGCTGAGGGGTGAGGGGAGATGGGCATGGGATGCATCCCTGACTCTTGGGAAGGACCCTTCGAATTTGGCCCCCCAGGATGCTGCAGGACCTGGGTGGTGAAAATGTCCTCTGCCATTTGCTCCTGGTCCTCCTCCTCCTTGACTTCATGGCTGGGGACCTTGGTTGCCATCATGTTTTGTGCTTAAAGTGCCTTCCCAGCCCCATTCTGGGGCTCAGCTCTGTGCCCAGGGGTCCTCAGCTCACTCCAGACGTGCTTTAACCACGACAAGAGCAGTACCTGCATGGCTGGAAGGATTCAGCTTTATTCTGGGCTTTCCTGCTCCAGAAACAGGGGTCAGGCCAGAGCCCACCCAATGTCACTCACCAGACAGGCGAGTTGTCACTCTGCTGTCCCCTGCCTTCCTACAACGGGCCCACAGCACAGAATCCCAGAATCATTACTGTTGGAAAAGACCTCCAGGACCATCAAGTTCAACTTGTGCCTGGTCCCCACCTTGTCACCCAGACCACAGCACTGAGTGCCATGTCCAGGCATTGCTTGGGCAGCTCCAAGGATGGGGACTCCACCACCACTCTGGGCAGTTCCAGTGCCTGAACATCCTTTCCATAAACAAATTCTTCCTGATGTCCAACCTGAACTTCTCCTGTCTCTACTTGAGGCTGTTTCCTCTTTTCCTGTCCCTTGTTCCATGGGAGCAGAGCCCAACCTCCCCTGGCTGCCCCCTCCTGTCAGGGAGTTGTGGAGAATGAGAAGGTCCCCCCAAGCCTCCTTTTCTCCAGGCTGAGCTCCCCAGCTCCTTCAGCCTCTCCTCACTCTCCTGACTCTCCAGACCCTTCCCCAGTTCTGCTGAATGCAGAAGAGCTCCATCCCTTGGCCAGCTGCTCCCACAAACCTTCTCCAGCCCAATCATTTTGTCTTTGGCATCCATCCACAAACCTCAGACTGTCTTTACTCAGGGCAGTCTTTCCCTCACCCTGGGTTGAGATGTCTCCTGGGACCAGGAGGTACCTCAGTGGTACTCCCAGGGCACCTCAGCCCTGGCTAATGCCCCATCCTGACCCCCAGATCCCTACGTGAAGATCCACCTGCTGCAGAATGGCAAGAGGTTGAAGAAGAAGAAGACCACAGTCAAGAAGAAGACCCTGAACCCCTACTTCAATGAGTCCTTCAGCTTTGAGATCCCCTTTGAGCAGATACAGGTTTGTTTGATGACTCCCCTGGGATGGAAGACATCCTAAAGCTGCCTGAGCCCTCATCCCAGCCTTCCCAACAGCCTGAGATGCTCCTGCTGAGCTCCTGGTCTGGTCACCCAGGAGATTCTTCCAGCCTCATCTGGGGCCTGGGCTGATGCTGAGGGCAGCTGGTGTGGGGGCAGAGGGGGGAGGCTGGGCAGCGCCCATGGGAGATGAACCCCAACACAGATCACAGCTGAAATTGGGCTTTCCTCTGCTCCTGATCCTACAGTGCTCACCCTAAGCATAACAGGGTTGTCCTGGGGCCATTTTGGACTCTTGGCCACGGCCTTCTGTCCCTCCATGTCCTGTGCAAGTCCCTGCACGTGCCCCTTGCCCCTGCCCAGTAGCCCACAGCTCTTGCCCAGCCCCACAGCACATGTTGGTGACCTTTCCCAGGTGAATCAGCTCAGGATGAGCTGGGTCCCCACTAGGCTCTGCACTCCTCAGAGAAGGACATGAGGGAAGCAGGGAGGGGGCCCTGCCCTGAAATGGGCCAAATGTAGCTAGAGTAAAATCTGATACAAGAAAACTGAGATTTTCTCAGATAAAACATCCAGCAGCAGTTTGGATCCTAAAAGGGGAAGTTCACTATCTTAAAGAGATGATTTAAGAATGTTTTCCTCGCACTTGTTAGAGATTTTCATTGCTTCTTCTTGGGGCTCATGCTTGGGGGCACCCTGGGGCTATGGAGCTGTCACGGCCACCGCACCTTCCCACCCCTCTAAACAAGGTTTCCTCCTTTAGAAAGTGCAAGTGGTCATCACAGTGCTGGACTACGACAAGCTGGGGAAGAACGAGGCCATCGGCAAGATCTTCACGGGCTTGAACTCGACGGGCACGGAGCTGCGGCACTGGTCCGACATGCTGGCCAACCCGCGGCGGCCCATCGCGCAGTGGCACTCGCTCAAGCCGGAGGAGGAGGTGGACGCAGCTCTCGGCAAGAACAAATAGTCTGCGGACAGCTCACCCAGAGCTACTGATACCTCAGTTCTGCAACCTTCCTTTTGGTTTTTGTTCTGTTCCAAGCTGAAATGCCCTTCGATGCCTCTGGAAGGGTATCCAGGCAGTCCCAATAGCTTCCAGGGGAAGAGGTTAAAGACATGGATGGTTCTTTTTGTTCTTCAGCATCGCTCCCTTCTGCTGCATGTCCCATCGCCTCTGCTCGCCATCCCTTCCCAGTGCAAAGCCAACAGCACACCTGGGACCTTCCCCAGCAGCTGTGTCACCAGCCTGCAGCATTGCTGCCACCATCCTGCCCTTGGGATCACGTGGGGAACCATGGAACGTTGCATGAAGGTGATGCTGGAGCCTGATGGTGCGAGATGACCAGACCCACTGTGCTTGACTGGGGCATGACCAGCAGTGAGACAGAAAAATGGTGCAGAAGACCCTCTGAAGAGACCCAGGTGCCTCCCCCTGGCCCTCCCCAAGGCAGGCTGAGTGCCCCTGGCCAGCTCCAGGTTTGGGTTCTCTGAGGAGAGGCTTGCAAGGGCCATGGATCCTGCTGTGGTGGTGGGGACCTCAGTGTTGCAGCAGGAGCTGTGGAGGCCAGTCTGGGCACAGGGCGCCTCAGGAGGGCTGCTCCAAGGAGACACAGGGTGACATGTGGATGCACCAGCAGCACTGTGTGGATCACCACCACCAGCAGCACCACAACCTCTGTTTTGTCCCCAGAGGGGCAGCACTGCGTGATTTGCATCTGTCCCCCACCATGCTTGGTGAATCCCATAGATTAAAATTCTTCCATGAGGCGGATTTACAATGAGAGGTCTCCAGATGTGATGGGGGCAGCTCCCCAGAGCAGCACCAGGTGTCTCCCCAGGACTGTCCATCGCATGTCCCATCATTGCTGTGGGCACCCCAGCCTCAGGGCAGCCAGGGGGCCATGGGGAGCTCCAGCCCCACCTCCTGCTGTGGGTGGAGATGGCAAGAGCAAGCCTGGGGCCTACAAGGGACCAAAGCCCCTGACCCCCATGAGCTGCTACTCCCCACCAGGCCACTGGCTGTTAAACCCACCCCCTCCTGCTCCCCTTGGGGGTATAAGCCATATCCATGACCCTGACAGTGGCTAAGAGCTTCTCTAGGCTACTTCTCCTACTGTCCCAGAAAAGCCCCTGAGCCAGAAAGCCAACACATTTCTCTGCAACTGGGAGAGGGTCCAGCAGCCCTGCCCAGTGCAGTCCAGCCTGTACTGGAGCACTGATGTTAGCTTGTGTCCCTGTCCCAGCCCCAGCTCCACAGCAGCCTCACACTCTGCTCCCTTTGGCTTCCCTGGGCTCCGTGCTGGGGGTTCTGGCACTGCAGCAGTGAAGGCTTGAGCCCCAGGGATGTGCTGGCACTGGGGACACTGCTCTGGGGGTTCAACATCTGGGCTGGCACTGGGTCCAGGGACACAGTGCCAAACTGAGCTCATGCCAGTGCTGTTGGATGCTTTAGCAGCTCCCACAGCTCTGACTTCCCAAAGGGCATCCTGGCCCTCTCCAGAGGTGGGGAGATGATGGGACACTTGGTGGCAGTAACCAGGTTTGAAACTTGGCTCAAGGGGTTCAAATGGACACGGGGACCAGCCCCCATCCCTGGAGGGTTGTGCAGCTCTGGGACAGGTCCCCAGGGCAGGACACCTCCATCTGTGGGAGGTTTGGGGCTCGGGTGGCCGAGCTGCAGTGTGGGAAGGGGATGTTGGACAGGGACCTCTAATGACCACCTCCACCACCACTGCGGCTGCACTTGGCCATGCCCTGGTGAAGGGGGCACTGGGACCATGCTGGGTCTGCAGGGCTCATCCATCCAGTGCTCTCTCAGGGCCATCTCCAGCTTTAATTAGTCCCTTTTCCTAATGGATGTGCCAGTGTCAACAGATGGGGTCCTGCCCTGCCCCATAGCCAAAGGGAGAAGAAATCTTGGGATGCTTTTAATAATGGGGAGCTGGAGGGGGGCTGATTCCCCATGGTCAGGAGCACTGGTAGGACTCAGTCTCACTTTGTGGTCCCTCCAGACATTAGGGGAGAGGGAGTGTGGGGTGTGTGGGGGCATTTGCCTTACATGGAATGGGTTAAAAGAGGAGGAATTAGAAAAAGCACTGAAATCCTTGTTTGCAGCCAGCGAGTGTGCATGGCCCTGCAGCCTTCCCAGGGAAGCAGGTGGAGGTGTGTACACCTGCACACCTGTACACCTGCACATCTGCCCATCACACCTGCACATCTGCACACTTGCACACCTGCACATCACACCTGCACACCCCAGATGCACTCCCTCCTGTGCTCCTCTCCACCCCTCTGCCCCCAGACCCACCGCATCGGCCGGGGTCCGGGGATCCAGGCCAGGAGTGGCGATCCCACCTGGCTGCTTTCCATTCAGACTCTTTAAGTCTTTGGGAGAGGGGGAAGACTGTGACTTTAATACATGATTTAATTTTTTTTTAAATAAAAAAGGGAAAACCAACCAACATCCTGAAGCCATCTGCGCTGCCTCTGACCCGCCCCTTAGCTGTGTGTAGGTAAATTATATGGAGACATAGCTGTATATACCACGAGCAGTGCATGTGATGCAGCCACGTAGCAGCAGCAGCAGCATGGCCCCAGCCCGGCGGCGCTGCCACCGCCCCGCCACCGCCGTCCCCATCTCCGGCTCCGCCACGGAGGAGGCGGCGGCGACCAAAACCCATCGCTCGAGAGCTCTCCACCGCCCTGATTATTTTCCCCTCAATAAAAATGAAAATCCCCGATTAAATCATATAAAAGAAGAAAATAATGCCAAGAAGCAAAGCATGCCAAGCCCGACCCGCCAGCGGAGAGTGAGCTATCACCGCCGCGGCCGTGGCGTCCATGTGTGTCGTGTTCCTGTGTCTTGTCGCGTTTGTCCCATGGCCGGGTAGCAGCAACATCGTGGCTTCGGTGTCCTGTGTCGCGTTGGTGCATTTCACCGTCAGAGCAACTTTAGAAGCCATATTAGAGCACGGTGCAGCGGGCCCCACGGGGACAGGCCCGCGCTGAGCCGTGACCCCTTCCCCCCGTGTGTCCCCCCGGGTCCGTGGGGCTCGGGCTGCCGGAGCCGCCGCGGCCGCGCCTCGCTGCCCTTGGGTGCCGCTGGCACGCCGCGCCAGGGGACGGGACAACGCTGGGCACAGATGCTGGGCTCGACCTGCTGGTGGTGAAAAGGATTTTCGGAGCAATTTGGGTTATTTCTGCCACGCCCAGCCGGTGGTTTCTCTTTTGGGGATGAGGGCTGGCACTTCCCTCTCCTGGCGGCACCGCGGAGCAAACCCAGCTGTGCCACGGAGGTGCTCCCGGGGGTACAAAAGGAAGTGAATCCACGAGTCTTGGCAACAGGCTCGGGTTCCTTTTCCTTTTTTCTCCCTGTCTGGGAGGGAGGAGCCGGCTCCTTTGGGAGTCGCAGGCTCGGCCACCCTTGGGGCAGCGGCGCCGGCCCCGCTCGGGCCGTGCCAGCCCCGCAGCGCTCGGCTCCGGCGGAAGCTGCTTTTAATGCCCCTTCCCCTCGTGTGGACTCTGTCGTTCCGTCTCTGATCGTTTGATGGTTATTTTGTAATGATTTACGTCTCCTTATTAAAGAAACGAGCTGAAAGGAGCTGGTTCCCTTCTGGTCTTGCTGCTGGGGCTCACGGGGCATGAGGGGGCAGTGATCCCAGGGACGATGGAGGGATGGAGGTGTGGGTGGAACCCCACAAGGGCCCAGGTCCCCCAGAACACGGAATCATGAAATAAATACGTTGGAAAGGCCCTCTAAGATCGTGGAGTTCAAGTGCTAACCCAGCACTGCCACGTTTACCACTGAACCACATCCCAGGTGTCACATTCACAACCATTTGAACACTGCCACTGTCACGATGGTGACTTCGCCGCTGCCCTGGGCAGATGTGCCAGGCCCTGGCAACCCTTTCAGGGATGAACTTCTCCTCAGTATCCAACCTAAACCTCCCCTGGCACAACCTGAGGCCATTTCATCTTGTCCTGTCCCTGTTCCCAGGGAACAGAGCTTGACATCACCCAGCTGTCCCCTCCTGGCAGGAGCTGTGCCGAGCCACAAGGGCCCCCCTGAGCCTCCTTCTCTCCAGGCTGAGCCCCCCCAGCTCCCTCTGACTTGTGCTCTGGGCAACCTCAAACTCCAGCTGAGCGAGGCTGGACCAGACCTGGGGCACAGGTGGGAAATACCCAAGGTCTCCACAGAGTTCTTCGCCCCCAGCACAGAATCTGGCCCAGAGTCACATCCTGCTGCACCAGCCCTAAGGGAAGAACTCAACCTGCACCAACCACCTCCAAACACACGGAGGTTCCAGCAGCCTCACCCGAGACAGAGGTTCCCAGTTGTGACACCACCTCCTGCCTGTGCCACACTTCGTGCTGACCAAACTTGAGAGCAAAACCAGGGCTTGCCACCAGAGTGGGAAATGGGCCTGAACCCCAGTGTGATGTCGTGGACAAGATGGGACCCTCTCCTGTTTTACCTTCCACTGGTGGGTGCTTTTCAGGGATGTGCATCCCAGTTCCTTTATTTCAGCTTCCCCTGAAAAGGCACCTGTGTTGTAGCTGCAAAACTTTTGTGCTTTTATGGGTGATGGATATTGTTATGCCATGAGAATTTTGGGAGAAACAGGGAATTTTAGCACAAACAACTTGTAATTCCAGAAAGATGGAAGCAAAGTCAAAGCTTCTATTTTATCAACTCTTACTTTATTCATTTATAAATACTGTTGTGTTTACAAGCATCATAGCTGTGAATATTATTCCCAAACTTTCAAACACATAATACTTATAATACTATATAACAACAACCAGTAAAACAAATCATTCATCTCAGGGTTTGAAAGGCCACTCAAAAGTTGCATAAAAATACATTCTCTCCCCATCTCATCAGCCAGTCCTGCTTCTCCAAGGAGTTTATTTACAAAGAGCCATCACCAAACTTGCAGCCACAACAGGTGGGTTCACCCCAAGCAATAAAAATTAACTCACCCCAAGCAATTGCTTAGAAAAAAAAGCTCATGTTCCCCAAGGGAGACCACGTCTGGCAAATGCTCTGGTTCCAAGAGGGATCAATTTTAAAAACCTATTTGCTCTGCACCTTGTGCCAAGCACAGGGTTTGAGGTGTCCTGTTTGTCACCTCCTCAGTGCACTGGTTATGTCAGGCATGAAGTGAGACAAAAAAAATCCATTCTCAAGAATGTGATTTGCAGTTGTGCCATCACCACGAGACGCTCACAGCTTTGGCTGATCAGGGACACTGAGCTGTGGGGCCCAGGGCTCAGAGAATCCAGTGCTAAGCAGACACTGCCGCTACAGTGGTTTGGCTTTGCAAGGTGCCACTCAGAATGAGCCTCCCACAGCCTTCCCACTCTGCTCCTTGGGAAAAAGCACAGGAAGTGTCCTGTAAGAAGGGGCAAAACATCAGTGCAGGATGGATTTGTCAGATTGGGTTGAACCCTCTCCCTAAAACAAACACCAGGCTTCTTCCTGCTGCCAGGAACCTGCCTGTGAGAAGGACAGGATCTTGATTCTGAACTCTCCTCCTCATCCTGCTGGGATGTGCAGCCTGAGGCGCCAGCCCAGCTGGGGAGCACCTCCTGCTCCACGGGCACACAAGGGACAGGGCTCCTGACCCTGAGCTCCTGAGCACAGAAAGGACAGGGCTCCTGATCCCTGAGCTCCTGAGCACAGAAAGGACAGGGCTCCTGATCCCTGAGCTCCTGAGCACAGAAAGGACAGGGCTCCTGAGCCCTGAGCTCCTGAGCAGAGCAGAGCCCAAGGCTGAAGTGAGGAGTGGTCACCAAGAGAGAAAACACCAAGAACAGCAGAAGTACTCACAGAAAGAGTGCACCAGGAAGGGACGGCGTGCAGGGGAAGCACTGACTGGATCTCAAGACTTAAAGCTGTTAAATAGAGCAGGGTTAAAATCAAGGAATATAAAAAGGATGCCTGGCTTAGGCAGTGCTCTGCAGAAACCCTGATGCCTTTACCAGCTTTGGTCTCTTCCTCCCAAAGCTCAGCAGCAGAGGCAGGGCCTCAGTGTACCAGGAGAAACAGTGCCTCAGCTGCACAAATGGCTCCACCAGCTGAAGAGCAACTGGTGGTCAGAGCTGCCTGGGGAGAACTGGCAGCTCCAGGAAGAGCAAGAGAGGGGGAAACAGGGCAGGACAGGGAGGGGAAGGGGGAAAAATGGAGAATTAAGGGGGGAAAAAAAACCAAAGAGAGAAAACTCCAGAGAGAGGAAAACAGAGATGCTTTCTGAGGCAATAACCAGCAAAAGGTTCGAAAAAGCCCAGGATTGCCTGACAGAGATAAGTTTTACCCTGCTGAGCAAGCTCAAGTATTCTGCTCATGTTCAAGTATCTCATCTCTCTGGTAGTGGAGAGCTCCCCCAGCCAGAGCCAGCAGAGCTGCTCAGGAACATGGCAGAGCTGCTCCATGGCCACCTCCAGGTTCAGTGACCAAGAACTGCTGCCCTTGGCCAGACAGAGCCTGGGGAGTTGAAGGACAAAGGGGATGAAAGGACAAATATGGAAGGATGTAGATGGGAGAATGTTTGGATACAGCAGGATGTCTCTGAGAGGGAAGGAACTGTTTGAGAGGAGTCTGTTAATGGGAAGCTGAACAGAACTGCTGACGTCCCACAGCATGGAGAGAGGAGCCAATGTCTAAATGCCCATGGGAGAGAACAATTCCAAACTGTTTAGAGTGCATGTAACATTAAAGAGGAATATTTCAGGGGGATTCCTTCAAGGTCAAAGCTTATCACAAGTTTCTGACAGGTCAGAACACTTTCATTTACCATGATTCAGTTACCAGCAGCTCCCTGTCCCTCTGGCACTGACACACCCTGACCTCTCCAAGGTGTGTGGGACAGGATGCTGGCATCCTCTGTCTACAAATCCTGCTGCAAATCAAAGGGAGGTACCTGAAACACCAGACCAGGCTCTGCTATGGGCTCTGCCTTCAGGGAGGCAGCGGGAGAATGTCCCAGATGGCTTTTGGGAAGGGGAGCCTGGTTTCTGGCATGGGCACAGCTCCCTGCAAGGTGATTCAGGCTCACACACAGGTGAGAGCCCCAGGGGAGCTGTAGGGGTTCAAGTTTGTCCTTCAGAAAGCTCAGCAAGTGCCTGGGATATATCCTGTGCCAAGGAACAAGAGTCCAGGTGGCAACTGGATGCTACCAACCACAGAGACAGGAGCCCTGGAAGGACACAAAGTGACACAGGATCACCCAGGCTGGGGGGACAGGGAGGCTGAGGGAGAAGGGTCTGACACTGAGTGTCAGCACAGCACTGATGTTACTGAACAGGTTCAAAATCTTATCTAAAATAAAAGACTCTGTCTACTGGGGCAAGAGGAGAAGGTGTCTGTGCAAAACAGCTCATCAGCCTGTGACAAACATGAGCTCTGGTGGCTTTCACAGCATCACTTTTAACCAGAGTCCCACATCTCAGTGGGCTGATGTGCATCCTCAGAGTCCCAGCCCAAGTTCACATTTCCTGTAAAGCCACCTGTAAAGGGCTTGGACATGCTGGGTTAGTTCTTCAGATGTCACTTTTTACAGTAGGAGCTTCCCACTCCAGGTCAGAGTCCAAAACCAAACACTGAGCTTTTGGAAGAAGTTTTGGCAGCTCAAACCCAGTCCTCACATTTCTCCCTTGAATAAAATGTCCGAGATACCACAACATGCATAAATTAAAAAAAAATAAAATGGCAGGGGGTGTGTTGGGGGGAAATAGGGGTAGAAAGGGAATGTACAGCAAAGGGCAGGGCAAGGCAGGTGTGACATTGATCCCACGGCTGAAACACTTGCTGTACTGACGGGAAGGAAGGGGTAGGGCTCGGTGGTGGGGTTGGCAGCTGGTGTAGGACACCCCTCCTTGTCCTCCCTTTGCTCTGATTCCTATTTGGAGAGTTTGCTGATGACTCGAATGAGGGCTCCGTTCTCATCCTTCAGCCTTTGGTTGTCCGACTTCAGCTCTGTCAAAATCTGTGGAGAGACAAAGACAAGGTGGGATCAGAGGGGCTGGGGGGCCAGGGGGCCACTGCATCCCCTCCAGCAGCACCTCCCATGGCTCTGCAGCATCTCCAGAGCTCTCACAAGCTGGGGTGAGAGCCAGGCATGAGGGGCCTCGAGCACAGCACTGAGCAGGGAGCCCCTGGTGCAAAGCAAGGCCACAGCCCCAGCAGCAGGGCAGGACCAGACCAGCAGGGCAGGAACCATTTCTGAGCTGGTTCATCCCAAACCTGTGCCCAGAGGCCAAATACAGCTCAGCAGACAAAGCTGGTTTTCCTGATATGCTTTTTCCATTTTGCCAGGACTGGAAGGGAAACCAAAGGTCTGGAATCTTCATTTAGGACTGGACCTTGCCAAATCTATTTGAAAACCCCAAATCTCCTTGGGACACTGCAGATGTGTAATACAGTCCCAAGTGCCGAGGCCAGAGGACTGGCAGAACACTGGAGGAACCTCCTGGGTGCTCAACTGAGGTTGCAACAGACAAAAGCCTTTGGAAACAGAGAAGAAATAGCTTCAACAAGACCCTTCCAGCATTTCCCATGGCCATAGACCCTGCTGGCTTCCTGTGCTGCACCCAGTGACCTTCCCTGGGCTGCTCCCAACCACTGGGCACCAGAGGGACACCCCTGCTCCTGTCTGGGGTGGGGCACACACGGGGTCACACACATGGCACCTGTATGAGCTCAGCCACAACTCCTGTCTGCCAAGGTGCATCTTGGAGGAATTCCCTCCAATTAAATATCTGCACTAAATCTCCTCCCTCCTAGCCTGGTGTTTCAGCTTTGACCACAATGTTCTGCCCCCCTCCACCTGCAGTCCCTCCATGATCAGCAGCTCTGAGTGGGGGCAGCTCCTGGGGCAGTTCCAGCTCCCACCAGAGCAATTCCCTTCTTACAAGGTTGGGCCAAGCCATGGTGGGCTCCAGCACACCCAACTCCATCCCTGTGGGCACTGCTGGGGGATGTTTCAGCTGGGAGGATTTTCAGAGAGGGAGGAGGGGCTGGTGCTGCCTGGTGGGACATTGTGGGAAGGGTAAATCCATGTGCTGGGCTGGCCAGAGCAGCCAGAGATGCTGAGTGTGCCTGCCTGGAGCCAGTGCTGGTGTGACACCATGGCTGGGCTGTCACCAGAACAGCACTCATGGCTCCTTGTGCCATTTCTCATGGGCAAAGAAGAGGCATTGCCATCACCATCACCCAGGTGATCAGGAGCCCAGAGACACAGCAGAGCTCTTGGCATCTCTGCACTCCCCTGTCTCCTCCTGAGCTCCACCTGCCACTCCCACTGGTGCCTCCCAGGGCCTGCAAGAGCCCCTCCACCCACTGGGCAGTCCTGTCAGGCCCCTGTCACTGCCCAGGGCGGCTCTGCAGTGCCCACTGCTGTGGTAATGGCTGTGTGAAGTCCTGACACTCATTCTGGGAGAGAGAACCTGTCACAGTTCCCAGAAATGATGGGACAGAGAACCACTGCAGCCCCAGGGCTCAGCTGGAGCCTGACAGGGCTGTGCCTCATGGGGCTTTGTGTGACCTGTGCCACTTATTTGAAAAGGGAGGAGTGTAAGTACCTGTGAAATAAATGCCTCTGGACACGTTTCCTGGCCACAAACCAGCTCCACTAGTGCCCAGTGGGGCTTCCTGACAGCTGCACATCAGCCTTAGACAACACAAGCCCAGGGTGTTCCTCCCTTTGATGCAGAGTGGTCTCAAGTCAGGTGAAATGAACCCCATGGGAACTGGGGTTCCAAGGCTGGAAGGGCTGGAAGTTTCCAGGAATGGTGAGCAGGGATGTGGCCCAGCCCCAGGGAAAGGCAGGGCTGACCATGAGGCAGTGCTGGTGTCACCTGGGACACTGCAGAACACTCACTGAATGCACATGGCTCCTCAGAAACCATGTGCCTGCAGGCAAATGAGATTCACTGAAAAGCTCTGCTGCCAGAGCGTGGTACAGCTGGCAGAGCCCAACCCAGTGACATCTCTGCACAGCTGTGATGTCCACAGACACCACTGAGGCAGAGTTTACACATACCAGCAACAGCCTGTGCTAGACCTACCCAAAGAGCTGAAACTACATCAGCAGAGCTCACAGACCATGGCTCTCCCCCAGCCTGGGCACACCTGTGAGTGGGGAGGGAAGTGTGAGCCTCAGCCAGAGCAGAGGGGGATGCAGGGCAGTGAGCACATGGGCATGTCCTGGGAGGAGGAGAGGTGACTTGCACATTGTGAAACATCAGTTCTTTGAGTCTGGAAAGAATTTTGCCCAATTTTCCCTCTCAGATCTCAAAGCATGTGGGGAAGGAGAATGACTGAACTCAAGTTTTATGAGAAGAAATGAGGCAGGGTCAGGTTGGAGGATAGTTCCACAGATTAAACCCAGAAAGGCTGTGAGATCGTTTCACCTGACCAGCTGCACCACCCAGGGCACACAACAGAACCCCTGACTCTCCTGGCCCTTGTGACACACATGTGGGCTTGAGCTGAGACTCCTGGAAAGGGGAAGCCACAATTCCCCTGGTTAGTTTGTTTCTATGGTTAATCAGCCTTGATATAATTTGTGTGCTAAGAATAGATTTTTTTTATTCTGTGGTGCCACTTCCAGCCCACAAGAGCACACAACTTCTTGTGTCTCAAGGGATATGAATATCCCTACTAACCTGCAAAGGACAGGTAGGGCCCCAAGAAAGGAGCACTTACAGCTTTATTTTAGCATTGAACCAATGAAGTAGCAGGAAGAGATGTAATTTAACTGTGTGATGTGTGAAGGCAAAGCTTAGGGAAGACTCATCCTTGGGTTTCCACCATTAATTGTCCTGCACTGGATTTAAAACAGAAGATGAAAACACAGAGCACTCCTGGTCTGGTTCCTGCTGCATCCCCCACCCTGTGCCAGCCCACAGGAGATGAGGGGGTGCTGAGCCTGTGGACTCACACTCAAAAATTTCAATATAAAGTAAGGAAAGGAGCTTGTCCTTTTTGTTCAAGTGACCAAGAAAACCTGCTGAGGACAGTTCACTTTGTAGTTTTCCTAAAAATGCCCTTTCTGTCTAAAATGTTCGCTTTTCACAACATCCCGGAAAATTTCCTGACTTTGGATAATCTGACTTAGTGAGTGCCAGCTTCTCCCTGAACTAAGTCCAATTGGAAAAGAATTATATTATAAGCAGACATGTGCATAAACCACTTATTTTCAAGTGTCCAAGGCCAGGCTGGACAGGGCTTGGAGCAACCTGGTCTAGTGGAAGTGTCCCTGCCCATGGTAGGGGGTGCAACGAGATGAACTTTAGCTTAACCCCTTCCAATACAAACATTCTGTGGGTCTGTTTCAAGGCCAAGTACCAGGCAAAGAGCTGCTGGCACTGCCAAGCCACCCCAAAGCCATTCCCAATGCTAAGCTGGCAAGGGCAGCAGCATCTGCCAAGCAGAGCAAGAGCCAGGGGGGGAGCAGAGCTCCAGCAAAGCCCTGCTGTGGCAGCAGCACCATGCTCTTGGAATTCAGAGCTCCTCTGCCACCAGCTCTGAGCCACGAGCGTCCCCAGGCAGCCTGGAGAGCAGAGGAGAGCGGAGACCTGCCTGGAGGAGAGGAAGAGGGAGGCAAGATGAGCCCGAGGGAAAGCAGCTACAGCTCCTCTGATTCCTTGGGCTTGGAGGGCAGAGAGAGTCTGGCCACAACCCGGGTCAGAGCCCTGTTCTCAGCCAGCAGCTGCTCATTCATCTGCCTCAGAGTGTGAATCTGTTTGAGCTGGTGGAGATTCTGCAGAGAGTGAGAGGAGTGGACAGAGAAATACAGAGAGAACATCATGGAAATGAACAGAAATGGGAGTTTAGTCCATAGGCAGTGAAAGAAAAAAAGAGAATAAAAGAAATTAGTAGCAGTGAGTGCTGGATGGGGAAAGCCTGACAACACACCAAGGACATTTTGGGAATCATCCCTTTCTCCAGCGGCCCCCAAAGTCTTAACAAAGGTCAAATACAGGGATTTCCCACCACAAAGCAGGATTATATTCTAGTTTACCCAGACAGCCCTGGGACTTGGGAACTGCTGTGAGACCTATCACCAGTGACTTAACACCTAGACAGGCTCTGAAAGCTCTGCTGGGAACTGAGAATTTCTTTAAAACTCCTTTTCTTCATGTATCTCTAAAAGCCAAAGCAGCTGTGTGGAGCTAAGAGGAACCAGAGCTTCCTGGAAGATCCCAGAGGCAGAGACTGAAGCACCTGAAAGTGTCACTGTCCCACAGCAGATCACCAAGACAGGTACTGTGTCTGCTTGTGTCCCTTGTGCTTGAGTGATGCTCCTGGGTCTGCCCAGGCTCAGTCCTGCCAAAACCCCTGGGGTTTGGTTTCTCATCCTTGCCCAGATTCAACTCTTCTCTGTCTCAGGGCTCAATTTATCTCTGACCTTCAGAGGGGACAAGTCTGAACCTTAAATTGTTCATTTTAGGAAGAGGAGTCTGAATGAGAGCATCTCCCACAGTGGGAGGAGGGCATTCCTGGTGACAAAGGCAATGAGGGGCACAGGACAGGGCAGAGACCAAGCCCCACACTGGGACTTGCACAGGAACAAAGTGGACATGGGTACAAACTGTGTGTGGGTACAAACTGGGGTTGCACAAATACAAACTGGGCACAGGAACCAACTGGACATAGGTACAGACTGGACATGGGTACAAACTGGACATGGGTACAAACTGGGGCTTGCACAGGTACAGCAGCAGTGGGAGGTCAGGACCAGAAGAGCCATGAGGAAGCAGAACAGGGAGTGGTACAAGCCATGCAGACATCCCAGTGCCACAAGGATGACACTGTTCCCAGTAATGCCAAAGTGAATTCATGTGCTGGACATTTACACCACTGCAGGTGCCAGGAGATGCCAAGAGCTGTGGAGCTGCTTCCTGAGCAGCGTCCCTGCCCTCCTTCCTCCTGAGAAGTTGGGCAGCTGGGCCACAAGAAAACAAGAACCCCTCCTGCATGATGGAGGGAGCTCCAACACTGGGCAGGGGCAGGCAGGAAACATCCACAAGAAGAGTTGTAAATTCAAGTGACAAAATTCCAGTCCAAAACCAAAGCAGTCCCACAAAGCACCATACTCCTCCCCATGTCCACTTAGTGGCAGAAGAAGACAGAGGGAAGGGTCTATGAGGAAGAGGGCTCCTTTCTACCATTTCATTAGCAAAAAGCACTCAGTGGAGGTGCTGTCAGTCCTGAACAAGGAGCACCATGAAAGAATCTACTGTGACACAAAGACAGTGACCACCCACCCAACCTGCACTACTCAGGTTGCCCAGAGAAGCTGTGGCCATTCCATCCCTGGCAATGTCCAAGGCCAGGCTGGACAGGGCTTGGAGCAACCTGGGATGGTGGAAGGGTCTCTGCCCATGGCAAGAGGTGGAATGAGAAGGGCACCTTCAAACCCAAGCCACTGGAATTCTGTATGACCCAGAGCTGACTGCAGCTGGCAAGGAATCTGCTGTGTCCCAGGACATTTTGTCCAAGGGCTCACTCCTGAACAAAACTGAAGCACTTTGTATACCCCCAACCATCAGCTCCATTCCTAGCTGCCCAAAAGCCCTACATTTACTCTCCATGACAGAATGAAGACACCTCTTTGGAAAGCTTTGCAAAACCAAGGTAAGCAAGACAGGAAGGCAGGGAGCCAGCAAAGGATGGGGTTTGAGCCCCTGAGATCATCAAACTGACAGAGCAGCTCCTGGGACACACAAACACAGTTCTGACCCCGGATAAATCAACAGATCCCAAGATAGAGTTACAGTAAACAAACTGCAGGAACACTGCAGGGCCCCCCCACCCTCCCCCCCCCCCTTCCATCCATGACACCACATCAAGTCATATCCATCCATCACCCCATATCCCATCCATCCATCCATCCATCCATCCATCCATCCATCCATCCATCCACCCATCCATCATCCATCCACCCATCCATCATCCATCCATCCATCCATCCATCCATCCATCCATCCATCCATCCATCCATCCATCCATCCCTTCACAGCCCAAGATTTGCTGGCTGCCACTGTGCTCAGTGAGGACAGACAGACAGACAGACATGGCACAGCTGTCCTGTGATACATCACACCAGGAGCTGCTGGAAGATGGCTGTACTGGAATAGTCACTTCTTTTGACAGTACCAAAACCAGCTAAGGATACTTGGTCTGTTCACCCTGGATGAGCCTGAGGTCAGACCTCAGTGGGGGCTGCAGCTCCTCCTAAGGGGCAGCTCTGATCTCTGCTCTCTGTGAGCAGGGACAGGACCCCAGGGAGCAGCTGGACCTGTGTCAGGGGAGATTTAGGCTGGACCTCAGGAAAGGTTCCCCCTCAGAGGGTGCTGGCACTGCCCAGGCTCCCCAGGGAATGGGCACAGCCCCGAGGCTGCCAGAGCTCCAGGAGTGTTTGGACAATGCTCTCAGGGATGCCCAGGGTGGGATTGTTGGGGTGTCTGTGCAGGGCAGGGGTTGGGCTGTGGGTCCCTTTCAATTCAGGATATTCCATGATTTTATGACACACAGATAATAAAGCCTCTCTGTTTTATAACATGGCTCACAGCTGGCAGAAAGCATCTAACACACATAGCAGGGGTATGGTGCTGTGTGAGGTGGAAAGGACTGTCACCATTTCAGAGACCACCTTTGTTTGTCCACACCAGCACAGCACAGAACCTCAGCATGGTCCCATCAGCCCCTGCTCAGCCTCCACAGGCTGCACAGCCCACAGAAGGGATCATTTATGTAAAAATGTCTGTGTGCTGCAGGTAGGCCAGGCTCCTGTTTATGCACCAAATCCAGCAAGGGCTGGGAGGCTGGGACTGAAGCCAAGGGCAAAGAGCAGGATCTGGATGATACCGCTGTGATTGCTTATCACTCTGCTTGATACCTGGCTTAGCAAAAGCAGGTTTCTCAGTTCTCTGTACCTGCCTTCAATTAACAGATTTTGTGCCTGCAACACTAAATAAAAATGCCCAGAGCCCGCACGCTGCTGAAGCCAGGAGCTGCAGCACTGCTATGGAATAAAGGAGCTTCTGTGACCTTCAAGAACAATTGCTGTGTTAAGTTGGGACCTCAGGCACTTGGCATGGAATTAAGCTCAGTGCAAATGTTAATTTTCTTTCTTCTGCCTCAGCCAAGGTTCTGGATCTCCAGTTGAATTGTGCAGTCACTCAGGCAAATGCTGAGTGCCTGTCAACTTTGCAAGAGCAGCTCTGAGGAGCAGCTCTGCAGAACAGCTTTGCCACCAAGGTCCTTCAAGTTACCAAGCCTGTCTTGTTCCTCTTCACTTCTCTATGGCTTTGGTAGCAGGGGTCACACTCCAGACAGGAACAAAGCTCATTCTCTCAAACACAGGCTGAAGTACTGCACATTTCTGCCACCTCTGCCTCCTCTTCCTCAGAAGTCAGCTGCAAGGAGAGGACAGCCCTGGCCAGGACATCTCATGTGTACAACTGGGCATAGACACCCCTGGATCCAACAGCTGGATGTGAGTCTTGCTGGATTCAAAGACTAGTGGGAAGAATTCCCAAAAACAGCCGGAGACCTAATCACCTGACAGGTTTGTTGTTTCCACTTGCTGCTTTCCACATTAAAGGAAATTGGTGGATTTGCCTTTTCCTTCATCACTCCTTACTAATTCTGACTCTGCACAACAGCTACTCAGGTGGTGCAAGGAGCAAGAATGAAAGCCCAGCCAGAATGTGCAGATTTTCCTGGCTCAACTCCCACAGAAGTGACTAACAGAGATGCTCTGCAGAGGTTATCTCCCTCCAGGCAAACACAGCAGGGCTGCTTCTCCCACTTCAAGGCATCATGAAAATGGACACAACAGTTTCCTTTTGGAAAGGTCCAATTCAATGCTTCTTTCTTAAGGGATTTTATATTCCTTTTTTTTTGAGTAGATGTCATACAAGAGATATCACAGTGCCTTCAGGTACTCACTACATGCTTAATGTTTTGCAAAAACTAGTGAAAATGTAGTAGCACCTCAGAAGAGAAATTTTCCAAATCCTTGGCTATTTGTTCTACTAACAAAAGGCCAGTCTGGTTGTCCAATGCAGCAAAGAACAGGCAGAGAGCAGAGTCAGCACCACTCTCAAGGACCTGACTCATTTTCAGCTGGAGCACAGGTTCCTTCAGCTCATGTCTCTCGAGGCAGTGTGAGAACATGTCCAACCTCCAGCAGTGCTTCTCCTTCTGCACTCCCTTGGCTTCCATGGCTCTGCAGCTCCAGACCACCTGAACTGGAGGTGCTCTGGCTGTGTCCAACAGACCCTGCAGGAACCTTCCCTCATTACTTCCTTCCAGAGCAGTATGTTTCCAAACTGAGGCCACTAGAGGCCACCACCTTGTCTTCTTACTCCATGGGCTGAAGTTGCAGGTTTGCAGTGATCTGCAGAGCTGAAGGACCAACACCAACTGCTCATGCCTGTATCTCTCTTGAAGACCACAATGCTGTAATTACAGGAAAGTCTCTGTGCAGTTGAAGATTCCTACCTGCTCACTGAACAAAGAGCTTGGAATTTAGACATATTCAATCTTTTCTCCTTCTCCTCCTGGCTCACACATCCAGGCTTATTTTCCCCTCTCTGAGAGAACAAGAGCCTTTACAGAAAGAATCCACCACATTGTTGTGCTACTTATTGCAGCAGAAAATGCAGCACAGGCCTTTCAGAGTTATGTGCTTGGTAGAAACAGAAGTTTCAAACAGAAACAGAGCTGCGACCTCCTCCAGGGCGGCAGAAAGTCGTTTCTGTCAGTGCATGGTGCAGGGAGAGCTCTCAGGTGGGTCCTTCCTTCTGAGAGCAGCTTGGTCCCACCTGCTGATGTTGAAAGGGAAGGAAAGCAGGGGCAGAGCAGAGGGACACCCACTCTGTGAACACAGCACTGACATCCAGCAGAATGTGCTGCAGGGCTGCTGAGCTGGGTGAGGCTTTGGGGGTGTGAGGGCAGCCAGACACTGCTGGGCCCTGCAGGGCTCCCCTCACGGCCACAGCCATCCTGGAAGCCACACCACGGGAGCAAGAATGTGCCACAGCACCAGTGGCCATGGCTGGTGACAGCAAGCCATGCTGCAAATCCCATGAGGAAGCAAATTCCTCTTTGCTGGAATTATCCATCCCAGGCTGCCGTGGCCTCCCAGTGACATGCTGTGGGAAGGGAGCACAGGAATACAACCACTCTGTGTTTTCTCCTGGCCAGTGTGCGTGAGCTCAAAGCCAGCTTTGTCTTCTTACCCATCCGGAGAGAACCTCAGTGGCTTTACTTGGGCTGCAGACTAGTCAGAGCACAGGGGGTCAGCACACTGGAACTCAGCGATGCCACAAAAAGTTAGTTTGAGAAGGCATTTAAGGAGAACAGCTTTCACCATTCTCAGATTAAACAGCAGAACAAATCAAACATAGGAGCAATCAGATGAATGAGAACCAGGACAGTTTATTAGCATTTCATGTTTGGAGAACAGGGCCATTAAAGCAGGTTCTGACTGCAGAAAGGAAAATGAGATCCTTCCCATGGACACCTTTAACATCCTCCTCCTGGGTGACAATCCCCAAAGACATGAATACAAAGCATATAAAATGGAATAGACACAGTGAAGATTACTTCTTACCTTCATTTCCTCCTCCATTTCAGAGAGTTTCCGCTCCAGGGCTCGCTTCTCCTGTTTACAAGGATTCATGACAAAGAAGGTCACAAGGATTTGGAAGAAAAATTTACAGTGTATTTTCTTTTAAAGAAAAATAGAAGCCTTGTGTTTCTGTAGCAGCATTCCCTGAAGAGGGGAATGCAAGGCAGAGGTTACAACCAGGAGCTGATCAGATGGGAGAGGGCAGCTGGCAAACCAGCAGGGATATAAGCTGGGCCTGTTTGGGCAGATCACAAGCTCTATTCATACCCCTAATGAAATTATTCCCCATTTTCAGTGATCCCAGTTCTCAGGAGCTGCTGATGTAATGTGATTTTGAGCTCTGTAGGTGAAGCCATGGATTTACTTATACTCCACTGAAGGTGGCAATGAGAAAAGTCCCTGAGCCGCTCAAATAGGAAACAGAACATGGAAATTCCCTGCCTGGAAATCCTGTTTCTCCCAGATAATCCAGGGCTGCAAAGCTGATTGCTTTCAGTGCACTTTAGAAAGTGAGGATTAGACTCTGCTGTGTAAGTGGCCTCAGCTACACCTGTGCCGAGGTGAGGAGAAGGACTCCTCAGTGACTTTCCCAACATGAAGGGGCTCAAACTGCTCCAGGGACGTGCCCTGAGAAGGGGGAAGTGGGAAACATGCATCAAGAACAAGATAGACACTCCCTGCCCTGCTCCTTTGCCCTGTGCAAAGAGCCATGAGGCCATGAGGAGAGTGAGGAAAAGGCAACTTCTGAGTGTGCTGTGGATGATGAGTTCCGAGTCACTTTTTGCCCACAGCACAGTTCATCCAGGAATTCATCAGTGCAAAATGTATGAGGCATCCTGGAAACAGTTAATGCATCTTCACTGAGAACAGCTGGACATGCCTTTACTTTCTAAATCACAGAATTTGTGGCTGTTGTGATCTTAATTCAACAGAAGTTATATAGGATGTTGCCCTGACTTCAACAAGGCCAATTTCAAGGTCCTGTCCCTGGGTTGGGGCAATCCTTGGTATCAACCCAGGCTGGGGAAAGAAGGGATTGAGAGCAGCCCTTCCAGGATTTTGCCTTGTTCCTCCACCACCCCAAAGCAGCCTTTATTTGTAAGGATCAAGAATGTTTTAAAGCATAATGGACCAAGAGTCTCCCAGTGTGATACAATCCATTGGTCCTCAGCTGCTCAGAACCAAAGAGAGGAATCAGAATGAAGCTGAGAGCAGCAGAGCCTCAGGCCCTGCAAAGGTCAGAGCACAGTTATCATTGTGCACTGCTCCTCAAGGCAAAAATACAACTTATCTTTTAATTAACACTTCCCTTCTAGAAATGAGTGCCCTGCACGAGGCACAGCTGTGACTCAGAAGAAAGCAGAGACACGTACCCTCTTCTCCATCTCCAGCATGCTGGACCGGTCAGAAGTTTTCTCCTGTTTCTGCTATGGAAATTAAAAATAGAAAGTGATTAAACCAGAGAGCACTCACAGGGTGCTGCACAAAGGCCAAGACAGCCTACAGATGCTCTTGCTAGGGATGCAACATGTTGATTTACAAAATTACTTGTTTATTTCTGTTTCCTCTATGGCACCTTCCCTCCCAAGAACATCCTTCCAGGAGCTCCCCTCCCTTTCCCATTCTGGAACAAGTGTTGCTTTGTCATGGCCAGTGCTCAGTTTCTCCAGTCAGGACCTGGATTTTCCCTTACCTGGGCTGCTTTTTCCAACTTTGCTTTGATATCAGCCAGCTCAAGCTGGGCTTCTTGCAGCTTTGACTTCAGCTTTTGATTTTCAGACAGGGCACTCTCGTATAACTGAAATGCAAAACAAGAGCTCCATTAACCAGGCTGCTCCTAGTTAATTAACCCCATCCTGCCAGGCTGCTCTGAGCAGACACTGCCCTCAGCACTGAGCTGAGGGGTTCACTTTGATCCCACACATCAACAGATGAGAAGGGAAAACAAAACCAACTTGGATGCTTTACTTATGTTTTCATAATTCATGAATTAGAAATAAGAAAACAGCTGTTGAATTTTGTAGGGAGTTTAAACACAAGCAAGAGGGGACAGTTTTAATTTAGGTAATTCTTTACTCACAGGGTGGTCAACCCCTGGCACAGGTTGCCCAGAGAAGCTGTGGCTGCCTCTGGATCCCTGGAAGTGTCCAGGTCCAGGAGTGTGAGAAATGGTTACTCACTTTTCATAGTTTAGGAAGGTCTATTAAACCTTATCAAAAATACAACAGAAGACTGAATAGAGAAAAAAGATTACAGTGCAGGGAGCAAAGGATTTTCCCTACCATGTGCTCTCTCTCCCCACAAAGGGGGTTTCCCTTTTTTAACCCTTTAACCCCTCCCAAAGTTTTGTCCATCAACCCCTTCCTTGCTGTCCATTGGTGGAGATCTCTTCCTCAAATCCTGATTGGAGGTCAGGTGTTCCATAGTGACAAGCCAGCCCTCCCAGATGTCCCAACTCCAGCTGTCCCTTGATAACCACACAAGGGGGTACAACAAAACTATAAATCTATAAAACTTTTCTTAACCTATCTACATGATATTTGTCTGTTAATTGTGAGAGTCAATCATCACATTACTCATCTATCACAGTGTCCCAGATTGCAAGGCAACATGTATTCTATTTGCTATCTGCATGGCAGTTGTCTTCTGTCATGTGGGCAGTTTTCCTTATCTCTTCCACAACCAATCCTCCCTCTGGGGGAGACATCTGCTGATAACAGCCATTGAATGTCCCTGCATGGCTGATAAGAACTACAGCATCCCACTGGGAGATGTGAGCCCAGAGGGAGGAGCCAAGCATTCCTACCCGGATATAATCTGGAGATTCTGGAACACCAGCACGGCTCCTGCACTGGATTGCCCAGAGGAACAGCAGCTGCCTCTTCCCCTGGATCTCCAGAGGCAGAGACTGCACCTTTCTCCAGGATCCCTGCTCCAGCAGAACCACCCCTGACACTGCAGGAGGGCTGAGCCACAATTCCAATGGGACTGCTGCCAGCACCCTGACCCACAGGGTGTCAGGTTGGGTTCTGACTCTGTCACTGCTGGTTTAGTTCACTGCATTGTTTATTTTATGTTTTTATTTTCTTCCCCATTAAAGAACTGTTCTTTCCTGCTCCCGTATTTTTTGCCTGAGAGCTCCTTAATTTAAAATTTATAGCAATTTGGAGGGAGGGGGTTTACACTCTCCATTTCAGGGGAGGCTCCTGCCTTCCTTAGCAGACACCTGTCTTTCAAACCAAGACATACAGGAGCAACCTGGGATAGTGCAAGGTGTCCCTGCCCATGACAGGGGTGGAATGGGATGAGCTTTAAGGTCCCTTCTGTAGCAGGCCCAGGTCCTGCAATGCCTCTGTGGCAGTCAGCAGCCTAAGATAGGAAATGCCAAGTCATGGTGAATGGGCTAGAAGCCCCTCTCTCCTGCCTTTGGACCCCTGCTCATCTCTCTGTAACTCTATAGCTCACTTCCCTTTAACCCTTGCTACTGGACAATTTCTGATACCCCTGTGGCCTATATGAAGAGCTGTTTTGGCCCAGCTTGGGCAGAAGAGCTGTCACTGGGAACCTTCACAGAAGAATCAATAAAGACGCTCCTGTGGAACCCCACACAGACTTCTTCTCTCTCCCTGTGTCTGCCTGCAGCACCTAGCAAGCTGAAGGGCTGAAATCACAAATGAGCTGATAATCACTAAAGAGCTGGTATCACTTAAGCTTGCTAAGGTGGCCTGTGGTTAAGAACTGCTTGGGAGCTCAGACAGCCTGTCCCAAACAGGACTGAGCTATCCGGGACCCCTGCAGCCTGCTGGGGACACCCCAAACCCCAGCAGAAGGTCCCATTACCCTTCCAACCCAAACCACTGGATTCTCTGAAACAGAGAAAATGAACATAAACATCTTCTCTTTCTTCCCACTGATTCTTGGGGCCGGTTTCTGCAGAACAGGCAGGTTCTGCAGTGTGTGCAATGACAAGAATCAATTTAAAACCCTTACTTTCTTGTAGTCCCTGTTGCTCTCCTCCTCGGCGCGGCTGCTGAGCGCGGCGAGCCGGTTCTCCCTGCGGCTGTAGGCGCTGGAGCGGCCGGAGGCGCGCTCGCTGTAGGACGAGTCGCGCGTGCTGGGGTTTGTAGCTGCCTCCAACCTGAAACATGAGGAAGATCCAGCACTGTGGAGCTGTGGTAACTTGGAACAGCCAGCACAGAGCCCAGCTGGTTGGGACTGCAGGGTTGGCAGACCCAGCTGAACCAGGGCTCTGGGGTCTGTGGGAGCACCCTCCACTTGGCCCTGGGGCTCGCTGCCCAAAACCTGGCAGCCACCACCACTACAAGAACTGAAAAAATCCCAGGGTACCAGCCCAGCCTCCCATGGGCACTGATTTCCCACAAACCTCTCATCTCCAGGGTGGGAACTAGTTCCATTTCTAAAAGGGCACTGAGGTAAATAATTTGGGGAGTAAAGAATAGAAGCAAACTGGTGCCACAGCTAAGCTCAGGAAAGGACCAAATAGCCAGTACCAGACTAGATTTGAAGCACAGGGAATCCTCAAACGCATACAAAAACATGCTGCCAATAAATATTACTCAGAAAAAAAAAAAGAAAAAAAAATAAAATTCTTACCTGGAAAGTCTTTCATGCTGAAGGGAAAAAAAAAAGAAAGCAAAAGGTAATTAATAATGAGAATGAAACATTCAATTCAAAACTGCAGAGCTTCCAGGCAGCAGCAATTTCCCACCTCAGATACCAGCACCCAGCTCATGCCAGGGTACAGAGATTTCCCAGCCCAAACTGGGAATCTCCAATCTCTGCCTGAATCTTCAACTGCTTCAGCTCCTCTAAAGCACTTATTTCACTCACCTAAGAAATCCTGAACCTTGCTGTTTAAATCCTCATTTCCAGAACTGAAATGCCTTCCCTGGAATCCAAACTAATCTACTGTTTCCCTTTTCCAGTGAAGTTATTCCTTTTGATTGTGATCACTGTGCTGAGTGATGTGGGTGAGGGAGATGAACAGACACAGGGATCTCCCAGTGTTTGTGCTGAACTTGAGAAAACCACAAACACTTCTCTCCATGGGCAAGCAGCTCCCCATGGAGAAAAGCTTCACTGTGGCAGACAGAGACACAACAGCAGCTGCAGGAGGGAGGGAGAAGATCCTTACACCAGGGTGGTTGGAGCCTCTGTTGGGTTCTTCTTTCCCGATCAGCACCCAAATCTCTGCTGTGCTGTCCTGGGCTGCCTTTGGACACTGGGGGCTGGAGAGTGTCCAGAGAGGGGAATGGAGCTGAGGAAAGGGCTGGAGCACCAGGAGCAGCTGAGGGAGCTGGGGAAGGGGCTCAGCCTGTACAAGGGGGGACCTGGCTCTGGGCCCTGGGAACAAGGGACAGGACACAAGGAAAGGCCTCAAGTGATGTCAGGGAGGTTCAGGCTAGCTGCATATCAGGGAAAATTTCCTCCTTGAAAGGGTGGTCAGGCCCTGGCACAGGGTGCCCAGGGCAGTGCTGGTCACTCTCCCTGGAAATATTAAAAAAATGTACAGATGTAACACCTGGGGACATGGTTTAATGGTGAACATGGCAATACTGGGGAAAGTTTGGGCTCAATGATTTTAGAGGGCTTCTCCAACTTAATAATGGTTCTATGAATATTCTACAGAGGCTTAATGCAGTAAAGCACCATTTCAATGAAATTTTCTGGATCGAACAGTTCCATCCTACAGTTGCATAAATCCAGTGGTGACAGCACCACTATCCTGCAGGACATGCCACACTGACAGTCACCTCCTCTGACAGACATTTACTCAAATTCCAGGTGCATTCCAGCTCTTTATCCTCTCTTGAACTGGAAGTTGAGCCCAGTATTCCTCTGCTGGTTTATCAGTAGCATCATTGTTCTGAGTGAGCACAAACCTCCACAGGCACTTCCAGCCAATTCCCTCAGCTCTTTTTAAGAGAGTCAACACAAAGGACACCACAGAGCAGATGAGAGGTCAGGCTTTTTGTGTCCAGACATGCCTGCACTGCTGTGCTGTCAGCTACACCAGTAAACCCAATGCTGAGGCCTCACTCTGAGGCAGATGTGCTGCCTGTCTGGCACCCTGGCGCTTGGATGACTTCAGACCACCCGCTCCTGTCTGGCACCCAGACAATGCCTCTGATCCTGGGCAGGGATCTGGGAGTACACCCCATGGAGAGAGGGATTAAGTCACCCAGTGGACAAGTGACCCAGCCACCCCTCCACTCCAAGCCTGAGGAGCAGGGGGCAGCTCCCAGAGCATCCTGCCCCATGCCCAGCCCTGCCTGCTGCTTGCCAGGACACAGCAACCCATTACCTGCACCTGGCTGCTGAGGTTTGAATTCATCCCAGCCTAATGTGACCCTCATCTGGCATCCTGATTCAGGACAGGAAGGTGCCTAGGGAGTCTGCAATGCGTGGGCTCTGCAGCACAGCCTCTGACATGCTGTGCTGTGAGCACCAGCACCAGGGAAATGAACTGCTGGACCCTGCACGTGGAGCCTGGAGGATGGACCACAGCTCAGACAAAGCTGCTACCTGCAGAGATCAAAAGGACAAGCAATCCCTGCTATGAATTAGCACATTCTCCGTCCAGGGCCATCCTCAGCCAGGCTCTTGCTCAGGTTTAGTGCCAGCCTGTCTTAGGTTGCAAGATGCAGCTGGGGGTGTATTCTATTGCCACCTGTCAGAGGTGGGGCAGTTCTCTGCTGTTCATGGGGCAGTTTTCTTTATCTCTCCCACAGCCAATCCTCCCTCCAGGAGATCTCTGCTGTCCATGGCCACTGAGTGTCCCTGCAGGGCTGATCCAATTCCAGCATCCCATGGGGAGATGCTGCGCCCAGGGGAGGAGCCAAGCATTCCTACCTGGATCCAATCTGAGCCTGGAGCAGCACAGCAGCCTTTGCCCACTGCATTGCCAGAGGAGCAGCTTTCTGCTGCCCTGCATTGCCAGAGGGAGCCCAGGCCCATGTGCAGCAGCCCTGGAGCTGCAGAGGAAAACTCCCCCCTTGTGCAGGATCCCTGCTGCAGCAGCAGCACAGCTGGCACTGCAGGAGGGCTGAGCCCCCATGGGATGGGGCTGTGCCACCCCTGACACACAGGGGGACAGGGCCTGCTCTGACTCTGGCAGTGCTTTTTTCTGTACTATTGCATTTGTATTCTTAATTTTCCTAGTAAAGAACTGTTATTCCTATTCCCATATCTTTGCCTGAGAGCCCCTTAATTTAAAAATTATAATAATTCAGAGGGAGGGGGTTTACATTTTCCATTTCACAGAAGGCTCCTGCCTTTCTTAGCAGACACCTGGCTTTCCGAACCATAGCCCCACCCTGTAGATACCATAACCAAAGCTCCAGAAGGCCCCAAGCCACAGGGCCTGAGGCACAGCAGTGGGTCCAGCCTGGTACTATTTTATTTGCTCTAATAAAATCTCTTTCTTCTTTTCATCTTAGAGGTGAGGAACCTCCCAAGGAAGATAGCAGATGCATTTCCACCACGGCCCTGCTGCAGTTCCACAAGCCATGCTGGATGCTGTCTGGGAAGCATCTCATGCCACTCAATGTTGTGACAGGGACACAGCCCTCTTGTCCAAACAGCCCTGGCGCAGGCCATGCTCTGTATGACACCGGAAGGCAGCAAGCTGGGCCAGTTTCTGTACAGATGGCCACTGCAGAGGGCTGTTAGAATGAGAGACCATAAATCCAACCACATCCTGGGCTCACACAGGGGAGGGGGAGATTCTGCCCCTCTGTCCTGCTCAGGTGAGACCCCACCTGCAGAGCAGCCTCCAGCCCTGGGCTTCCAGCACAAAAAAGGATGTGGAGCTGCTGGAGTGACTCCAGAGGAAGTCACATAGCTCCTCCAAGGCCTGGAGCTCCTCTGCTCTGGAGCCAGGCTGGGAGAGCTGGGGGTGCTCACCTGGAGAAAAGAAGGCTCTGGGGAGACCTTAGAGTCCTCTCCAGTGCCTAAAGGGGCTTCAGGAGAGCTGGAGAGGGACTGTGGACAAGGATCTGGAGTGACAGGACAAGAGAGAATGGCTTCCCACTGCCAGAGGACAGGGTTACTTGTGATAGTGGGAAGAAATTCTTGACTGTGAGGTGGTGAGGTCCTGGCACAGCTGCCCCAGAGAAACTGGATACAGCTGCCCTGGATCCCTGGAAGTGTCCAAGGCCAGGCTGGACAGGGCTTGGAGCAACCTGGGCTACTGGAAGGTGACCCTGTCCATGGCAGAGGGTGGGACTGGATCACCTTTGATGGTCCCTTCACACCCAAACCAGTCCAGATTCTAGGATTCTACAAAAGGTTTCCCATTTTCAGCCACACATGCTGATCTCTCCACGGTGCTTTCTTAGCTGAGCTTTCAACATTTGTTTCCTAAACCCCTCAGCAGCCTGAGAGCTCCTTTTGGATCCTGGCCCAATGACCCAACCTCCCCTGAAGAGCCAGAGAAGGGAATTACAGTGATGAACAAGGCTCTCGTTGAAAGTTTTTTGTGCACTTCATGCTAATCCCCTTCAGTGATGACTTTTGATATGATGACAAATGGCTGGGCAAGTAATCCACTCCTTAGCAAGCCTGAATTTACTTCAGCAAACTGCAATTTACTTTAGCACCTGCTAATGGATTTGAACAGTGCTGGGAAACACCACGTGGCTGGGCAAGGTGACATGGAATCCAGGCAATGAACCCAGGCAGGTCCCTGAGCCAGCCAGGGCACTTGCAGCAAGAGGAAAAACCATTTCTGTCCTTCTTCCTTCTAAGAAATGAGAATTCCCATATGCAGGGGGAGCAGGGGCATGCTTCCACAAAGGAAGGCTGGGGTAAGAAGGAATCACTTTAAACAAACACAGCAAAAATGGGGAAACCCCTCAGGTTTATTGTATTTATGACTTTTCTGTGATGGATACTGCAATGGCTTGGTTCAGACTGTGACTGTCTCTATGTGTTTAAAGAAAAGCAAAGTGCAGATGAGAAGGGAGGCATTCCTGCTGCTGTCAGCATTGAGCACAGCCACCCTGCAGTAACCTGGAGTCATGGAATGACAGCACCATTAAGGATGAAAAAGCCCTCTAAGAGAAGAACAATGAAGCTGTGGACGGGACTGGAGCACCAGGAGGGGCTGAGGGAGCTGCAAAGGGGCTCAGCCTGGAGAAAAGGAGGCTCAGGGGGGACCCTGTGGCTCTGCACAACTCCTGACAGGAGGGGCAGCCTGGGGGGTCAGGCTCTGCTCCCAGGGAACAGGGACAGGACAAGAGGAAATGGCCTCAAGGGGAGGGTCAGGTTAGATAACAGGGAAAATTTCTTCCCTGAAGGGTTGGTCAGGCCCTGGCACAGCTGCCCAGGGCAGTGGTGGAGTCACCATTACTGGAAGTCTTTAAAAACATGTGGATGTGGCACTTGGGACATGGGCTAGCAGTGAACATGGCAGTGTTCACTCAATGATCTTAGAGGGCTTTTCCAACCTCAGTGGCTCTGTGATTCCATGATTCTATGGAACACTGGAGGAAGTGTTTAACTGAGACATCCCTGCCATTTGTTCAAAGAGAGACAAACATCTTCAGAGGTCACTGGGATGCCACACTGGAGACATAGTTTCAGCAGAAAACAGCTGCTTTCCTGCTCAGTTCTGCCCAGTGTTTGACCACGGCATCTTTAGAACCCTCTCCATGTGCTTCCAGCTGCACCTGCTCCATCAGAGCAGCCCCCACTGGCCCTGCCTGCACTGCCCTGCCCTGTCCAACCAAATATTCCCTGGAATTGCAGCAGCACTGGCTGGCTCCCTGTGCTGCCCATGGCAGTGAGGAAGGAGGTTGTTTGCTCAGAGATGCCATTCCCAGAGCTGGAAATTCCACGGTGAGAGTGAGAAGGTGAAGGACAAAGCTCTTCTTCCTTCATTGCCGGGAAGAGAAGTTGGGAATGAACAGAGAAAATGAAGAGCCGAGGCATCACACGTGCACTTGACTGAACTGGTGCAAGAAGGGTCTTTTCCTTCCTGACTTTCCTGAAGGGAATTGTTAGGGTTTGTGAGGGGATGCTGAGAAACTGCTGTATCCACTCCAGTCATTATCAACAAATGCACTGGAGGCTTTTTCCTTCCCTGGCAAATTTGGAGCAGCACTGCAGTTTTGCCCAGATTCATTTATTTCCCTTGGGATCAAAATTCAACTAAAAACATCAAGAGCCAGGGAAGCATCGAGTTGTGAAATTATCCTTCCATAATCTAAAGAGGGTCAGAGCACTGCAGGGGTTGGGGTGGGGGAACAGGCTGTCCTGGTTCAGAATCCAGCCGAGCTGAGCCCGGCTGCTGCTGCCCACACACCCATGGGGGTGACTTCCAAAGGAAAACTAAAAAGCACAGAGCACGTGCAGACATGCTCACAAGCTTCTGGTAATCCTCAGGTCTCAGAGCTCTCACCACAGAGATCCCACCACCTTCCCTGCCATTAATCTCATGGTGGGCAGCACATCCAGGTAGTGCTGAGGTGGTGGAGGACACTGAAGGGGTTCAGCCCATTTTGCCAGCTCAGAGATCATCCAACCCAGGTGGGCTGGAAAATCACCAGGATCTGAGATGGGACCCAAGAAAAAGAACAAAGAACACCACAGAACCATGGAATCACAGGATGGTTTGGGTTGGAAGGGACCCTAATGCTCATCCTGCTCCATCCTCTGCCATGAGCAGGGACACTTTGCACTATCCCAGGTTGCTCCAAGCCCTGCCCAACCTGGCCTTGGGCACTTCCAGAGATTCTCAGGGTGCTGACATTGGTCAGTCTCAGGGAAAGGCACAGCTGGGTACTGGCTGTGGCTCCACTTACCCAGAGTGCTGGGATGCTGCCTTGTGCCAGGAATACCATCCAGGACTGATTTTACAAATGTACTTGGACTGTGGAGGGCAGGAGCCTTCCCTCGAAACCAGAAAATTTTGCAGCTGTTGGAAGCTCAGTGATGAATAATTTAAACCAAATTCCTCATGGAAGGTTTCAATAAAACACAGCCCTGAAATGCAGTGACAAAAGGGGGATTGGCTGCTGCTTTTGCCAAGGCAGAAACTGCCCTAATTGCTTCCAATTGCATTTTGTGGCTGAGGTTGGAGCCAGTGAAGGCACAATTCCCTACTATTTACATTTTTTCAAGAAAAAAGAAAAAGAAAACAAGGAAGAAAAGAGAACAAAATAGATGCTTTGGGAACATTTTATACTTCTTTATATCCAACTGGCCAATCTCAGGACTGTGTACACTATTTTAAGAGAGTTGTCAAGGAATTTATTTTGGTGTGTTTTGTCTCAGAAATCCTGATCAATGCCTATGATTAATTAACCACCATGTAATGAGATGCAGGGGCACAGCTCCAGCTCTGTCCTTCTTTAAGCAACAGGGGAAGTTTTAGAAACCCCTTAAATTATATTCTTGTGCTGGCAAATATCCTCTTGATGAGCTGCATTTATTTTAGAAAGTAAATGTAAAATAAAGCCAGCTGGTTTTGGGGTTCTTTCCCTTTTATAAGCAAAAGTCACTATGTTCCTGCAGTTACGTAGCTCAGCTGCTCCTACATGAGCTCCAGGCTGATGTGTGTTCCAAAGGACACCCTCCCCCTCTTAGGAGCATCAAATCCTGAGCTGGAAGGGGTCCATGAGGATCCAGCCCAACCCCTGCCCTGCCCAGACACCCCAACAATCCCACCCTGGGCATCCCTGGCAGCGCTGCCCAAACACTCCTGGAGCTCTGGCAGCCTCGGGGCTGTGCCCATTCCCTGGGGAGCCTGGGCAGTGCCAGCACCCTCTTGGGGAAGAACCTTTCCTGATAGGGGGTCTTTGCAGTGCCAGCACCCTCTGGGGTCAGAGCCTTTCAAGGGGCCTGACCCTGCCCTGGCCCAGCTCCAGCTGTTCCCTCAGGTCCTGTCACTGTCACACAGAGCAGAGGTCAGAGCTGCAGCCCCCAGTGGGCTCTGACCTCAGGCCCCAGGGTGAACAGACCAAGTGCCCTCAGCCGCTCCTCGTGCGGCCCCTCCAGACCCTTCCCTATTTCTGTGTCCCTCTTTTGGACACTCTCCAGCAACTTCAGATCCTTCTTATATTGCAGTGCCCAAAACTGCCCCCCGGACTGGAGGTGAGGCTGCACCAGGGCAGAGCAGGACGCTGCTGAGGGCAGGAATCCTCCAGGAGCCAGTGCAGTCAGGGCTGAGCTGGAAGGAAGAGAAGCCAGGAGGAGGCTGCCTGGGACACCTCAGACCATCCCCAGTGGGTACAACTCAGGTTGGTGTTCCCCTCCAGCTGCATTTGTCATTCCAGCAGGAACGGCTGGGATCAAGTTTAGTTTTTCAGTGGGCGCAGAGTAATTCGAAGGTCTGGCTGAACTCTACTTTTGAGAGTTATTTTGAGGTCATTGCCTCCCTCAGAAAGCTGCTCCTCTGACCTGAGAGCTGTGGTTTGTGCAGCATCCTGTTAGCTCCACTGTGTGATGGATGTGCTGCTTCCAGCTCGAGCCTGCAATCGTGCAAATGCAAGGATTCCAAAATCCCGTGGATGTGATTAATAATCCAGTGCAGCCAAACCACCTCCATGTAACCTCCAACTCCCCAAAGCCTGATGCAAAATACGTTTTCTCAAACTATAAATCAATAAACTTTGCTTAAGAAAAACTGCTATTACTGAAGCATAACATTAAAAGCTTCTCCAAGATGGAATAGTGGCTTTGGCAGCTGGCTGCAGCAGATCCCATCGTTTTCAGTACAAACAGCACGTATTTAATCAGAAACAAACATCCAGGGCTGTGAGGGACTGATGGCCACATCTCCTGCCATCCCAAACAAACTACAGTTGGATGCTGGTCTGTGTCATGTGTGCCATGGCCAGCCTGTGGCTCTGTGCTCCAAAACTCTCTCAGGGACCATGGGCTTTCCACCAGCTGCAGTTTATTCCTGCTGTCTCTTGGGGATAAAACTCACCATGTAAAACATCAGGCTGGATAGTATTTTAATTTAGGAAAGGCCATAATTCTGAAACCCAGGGTTCGTTGCCCCTTTTCCTTTCTTTTCTAAGGGATCATATTTTATTGGTGAAAAATTTAATTTCGCAAAGCGACGTGATCTTAGACAAAACTCTCCAGACGTGTGGAAATAAAAACCGAGCAGCCAAGTGACATGAGAGGAAAAGATTTCTACTCCTAAATTTCTTCCAGATGAGAATGCCATAGGTCTGCAGGAACCCCTTCCCTGCCCTGCAAAATCTCTGTCAGGATGTTCTCAGATGTTTCATTAGGGACTTGAATACGTCTTGAAGCAGCAGTGAGGGTGAGAGCTGCCAGCAGCCAACCAGCAACTTTTCAGTGTGAGGTTCACTCCAAGATCCAGTGAACAGCTCCTGAGCCAGCAGCCACATTCCCACAACAGCACTGTGGGCACAGGCAAGCACACGGCAGCGAGACTGGAATCAGGGAATCACAGAGCTCTGAAGACTGGAAAAGCCCTCTAGGACCATCAAACCCAAATGTTACCCCAGCACTGCCATGCTCATCACTAACTCACGTCCCCAGGTGTGATATCCCAGGTGCCACATCCACATGTTTTTTGAACACTTCCTGGGATGGTGACTCCATCTCTGCCCAGGGCAGCCTAAGCCAGTGCCTGACCACCTTTTCATGGAAGTTTTCCTCAATATCCAACTTAGACCTCTCCTAGCAGAACTTAAGGCCATTTCCTTTTGTCCTGCTGCTTTTCACCTGGGAGAAGAGAATGATGCCCACTCAGCAGTGCTGGGTTAATGTCTGGACTCAGTGATCTTAGAGCGCTTTTCCAACCTTAATGATTCCATGATTATGATTCTATGCACCACCTCCCATGAACAGCACAAGTAGAGCAGCCAGTACTGAGGGAAATGGATGAACTGGGCTCTGTCTCTCTTCCAGCCCTATTTTTGATGGGTTGGGTTCAATTTATGAAAAACAGAACTCTAGTGGGCCCCTGCAGGGAAGCAGACACTGGTTTCCAGCTCAGCAGGATGAAGTGGTTTGCTGCTCACAGAGGTTCCACCCACTCTCCCCATCACTCCTGTGGCTGCTCATTCCCACCCTGCAGCACTTCCCCCTCTCTCTGTCCCTGGTTTTGTGGCTGTACCATTAACTGACCCAAATTAAGGGCATCGTTTTTCTCCTCCTCCCTTCATCCCTTTTTAAAGTCCCAGCTGATTCCCAGCTCTGGTGGAACCTCAAGCTGCCCCTGACCTTGTGACCTCCTGCAATGAGCCGTGGTTTCAAGGCTGAGCTATCCTGAGGGATTGCTCTCCAACTGCTTAGGCAGTTTCTCCAAAGGCAACACCTCTCACCAGGCAGCTGAGGGTCAAACAGGAGCTTGAAATGAGGCTAAAGTTTACATCAGGTCCTTTAAATCATCCATGACCCTCAGAACCTTTAATAGCTAACAGACTCCCTGCTCCAGCTTTGGCTTGGATCAATTCTGCTGCTCAGGAGGGAGGAGAGCTGAAGGAACTTCAGCCTCAGGGACAGAGGCTGTTCAGCCCACAGGTCACAGCACATGCCCTGACCCATCTTGTTTATTCATCCAGATGCAGGAGAATCGTCTGGCTACTGAGTCACAGCAGGGAACATCTCATGGGTGGTGCCCTGGGAATTACCACAAGTTCCCAATATGCTTCCAGATATGGACATTTACAGAGAAGAACTCAAAAAAAGCCCCAAGGACAAACAAGGGAGAAGGACTTCATCCTGATACCCATCTGAGAAACACTGTGTTTGAGGAATAACGAGAGACAGAACAAAGCAGGGTGCTGGAGAACACAGACAAAGGTTAATTGCCTGAAAGTTCAAGTTTCAGTATCCCACATTTTTTGTTGGCTGCTGGGAGAGAAGGGAATAATTTCCACAAACACTGTGTAACTAGTCAGCAATCCAGAAATGAGACAGAAACTGTCATGACACAACTTAAATTTGATCCTCTTTCAATTTACGCGGCATCACTTTTATCACAACCAAACGGGTCCAAGCCACTAAATGGAAACCCAGGAATGTAAAGGTTCCTGGAAAAATATTTTCATAACACTTTCTATTCTGTAATACACTGGCAGTGGCAGCACAGCAAGTTAAATGATTCATAGCAGAAAACCCCATGTGAGCATAAACCTGTGACCAGGAATATCTGAAACCAATGGAACCCGTTGCAAAAACACCACAGAGCAAAAACTGACCATCTGACACATTTCTATTCCAAACTGGAGGAAAGCTGTAATCCTAGCAGGCATTTCTAATGACCTCCCAGCACTCTGGGACATTGACTTTTTACATGGGCAAGTGACAGGACAAGAGGGGGGGACAGTTTTAAAGTAAGAGAGGAAAGATTTACATCAGATATCAGGAAGAAATTCTTCCTGTCCCATCCCTGGAAGTGTCCAAGGCCTGGCTGGATGGGGCTTGGAGCAACCTGGGCTAGTGGGAGGTGTCCCTGCCCATGGCAGGAGTGTGATGAGATGAGCTTTAAGGTCCCTTCCAACCAAATATTTCTGGGATTCTGTGATTCTATGATCATTTAAACATTAACACCAACCCTGTCAGTGTGATTTGCATGCTGAGCACCTGCAGCTCAGCCACTCACTCACATTTTTGTGCATTAGCTTTTCCTTTTGCTGCAAGATTGGCTTTGCCTTCCTGCCGTGTGTGTGCACAGGAGCGTAGCCAGCCTTGGTGCATTTGCTGCCATGGCAATCAGTGCTCAGAGCACCTCGGGCTCAGGCTCGTGTGGGGCTCCTTAACACAGACACTGATTTGGGAATGGCTGCTTTTTATACTCAAGCATTACTATCAAGTGACTTGCTGCAAACATACGGCCCATAAAAGGTGATGCTCCTACATCCCATATTTCACCCAGCACAGCTCCTTCAGATGCTCCAATGAAAGGCAGAATAAAATAAATCAGTGCAGACCACAGCGTACACTTAGAGCTTTATTGCTGAGCTCTTCCTGAGAAAATTCAGCTGGAAAGCTCAGGTAATGTACTCTGAAGGTGGCTTAACAAGGGAGTGGTCTAACTCAGAGGGAAGAGCCTTGCAGTGAAAGTGTGAGCATGGACAGAACAAGAATTATACAGACTCTCTTGAGGAGCGAGTAACAACCATCAAGCAGCTACTTCACAACTGGGCCGGGCAGAGATTGGGCAGAGAGCAGCTCTGAGGAGAAGGACATGGGGGTGTTGGTGGATAACAAGGACATGGGGGTGTTGGTGGATGAGAAGGACATGGGGGTGTGTTGGTGGATGAGAAGGACATGGGGTGTGTTGGTGGATGAGAAGGACATGGGGGTGTTGGTGGATGAGAAGCTCAGCCCCAGCCCCGGGCTCTGGCAGCCCAGAACCCCCCTGTGCTGGGCTGACCCCCAGGGGGGCAGCAGGGCAGGGGGGGATTCTGCCCCTGTGCCCTGCTCAGGTGAGACCCCACCTGCAGAGCTGCCCCAGCCCTGGGGCCCAGCACAGGAAGGACCTGGAGCTGCTGGAGAGAGCCCAGAGGAGGCCACAGAGCTGCTCCAAGGCCTGGAGCCCCTCTGGGAGAGCTGGGGGTGTTCATCCTGGAGAAGGTTCCAGGGAGTCCTTTGAGCCCTTTCCAGTGCCTAAAGGGGCTCCAGGAGAGCTGGAGAGGGACTTTGGACAAAGGGCTGGAGTGACAGAACAAGAGGGAATGGTTTCCCACTGCCAGAGGGCAGGGTTAGATGGGATATTGGGAAGGAATTTTTGGCTGTGAGGGTGGTCAGAGCAGCTGTGGCTGCCCCTGGATCCCTGGAAGTGTCCAAGGCCAGGCTGGACAGGGCTTGGAGCCACCTGGGCTGGTAGAAGGTGTCCCCACCCATGGGACAATGTGGGCTTTAAGATTTCTTCCAACCCAAACCGTTCTGGGATTATAAGTGATGGCAGCCACACAGATGCAGCCACTACTGAAACAGCAGCCCACACACATCAATGACAGTTTTAAATCTTGATGGTCTTTTTTACAGCAAAAAATATCAGCTAATAAATCAAGAAGGAGCAGTTTATAAAAAAGGGGAAGGTTTGACAAAGAGGTGGAAAACAAATAAAAAGCTGCAACTGGAATCTATGCAGAAAGTTAGGAGCATGCATTCTCCTTAACTTTTGTTTTCCCACCTAACCAACAGCCTGTGGAGAAGCACAAGGGTTACAAAGTACCATAACAAACAGATGAATAAGCTTAAACATAAACTACATGGTACTTCCTTTCCTATGAAAAAATGACCAGTCCAGCAGTAATAGAAATTAAAAAAAAAAAATTTCAGTCCTTGACTTCACTCTCATCCTTCCAGTCCTGTAATTTAAATGCTTAAATGCACACAACAGGTTTCATGCCATTGGATGCCTATTACATGCTTGGAAATGAATATTATTTTTTCAGGAGGAGAAACCTCAAGCTAAACCACTTTGGTGGAAAACATGACAAGGCACCCACTGCTAAACACTTGAAGCTTGTGCCAAATAATGGGACCATCTGAATTGATTTCAAAGGGGTTTGTGTTTCCCCTTTTGAGGAACATCCTCATTAAAGCAACACTTACCCTGGGGGATTGAACAGGATTTGTGTATTTTAGTTTGTGGTGGTCCCAGGGCTATGGGACAGTGCTGACCTGGCACAGGGACCCCATCCCACTGTCACCAGAAGCTCCTGTGCAGGGATATTCCCTCTCTTATGGATTGCATGAGTTCACTGCAAAGTGCTCCCTTGCTTAGCTGTGCATTTGGGAACTTCCCATCAATCAAAGGAAGAAAAACCCCAGGCAATATTATCCAAACTCCTAAGGAGGGGCATTCCAAGCAGCAGTGCAAGTGCAGAGGGGACGCCACAGGAAACTGCCTGGCAAATGACATCTAACGTAGCTTTTGGCACTGACACCTTGATCAGCCAAACCTCCTTGCTTCTCCAGGAGTTTTCTCCCTGTGTGCACCATGTGTGAGGCTCCTGCCTGCCTGAGCTCACAGCCCTGCTCAGCTGGGAATGTTCAGAGCCCACAGCTCTGCTGGTGTCAATGGACAGCACGGAAAGATAAAGACTCCAAGGTATCACATTCCTACCTGCTTTATGAAGGGTGGTGGCTCCTCGTGGCACAGACCTGTTACTGTGGGCATGGGGGAGTGGGTGGGGAGGAATAAATACATGGGACAAACCCAGAGTAAACCAAACTCCCTTCTCTTGCTCATGGCAAAATTACACTGTCTTGGAGAAAGAGTTAACTCAGATCCTTATTTTAGGCTGAAGTCACTCCTTCCCCAATCAGCCTTTTAAGGCACGGGCTATTTCCATAACCCAGGCTATTTCCATAGCACCAGGGCTGTTTCCTACCCCGAGCTGATGCTGCTGCATTCCCCACCTGGTTTTTCCCTGCAGATGCTGTGGAGTCACAGCTGGCACTGCCTTACCACTGCAAGGATTTCTGTGCTCATGTGTTGGTTTTCATCAAAACCTCACTAACAAGAAGCTCTTCTCCAGACCCTCTCACTCCCACCTGGCACTTTTCTGTAACCACCTGAGAGCTCCCACCTCGTTCTCCAATACCCACAGCTCCCCAGGAGCCTGCAAATCTCATTGTGGTGATGGAGAGAGAAATGAGCACCTCCTCTACCCACCTGAGAGTTCCCAGCACTTTCTCCGGCACCCACGGACCCTCAGGAGCTCTGCAGTCCCCTCATGGCCCTGGACAGAGAAACCAGCCCCTCCTGTCATCTGCTCCAGGCACAGCTCAGGGCTCTTGTGAGATGTTTGTCACTCACTCATATGCCCAGATGCATGAGAGGGAGAAATGAGTCAGTCTGAACATGCCTCATCTTAAAAACTTGGGGTTTGAAAGAAATGAAACCATTTCCAGCACACTGGGATGGTTCCCCACCTGTTACCAGGCTGGTGATCAACAGTGCAGCCCTTTAGGGAGGAGTGGTATGGACAGTGCTTAAATTGATGAGGGAAGCCCATCCAAGCCCAAGGAGGAGAGTTTTAGATTATCTGAACCATCCCAAAGACACTCCAGCTGCAGAAGGAAGAAACCACCTGCTCCTGATTATAGTTAACAGCCCAAGGCAACCAGCAGCCACAGAAGCCTCGAGGCTGAAGTTCCCTAGGTCATGAACTGCTTCCAGTAATACCAAAGCAGTGGGTTAAAACTCAAATATTTCAGGCAATAATTTTTCCAGACCAAGATCTGTCCCTTCCAACAGAGCAGGCAATGCATATCTGATTTGAGCAAATACCAGTGCTGGAATTAATTTAATGCTCCCATCTAAAATTAGCCTGGCTGTTAAAAACTAATTCCTCCAGGCTTTGACTCCAGCATGATAATATTTCTGGATGGTGAAGAGGCTGCCTGTACAATGATACAGACCCAGAGGGTTTGTGACAGCTTCTCCCATGACAGGAGTTATCAGCAGCACTGCTGGGAAGCATTCCCAACTTTCCAACACCTTGGGAGAGGAGGATACCAGCTCTGGTTTGGGGAGTACAGGTAACTACCTTGACTTGCCTCTGCTACAGGTGGTCTTATTCAATTTTTGTGGCGTTGAAATTACTAAACTACAGCACCGGCCAGCCCAGCCCCAGGGGTGAAAGTTGAGCATAAACCTTGTTTCACCAGTGATATCAAAGTGTTTATGGAAAAAGTGCAGTTTAACAAGCTGGTCAGGTTCTGCCTCGTTTTTACCAGGGAGGTTTTCATCCAGCAACAGCCTACCAGGGGAGCCACGCTCCAGGATAGGTGGAAACTACCATCCCAGCCATTCCCTCCACAACTAACACAGCTAATCCCAGTGCAGGGACTCTGGCAGCTGCTTAAAACCTGTTGCTGCAGAGGCACCATCCCAAGTTTCATTTAAACCATCCTCTTTCCAAAGGAAACCACAGGCACAGGTCTCCAAGGGTAAGACAACAAACCGCCACCACCGGGCTCTGCAGAGCATGTGCTGAGCAGGGAATACAGAAAGGAAAAAGCTGCTTACTCTGAGTGTCTTTGCAATCGGGGAAGGAGAGGACGGGGGAGAGTCTGACTGAGCCTTCCTGCTGCGAGTGTATTCCTTACTCCTGCTGTACAGGGACGACATGGCCTCGCAGGCTCTGAGATGCAACACCAGTCTTGCTCTCCTGTCGCTCTACAGTGCTGGGCAGGTCCTTCTTCCAAGGTCAGAACAAACTAATTAAACTATTCACAGCTCTGGTAATTAAACCCTCCTGTTTAGGGTGTATAATTTTAGGCATTAATCTGCTGCAGGAAGACCTGAGGCTCCACAAGGTTTCTTGTCCGAGCAGAAGCAGAGAAGGTGTCAAGGACTTGCTGTGCTCCAGCGCCGGGTGCTGCTCTGTGCCAGCCTCACTGCCTGGGCCCCGTCCCGACTTCTCCGCAAAAGGACATTTCCCCTCGTCCAGAGCGTGCCACGGGCCCAGAGGGACCAACCTCTCCCCAGAAGTGCAGGAGGCAGAAACTCCCGGCTCAAGGAGAGAGCTGGAAACTGGCTGGGTATATCTAGACACGAAGTTTTTGCCAAAAAAAGTTAAAAAAAGGAAAGGAAAAGCAAACCCTGATTTACTCCAGAGCACGGCCGCAAGCTCTGCCCCTGCTGTATGGAGCTGCTCGTTTTAAGTGAAACACAAAAGCATAAATCAGGAACAAACGCTGGTTTGGAAAGGGGCAGTCCAGCTGAAGTTGGGTTTTGTTCCATCCTCCTTCTCCTCCTCCTCCTCCTCCCCCCTCCGGCGCCCTTACCCACGCACAGGCTTCTCCCGTCCCTCCCGCCGCTGCCTCCTGACATTCTGACATTCCAGATCCTGACTCGCTCCAAGAGGAATGCTGGAGGGCAGCCAGCAGCAGCGATTCACTTTCAGCTTGGGATTTGGGCTGCCAAATTGGGTTTGGGATTGGTTTTGGGATTTGGGCAGGAAAAAAAAGGAAAAAATGGAAAGGGAGAGAAGAGAAAATCCCTCTTGAGCTTCTGAGACTTGATGGGCTGTGAGTGGGATGTTGGAGGTGAGCTGACAGCACTTTGCAGAGGCTAAATTCCAGAAGTTGTGTCTGGCTGCAACAAAGGGAGACGATTTAAAGGCCACGGAGCAGCTCATGCCATGAAAGGGAGGACACACTTGGACAGCACAACAAGATATCTGTTGTTTGCTCATAAGCCTGTTTGAGCTGTGGAAGGGCGGCAGAGCTTGTGTAATGTACCCTGGTTCAAGGGAGCCTTTGGAATCAAGGAGGAGGGAGAGGAGCTCGGATGAAAGGACAGAGGGTGTGGAGAGCATGTGCCTCTTCCAAACTCCCCTCTCTCTGCCCAGCTCTGCTGCTGCCCAAGCTCACTGGCAGCGGTGAGATGGGTCCCTGCGAAGGTGAGCGTGTGTCCCTCGTGTCCCACTGCAATGGGCCCATGGGATGTTTGCTTGAAGAATGCCTCAAACAAGCTCACAGAACCACAGAGAATCACAGAATGGTTGAGGGTTGGAAGGCACCTCTGGAGATCATCCAGTCCAACCCCCCTGTCAAGGCAGGGTCACTTAGAGCAGGTGCATGTCCTGCCACTGCATCAGCAGTGTCTGTCCTGCTCCAGCTTCACATCTGCTTAATATCAAACATTTTCTACCACGGCCAGGCTGGAAGGGGCTTGGAGCAACCTGGGACAGTGCAAGGTGTCCCTACCATGGCAGTGGAGTGGAGTGATATGAGCTTTGAGGTCTCTTCCAATACAAACTATTCTGTGAAGTGCAGAATAGTATCTATATTAAAGTATTTTAAGAGTATTATCCCACTCTGCATTGCTCTGAAATCTTGCTCATTTCTGCACCCTGCTTGGCACCTCTGAGTAATTTAACTGGCACAGAGCTGGGGAAGAGACTTGGAATAGCAGCTACAGTAATTCCTCCTGCCATCCAGCATCTTCACTTTCCAGGGGCAAAGCAGCATCACTGTGTAACCAGGGAGAGCAGGAGGTGGGGCTGCCAGATTTTCCTGCTCTAAGAAAGTCACAGTGATATCAGGTTTCTCCATACCTCTTGACAAGGAGGGAGGGGACTAATCATCCACTGACTGCAGGAGAGGGGAAAAGGGGTTAGGAGAGGTCTAATTCTGCCTGGTAATATCTCTGCATTCCCCTTTCAAGGTAAGGAAATGAAGTCCAGACACACGAGCAGGCAGTGACAGGCACCCCGCTGCTCCAGAGGGCTGGGGCAGGACCTTGATCTTTCCAGCCTCCATCTGCTGCACTCATCACACACCTCTCCCTGTACCTGGAGCCCAACTCTGCTGTACAACAAGGTAATTCAGATGCTTCAGAGGCATATTTATAGACCCTGCACACAGGGTGATCCTTTCACACCAGTCTCAGTTTCTGGAGTTTCAAAACAGTGTGAGCGAAACTGGGCGAACTGGCTGGTGGTGCACTGGAGTGTCCCAATCCCAGCTCCAGGGCTGACAAAGCCCAGCTTAATCACCAAGGTGGAGCTACACAGCTCTAAATTGCAGTGTTTGGCTTCCCCTCCCATCCAGTCCCAAATAAACCACTCTCCCATCCCTCCACAGTCACGTTTCTGTTGAGGAGGGGCAGGAAAGCTCCAAAATCAACATTTTGGTACAGAACTCACAGCCCAAATCCAAAATACACCCTGAGCCATTCCACACTAATTATTTAGTGACCCAGTGTGGATCTCACACAGACTGATTAATACATCTTGGTGGACAGTAACTCAATTTAGAGAGAAGGGGAGGCTTGATTAGCCAGGGCACAGAGAGCAGCAAGAGATGCAATATGGCAAAACACGCCAGGCTTCAGCATTATTCCAACAAATGCCTGATTTAGGGGTTTCTTCCTGCTGGTTTGTACAGTTTACTTTCAAGTAGTCCCCAGTGCAATTATGAAACATGACTCTCCTTCACAGTGCTGCTATTCCTCACAGCCTCAGCTCTGTCATGTTCAAGGTCATTGTTTAGATCTGACTGTTCCTGTCTGTTCAGGAGATTCCTCAGTCAATACCAGGCTGGTCCATGCTTTAGCTGTGGTGCTGTGTACTTTATAAGGAATATTTATACAACTTTCAGAAAGACATGCACAAAAATCATCTTCCATGAGCATTTCCACAACCACTGCACACAATCCCCTGAGGCTGTCTGAATGTTGACCTCATGCTCTGGCCTATTTCTAGGCAAAATCACCTTAAAGTTTCTTCTCACCTTGGACTACAGCAGCACAACTATACTACAGCATTGTGTCTTTCCCATATTCATAGGAAAGAGTGTTTTCCCATAGTTAGAGTTGTGGCCTTGGCTATGATCACTCTTCATATACCTTCACCCAAAAATTGGTCAGGTTCTTCCCCAGAGGGTGCTGGCACTGCCCAGGCTCCCCAGGGAATGGGCACAGCCCCGAGGCTGCCAGAGCTCCAGGAGTGTTTGGACAGTGCTGCCAGGGATGCACAGGGTGGAATTGTTGGGGTGTTTGTGCAGGGCAGGGGTTGGACTTGATGGTCCTTGTGGGTCCTTCCAGCACAGCAGATTCTGCTATTTCCTTTTCCCTTCAGATGTCTGTCCTCTCCCTTCCTTTGGTGATGATGCCTGTGTTTGTACTCCATTTTTAAAATTAGTTAGACAAGAGAATTCATATGCAGGAAAATGATGTATCAGAAATAGGATGAAACCCTGAGCTGAATATTTGAGAGGAAAATACATACACCCTTTTTATCTGTGTTGAAAATCTTCACCTACAGAACACGATGCTGGTAAAACAAATGTCAGCAGTGCTGCAACATTCCAACCCGCAGCAGACAAAAATGGGAAACAAATCTGGGAGTTCAAGCCAGAGCTGCAGAGATGCTCAGGGGTGATGCAAGCCCACGGCACATTCCCTGAGTGCAGAGGAGGAGAAGCCCTCTTGGGAGAGCAGAATTCTAATACAACTTGAAGAATGAGAGTAGCTGGTATTTTTGGAACAAATTATCCCAAAACTATCTCCTGAAAGTCCTAGCTGTCATTTTTCATACTAGGTTTACCATGTACCTCACTGAATTCCTTCCCATCCTGCTGAGCTCTTTCATCTGCAGCCAAACCTCCTCTATCTCCCAGTACAGGCACATCCCAGGGAGCACAGTGGTGTCTCCAGCTACATAGGGCTCAGCTGGGGCAGAAAACACAAATTGGGCCCACACAGCACCAGGACATTCTCAGCACTGTGACTTTCCCCCAGGGCCTCTCTGCCTACATCTGCTAAATGAATCACAACCAGGAACCCCGCAGCACACAACCCTGTGATCACTGAGCAGGGGGAAGGTCTCTGGCACCATCTTGTCCTTGGCCAACCAGGGCTCCTCTGGGTAGCACTGGGCACTCTGGGTAGCACTGGGCACTCCTAGGGACCATTCCCAACAGGCACCTTGGACCCTGATCTGGAGGCTGGGAGGATTCAGTCACACTTCCTCCCCAGCTGGCCTCAGGGCTGGCAGCAGGTTAAGATGGCACTGTGGTCCTGAGCCTTTGAGGATGGGCTCTCACAGCCCCTGCTGTGAGCCCCTCCTGTGCTGGGCCAAGTGATGCAAGAACATGGGGTGGCACAGCTACCTGTGAACTACAACCCAGCTGGAGGAGCAGAACAGGGAGAGGCAGGCAGCAGGCTTCGTGTTTTCCTTTGAACCTGTCACAGAACCACTGAGACTGGAAAAGATCTCTGAGGTTGAGTCCAACCATTCCCCCTCCACTGCCATGTTTACCACAAAACCATGTCCCCAGGTGCCACATCCACACATATTTTGAACATTTCCAGGAATGCTGATTCTACCATTGGCCTTGGCAGTCTGTGCCAGGGCCTGAGCAACCCTTCAGGGAAGAAATTTTCCCCAGTGTCCAACCTGAACCTCCTCTGGCACAACTTGATGCTGTTCCCTCTCCTCCTGTTCCTGTTCCCTGGGAGCAGAGCCTGACCCCCACCTGGCTGCCCCTCCTGTCAGGAGTTGTGCAGAGCCACAAGGTTCCCCCTGAGCCTCCTTTCCTTCAGGCTGAGCCCCCCAGCCCATCACTGAGCCCACTTTCCTCACTTTTCTTTGAGAAGCAGAGACCCTCCATAATTGCTTCATGCCACTCCTGACACTTCTGATACCTGCGGGCACCTCCTGCTACACAATTCAGCTGTTTGCTCCTCAAGTAAACAAATCTTCCCAATCCTCCCTTTCTGGGTTTCCCACTGCAGGAGCAGAATGTGCTGTTTGTCTGTGGAGCCATGCGCTGGTCCAGGGAATCACTGAAATCTGTAATTTTATACAGTACCTAAATCAACTGTAAAACTGCATTTATTCTCATGACACTTCTCTAGAGAAATGGAACAAAATAATCTGGCAGTTGTTTCCAAGAGTTAGGCTACAAAGTCATTATATGTCCAGAAAATAATGTTTCTAGGTATAAAGCAGTTCTGTAAAATATCCAGAAAAAAAGGAGAACCTTGGAATGGTTTGGGCTGGAAAGGACCTTAAAGCTCATCTTGTTCCAAGCCCTGACATGGTCAGGGTCACCTTCCACCAGACTGACCTTCCTCCAGCCTGACCTTGAACACCTCCAGGGATGAGGCAGCCACAGCTTCTCTGGGCAACCTATACAGGAAACTCAGTTTAAACATAAAAAAAACATTTACCATTGAACTACCCTCATGGGTTCTAGAGAACAGAGTCAGAATTCGATTTCCCACTGCTTTTATATCACTGGACTGGCCCACAAAACTGAAATCCACAGTGCCACAGTCCTGCACCTGCCCTTTGCAACAGTGTTTATATTGTGGGCAAAGATGAATGATCCTGTGATTGGCATCACCTCGGGGTGTCCTATACTGGTGCTTCCTTCAGCCCAAACCAGCAGCCATCCTTTGTGTCCCCCTTGTCCCTACCTCTGCTTTGCTCCTGAACAGGAACCTCCCCCCTTACACTTGTCTCCCACTACATCCAGAGCAGACCAAGAGCTGGAATCTGCAAAGGATGAGCCATGACCAGCCCCAACAGCCAGGAACAGCTCTGGTTTAACACTCAGGGCTGCACAGCCAGAGAAAGGGTTACACCCAGGGGGCCATTGCGCCAGGGAACCAGTCACTGCTCTCTCCACATGGGATCTTGCAGTAAAATGTCCCTATCCTATCCTATCCTATCCTATCCTATCCTATCCTATCCTATCCTATCCTATCCCATCCCATCCCATCCCATCCCATCCCATCCCATCCCATCCCATCCCAGAACACTGGGAAAGGAGCTCACTGGAAAGAAAAGGCTGAGCCTTGTTAAGCCTCCTGCTCTCACCTCTTTATTCACTGCACCCATCCCATTCTGTGCAAACAAATTCTACTTGTTCTGGAGAGAAACTGCTCATTTTGGTGCATAATGAGTGAATTTGGAATTGGCAGTACAGTCACTTGTCCCAGGGGATGGGACCAAAAGCCAATCTTTGAAAGTGACCATAGAACCCAGAAAATCAGTGTTGTTAAGTCTGGAAAATATCACAAGTTTTCTCACCTATTCTGTGTTCTGGGTGGTGTTTGTGGTTTTTCCTGACAAGGATTTTCTGCTTTGGTTATTGAGATACTTAGAGAGCAGAAGAAGGACTGGACTCCAGCTCAGGGGTCCATGGCACTGGTTGGTTGGTTGTTTTTTGTGTTTAACTGGTCTTTTCAACCTAAAAGATGTAGTAACTCAGCTCCACTCTTACCCCCTGCATTGCTTACTAACAGTCATGTTCTCATGACACTGGGGAACCTGAGCAGGTAATTTTGACCAAGTATGTCTTTGTACAGTGAGAGAACTAAAACTGGCTCCAAAATACAGATTTGTGTTCCTGGGGTACAGTCATGGGCAGCTGAGGAGCTGCTGGATTGCAGAAATTAATGTGCTATACAGCAAGTATAGCCAAGGAACTGTGTGTATAGAAGAGCAAAGGAACTGTCTGTATATAGATGTATAAACACATAGATATGAATTCCTTTAGCACTAACAAGGCCAACACTTATTACCTTTACAATAAATTATTAAAACATTACTTGTACTCTAGTCTGCAATTTGTACTTCTGGGCATTTGATTTAGCTTATTTAATGGAACTTTGTATCTCACGATTTAATAATTCAAATTATTAATATTATTATTATTACTACTGTTACTTCTATACAACAACTATACATTATATATAAACCCTACTGTAAATAAATGACTTTTAAATCAACCTCAAGCTTCACCAGGGTCAAATAGAGCTTGCAGGGTTTATTTAGCACTGCAGAAGCAGTCAGGGTTATGCTGGGCTGCAGGACTGGAGCAAAGCAACATGGTCAGGCAGTAGCTGTTCTGTAAATGGGATGTGCAGGCTGTGCTGGAGTTTTCCATAAATGGAATCTGAACTGGAGGAGGGAACACTTCCATCTGCAGAGCCCAGGCCAGGATTCCCAGGAGCAGATCTGCCAGGGTGCCAAGCAGATAGGGAGTAGAAGGAAAGGGTCTTCCTCTCCTCCAGACACACACAGCAGCTGAGAGTCTATAACTGCACCTATAGCATCATTCTTCTCCCACTTTTTATTCCCATCTCAAAATTTATCACAAAAAAGCTGGAAGCACTACGCATTAGGCATATCTGGATTAGCACTGAGCAGCACATGCAGATCATTTACTGGGGGCTGAGAATAGCACATTTTAAATACAAAATGTCAGAGTCTTTTTCTTTTTCCTTTCTTATAAATAGAGGCAATAAAGAGAAGGGTAAAGACAGTCAAAAAGCAGCATTCTCAGCAGGGAAACATCATTTTAGGACCCGCAAGTGCCCTATTTTGCATGCAGGAGAAACATCTTCCAGCAGTTCTGTGGAGCAAAGTTGAGTTTTTGGAAGAAAAGGTGTCTTAGACACTCAAATCCAGCAGGTACAGCAGGATGAGAAGCTGGGCTGTTGACCGACCCCTCTGGGGACATCCCTAACTTCAGAGGGGGAGAACTGGATCTAAAGCAAAGGCTGCAGAGAGGGAAATGGTTTCACTGTCTTGAGTTCATCATCATTTGAAGATAAAGCTCAGGACAAGCCCAATAAACCAATCTACATCTGCACTTGTACAGCAAAGGCACAGGGAACCTGAGGCAGGGCCTGGAGGGGGCAGACAAACCCACAGTTCGAGAGTATCAAAGGCAGAAATGCTTCTGAGAGAGCCCACAGATGTTCACATTCCCCCTCTGGATGTGTCATTAAACTGTATTTCATAGAATCCCAGAATATCCTGAGTCAGAAGTGACCCACAGGGACCATCCAGCCCAACCCCTGCCCTGCCCAGACACCCCAACAATCCCACCCTGGGCATCCCTGGCAGTGCTGCCCAAACACTCCTGGAGCTCTGGCAGCCTCGGGGCTGTGCCCATTCCCTGGGGAGCCTGGGCAGTGCCAGCACCCTCTGGGGGAAGAACCTTTCCTGAGATCCAGCCTGACCCTGCCCTGGCCCAGGCTGATGGTGAGAGGTTACATAAATGGGTGGCCACAGTGGCAATAACCAGAAACAACAAACCAGCACCACAAAGGGCTCCTGTTGAAGGGGACAGATGTGTCAGCTTTGCAAAATATAAATGTCTCTAACACCACAGACAGGATTCTGTTCAGACTGTCAATGTAGCCATGGGCACAACCCCTGAGGCAACCCCAGCACTGCCCATTGTCATGTCAATCCTGGCCAGGTCTGTCCACCAGAGATTGGTCTGGTGGCTATGGAGAGGTTGCTTCATGTCCACCCAAAACCTGGTTCTTTCCTGAACTCAGTACCATGCTTTGTTCAAAAAAAGCATCACAATAAAATCAGAGAATCACAGGATCAAGGATTGTTGGAAAAACCAATGAGCCCAACTGTTCCCCCACCACTGCCATGTTCACCACTAAACCATGTCCCAAGTGCTACATCCACATGGTTTTTGAACACTCCCAGGGATGCTGACTCCATCACTGCCCTGGGCAGTCTGACCACCCCTTCAAGGAAGAAATTTTTCCTAATAACCAACCTGAACTTCCCCTGTCTCAGCTTGAGGCCATTCCCTCTTATCCTGTTCCCTGCGAGCAGAGCCCAACTCCCCCTGGCTGTCCCCTCCTGTCAGGAGTTGTGCAGAGCCAGAAGGTTCCCCTGGGCCTCCTTTTCTCCAGGCTGAGCCCTTTCCCAGCTCACTCAGCTGCTCCTCATCAGAACTGTGCTCCAGACTCTTCTCCAGTTCTGTTGCCCTTCTCTGGACAGGCTTCAGCAAATCCAGGGAGATGCTTTGCTCTGGCCACTCACAAGTCCAGTCTGAGCACTGCTCATGCAAAAAATCAGCTGATTTCACCCAGTTCCAACCATTAAGGGATAAAGTAGTGCTGGAACATAATATTTTCCAGGGGAAGCTGTCTGGCAGTTGCACTCAGCAAGTGTTTCCTGACAGGTTCCCTCTACCCACCCAGGTTTCTTACAAGGAGGAACACAGCAATTTGCACAGCTATGAACAGGCCATGCCAGAGAAGCTGAGAAAGCAAACAGCAGTACAAGAACCAGATGGAAACAGCTATTTCAAGCTAAGGGACTTTCCAAAATATGACACAGAGAAATAAAAATCTCAGGGCCCTCACAATAGTCATGATGCATTCTGCTCTTTATCTACATTGATCGGATTCTCTGTACCCATGGCTGTAAAACCTGTCTGCCAGCTCAGCTGTGGAAGTGAGTGGCTGACACACAACAATGTCCCAGTGCCACTGGCCAGGCAAATCTGTAACTTCAGCACACTCTCATCTAGCTGTGCTTCAGCCCATTTCTGACCATCCCTCAGCAGCAGCACGCTGTGGTGCAGAGGGTCATGTCCACTGCCAAGGATGAAATCTAAGATCAAGGAAAAGTCAACCTATGTGGTAAAACAGCCACTCAAACCTACCCAGCGCTGGTACCTGGTAGGTACCTACTACAGAATCACAAATGGCCTGGGAAGGGACCTTTGAAGGGACCTTAAAGCTCATCCTGTTCCATCCCCTGCCATGGCAGGGTCACCTCCCACTATTCCACAAGCCCCATCCAACCTGGCCTTGGACACTTCAGGGATCCAGGGGCAGCCACAGCTGCTCTGGGCACCCTGTGCCAGGGCCTGCCCACCCTCACAGGGCAGCATTTCTTCCAAATACCTGATCTAAACCTCTCCTCTGACAGTGGGAAGCTGTTTCACCTTGTCCTGTCATTACATGCTCTTGTAAAAAGTCTTTCTCCATCTTTCTTACAGGTTACCCATAATGAGAAATGAGGTGTAAATTAACCAGAGCAAGTGGGAAATTCCTGCCAGAAGGAGTTTTGCACCTTAAGGATTCAACATCTTGACACACCAAACAATGGAACAGCTTATGCCACATAATGTTACTTTTCACGGGGGAAGTCCATGTCCAAGAGCAGAAAACTAACAATGACTTTCCAAACATGGGTTTTTTTCTGAAGAGAGGCATGTGGGAAGATATAAACTCTGAACAAAAAGTGACCTTTTAGAGACACAAGGGACAAACCACATCACCACTTATATCACAGCAACATACCATTTGTCCTACAGTGGTTGTTTCCAAATGATATATTATTGCCAGAGAATTTGACTCCAATTTTCCAAACAAATTTAGATTAATCCTAAGTTCTCTGGTAGCCATGAGGCAATACAGCTTCTGCTTTTTGTTCCTTCTGGACATGTCTGGAGATAAAAAATTTACTACATAAATGTGTGATGGCACCAGCCTGCACAGGATGGCAGGAGATGAGGACAATCAGCTTCTGGCTTTGCCAGAGGGAAGCATCCATAGAATGCTGGAATCAGAGATGGTTTGGGTTGGAAGGGACCTTAAAGCTCATCTCATCCCACCCCCTGCCATGGGCAATGACACCTTTCACTGACCAGGTTGTTCCAAGCCCCATTCAGCCTGGCCTTGGGCACTGCCAGGGATCCAGGGGCAGCCACAGCTGCTCTGGGCACCCTGTGCCAGGGCCTGCCCACCTCACAGCCAAGAATTCCTTCCCAATATCCCATCTAACCCTGCCTTCTGGCAGTGGGAAGCCATTTCCCTTGTCCTGTCATGCTATGCCTTGTCCCCAGTCCCTCTCCAGCTCTCCTGGAGCCCCTTTAGGCACTGGCAGGGGCTCTGAGCTCTCCCTGGAGCCTCTCCAGGTGAGCACCCCCAGCTCTCCCAGCCTGGTTCCAGAGCAGAGGGGCTCCAGCTCTGGAGCAGCTCCATGGCCTCCTCTGGACTCATTCCAGCAGTTCCACATCCTTCCTGTGCTGGGACCCCAGAACTGGATGCAGATTCTCACATGGGGGAGAAAAGCCAGAGAGCAGAGCCTGAGCATGGCACATCCCAATTCCGTGTGCTGCAGCCTCCTCCCACTGCCCCCAGTCCCCTTCTCCAGGGCAGACCCTGTGTCACCACGACACAGCCCACCCAGATATCTACTGCTCCAGGCAGGAATTTTAATTCAGCAGATGAGATTTTTTGGAGGATGACAGGAGATGTCAGGAGAGACATCCTCCCCCAGCCCACTGGATGACTGACACTGAGGTAGGATCATCAGCTCCCAGAGGGGCCCAGAACCTGCTCCAAGCAGTTCAGCAGTCACAGACTCCTTTCCATAGTTTTGAACATGTCACAAGGAGACAGATTTTGACAGTTTCCCACAAAAAGTGGTGGGATGCTCTGTTACATGTATAAACACAACCATACACTGTTAACCTTTAAAAAGTCAAAAATTACAGACATGAAACAATAGTGAGATTTATTCTGTCTCCGGGATATGGTCTAGGAGCCAATGTGCTCCTCAGGCTGGTGGTTCTGGGCTAACATTCACCCTGGAGTGAGCACTCCCATTTCCTGCAGTGGCTGTGCTGTGTCCACACAGCACTGGAGAGAAGCACACATGTGCCATGGATCCTTTGTCACCCTATCCATCACACTGCTCCCAGCTCCTTCTGGGAAGAAAGCAGGAGAATCCCAGGACCCTGTGCAACAGCTGCCATGGGTGCAAAGCAAAAGGAGCCTGGGGTGAGCTGGGATCATCTGAACTAACTGCACAGGCCTCCCAGCAATGCCAGCAGCAGCCAAGGGAGCTGTGGGTGGCTGCTGCAGGGCCAACCCCAGCCCCACGGCTGCAGGGGAATGACTTACCAACAACTGAGAAGGATCAGTCACCTCAGACTGCACCGCAAGTCTGACAGCAATCTTCTAACAAGATGCTACAGCATAAAGTTACCTTAAATAGTTATGAGTTTGTGACCTTGGGAATCACTCCTGGAGGACTGGCTGTTTTGCTTCATCTTCCCAGGAGTCACAGATTGGCTTTGAGCTGGTTTTGTGTTACCCATCCCCATCCTCATCACTGCTTCACATTACACCCTCCTAATTCAGCAACTTGGTGAGTTAGAAGAATTCACCTGAAGGCATTTAGCTGTAACCCTGTAGTCACATAACCCACTTGGGTCACTTGGCTTTAGGCACAAACAATGTTTTCCCAGAGCTGTAAACTGGTGCTCAGAGCCAGGCTGAGGAGTGAAGTGCTGCACCAGCACGGAGAGCAGCCACCCAGGCTGATGCCCCTTTCCACATACTGAGGTTAAGAAAAACCAACACAAGCACACCAGGCTGGAGACTCACAAGGCAAATCCTCTGTGCAGATATGAAGCATTTTTGTAGGATTATTTGCAGAATGAATTTTAATTTCTGTGCTGTCTGCCCCCTTCACCTCCCAGAGAACCCAGGGCACTCTGAACACACTGAGGACGTTCTTCACCACATTCAAGTCTATGGCAAAGCCTCAGCTCATGCTCCTTCCTGCAGCACTTTGCTGCTATTTCATATTGCTATACATATTAAAGATCTTTCCTTGCAGCATACACAGCCCATTAGAGCAATTTGTTTATAAACACGACTGAACAGAGCCAATCTCTCCCAGCCTTATGTTACACAGAATTAAATGCTCTCCAATTTAACTACATGATGCAAGTGACGCATAGTGCCATCTACGTGCCCTTGGACAGGAGCCAGATGGTTTCCTTCCCACATCACACCACATCTCTTCTAGAAATAAACATTCAAGGGTAAAACCAGGGGAAAATACTCATATCCTTAATCCCCAGAAGGGACCCCGGGCCAGCAGCAATGAAGCATAGGATGAGCACCACCACACAGCACTGTCTGGATTGAAAGGATTTCAGTTTCTTATCAGCTGGCCAGAAGTTCACCTATTTTGCTCCTTTTAGTGGTCAACTTTCCCTTGCATCCCAGCAAAACAGCTCAGCTCTTGCAGACATACCTTACCATATTAGGCAATGTGAGCCCTGAAAGTGGAGGACTCTGAGCCTTCCTTGGCTTCCAAACACAGTCCACAGGCACAGGGATGGCTGCATGACACTGGGAAAGGGGCAGCAATGACTGGGGACTCCCAGGGCTCCCACTACACCCAGTCTGGCTACAACAGGACATTCACAAAGCACTTAACAAAAGCTATTCCTGATCTTCTAGTTATTCATCACATCCATCTTTCACAGAAAGGCAAACAGCATGGTGACAAAAGCTGAACTGAAGCCTCTGTGGAAGGATAAAGTGGAACTAAAAGCAAAAATATAGGTGAAAAATAGGGCACACCAAAATCAGGACTCTCAGGTCATAGCTCTGAATCAGCAATAACATTGAGTTTGTATAACGAATTTTCCAGTTCATTGGTCCTCCCTTAGAACTTCTGGAATTAAGCTTGGAAATTGAGCCCTTCTAAGACAGAGATTTAATTTATATTGGTATCCAGTTGCATCTGGTGATTTCATGGTAACAGTACAAGTAGGTAGAACACTTATTTACAAACCAGAGTGAGCCTGGTTCATTCCATAAATCAAAGTGCAGGGAGACAGGAATGGAGCCTATTTAATCCACTTACTGCAATTGTAATTCACAATCAAACGTTTCAGTGCTATTCCTCCATAAAACTTAATTCCATTAGTGTGTCTGGGGTTTATACTGGGCTATACAGACTGTCCTGAAGGCAGTTCATGACAACAGACATTTTGTTTGATACTTTTACTGCTCAGAAATTGTTATTTTACGAACACAACACCCAGTGTCTTCCTCTGAAAGTTCTCCTTTGACAAACCCTCCTGTGGGTGAGGCACATCTGTAATGCTCTGGCAGAGAACTGCAATGACAAACAATCCTTTAAATGATCATAAACATTTTCTACTTGTTCTCTATGCTCTGTCATTTAAAATATACTTTTCTTCCAAATTTGTTTCTAATTGTTCCTGCTGTGCAATAGCGATGGCAGCAATTTCCCAGAGCAGCTGTGGCTGCCCCTGGATCCCTGGAAGTGTCCAAGGCCAGGTTGAACTGGGCTTGGAGCAACCTGGGCTAGTGGAAGGTGTCCCTGCCATGGCAGGGGGTGGGACTGGATGGGCTTTAGGGTTCCTTCCAACCCAAACCAGTCTGTAATAGATTCCATTATTTTAAGTCAGGGCCAAGTCAAAGCCAGCAGAGTCAGGGACAAAGAAAACCTGCTCTGAAATGGAACACTGGAACATTCTCTTTAGTTTTCATCATCATCCTCCTGCTGCAGTCCAGACGAGCCCATTGATCCCTACCCACACTGGCTCTGCTGCATTTGGCCTCAACAAGACTGGAATTCCCTCTGGTATTCTGCAGTCAGTGGCTTGAGGGAACAGGGAAGGTTTCCCAGCTCCAGCCTCCCCCCAGCTCAGTCTGGGTACAACATGAGCTTTTGACTCTCCCAATTTTTATTTTCTGAGAAACAGAGACAAGACTGTGGCCAAGCTTCTCCCCACCTCTGTTTTGAGCTCAGGTCTCCCCAGACCACACAAAAACTCCTTCCTCTGCAGCTCCTTCCCACTGGAACCACGGAAAAACTTCTCCTAAAGCTGCTTCCCAGAGGCTTTTTCCAGCTGAAGTCCTTGTACCCTTGAACATTTATTCCACAATAAAACTTTGTTTGCTCTTCCAACTTTCCACAGTGCATCCAGGCAGTCTGTGTCCCAAGGAGGGAGCTGGGGTGGGAGCAGAACACATGGAGGACACTGACACATCCCACTACGAGACCTCTTAGCTGCCGAAACCTCAGCCAAAGTGTCTGGGCTGGTTTCCCACTCTGGTGCTCATGAGCTCAGCCAAAATAATTCATCCACTTCTGAGAATTAGAACAACATGTATTTGCTCTTTTTTTTTTCTTCCCAAAACTGCCTTTACCTTTTCTGTGCTAGTCTCCTGCACTGCAGAGCTTGGAGGAAGGATTTCAAGCCAAAGTTCTTTTTTTGGCTTCCATGAAAACCATCCTGATACCAGCCAAGATATAAACACTGGAGGAAAAATGTAATAGTTCCCACAAAATCAGATTCTTTGGGGTTCTGCTACTAAAATGGGACACTCCAGATTGTTCAAGTTCACAACCTGGTGACATTTGGCACCTGCCATTCTAGAACTATAGTTACTGAAGAATTAATGATTATTAACTGTACTTTCTTATTGGCATTAGAACTGAAAACAGAGAGCTGTTCCATGATTCCTGCCAAAGTGATGGCCAGTTAGGACAGAAATCTCTGATTTGGATCTCAAATAAACCAGGGAAGACTGACCAAGTGACATGATGCTGGAGGTATGCATTCAAGAAAATAAACTGGGAACTGGATAAAAACAAGAGGACTGGCAAAATGGGAAAACCAGCTCTAGCAGAGTGGGAGGAGAGTCTAACCCAGGTCTAAGGTACGTTGGGTACATAAGAAACCATGGTACTGGTGCCCTGAAGCACCTGCACAAAGGGGATGATGGAACTGAAAGGAAGTTGCTCTACTTTTAGATGGATCCCACAAGAAAATCACATGAAGTGTTAGACAAAAGGAATCCTTGCTGTTAATTTGGGGAAAACCAGCATTATTAATTGTAAGAGACTGGGTGCCCTTGGATTTTTGGGCAGCTGGGTTCTCCCAAAGTGCAGCTTGTCCATTTACATGAGCAGTGAGGACTGTGCTCAATAAAATCCTCAGCAATTTTAGAACTAGACTCCAGGAAGCCTCCAAACCTGCAGCCTCAGCTACTCTTTTGTCTTAATTTAGGTAATCTGGGACAACTTCCCAGAAGAACAAGACATTCCCAGCAAGTCCCAAACATGCCTGCTGGAAACAAGGTGTCCCTATTATGATTATTACTTTTACACATTACAAAACTCCCCTCCTTCAGTCTTACTGTGAGGCAGCAGAAATGTCAAAACAATTTTAATGACGATAAATGGCCGAATCTTTGCTGCAGGGCTCAGTGAAGATTTCAGGAAGCTCTGCACTGTGATGAGCAGAAACTCCTGTGGGAAGAGCTGGCCTCCTTGAAGCAGGTGATGCTTCTGTGAGCAGGAATATCTCACATTTCAAGTGGAGTAAAGTGCAAAGTAAGCACTGGGAAAGCAAGGGCTGGCATGGAAAGATAAGCACATGCTAAACACCATCCCAGCACCACGTGAGGCTCTGGCCCCAGCAAGGCTCACTGTGACTTTGCCGCATTCTGACTGAATATTGCAAGAATGAAAACAAAAACACAGTCTGAAGAGTGTTACTGCCAATTTTCAGCAAAGAACCAGTTAATTCAAATGAAATGATGCTTCAAGCACTCTACTGCATTGCAAAGTATAGGGAAAGGCTCTCCCAGGTTCAACGTTTCCCAGCAAAAATGGAACATCCCACAAGCAGGCTGACCCCTATGCAACCTTACATTGGCTACTTCTCCCAGGTCTTCCACACTGCACTTTAGTAGCTTGGAAATGTATTTAGCTTTGACATCGTCAGAGTCAGTCATGTTGTCAGGCTCAAATGTGTTTCAGACCAAGACAAACAAAACCAAAGGAAACCAAGGCAATTTGGAAAGACTCAGTAATTATTATAAAATGAAAGAAAGGGCCTCAAAGGATGAGACTATTGCAAGAACAGGGGAACACTGAACAACCTCTGACGTGCTGCTTGCAAAGACATTTTCCTGCAAGAAAACAAATCTGCGAGACAGGAGAGCAGATTCCAGAAATACAAAACATCCTGTCCAAAACAGCAGTGATTCCAAGATCCAAGGTCACACCTTCCCCAGGACACTTGGGATCCCACTGCCCCAGCACTGCAGCCCCACTGCTGCATTCCCTCCGGGCTCCACAACTCCTGTGCAGCTCTCCAGAAGCCAACACTGAACTCAGGCCACTCTGCAGATACACCTCATCTTTCACAAATCAGTAAGGAAATTGCTGCTTGGAGCTACCTGCCTGTTCATACTCCTGAGCAGAGCCTGAACTCTCTTACAGATAAGAGTAAAAGGCACAGAACATCTGCCACCAACACCCAAGAGTGACACATCAGTGATTCAGATGCATGGTCTCACTTACCCGAGTTTCCTTCACTTCCTCGTTTCCATCAACTTCATCTTCATCCTAGGAGGAAAGGCAAGCAATAAAACTAGGCAGCTCTGGAAACAACAAAACTTTATCCCAAGAAGGTAATGTATTGTTTATAGAATCACAGAATCATTAAGGTTGGAAAAGACCTCCAAGACCAACAAGTCCAACCTTTGAACACACCATGTCAACTCCACCACAGCACAAAGTGCCACGTCTATGTGTGTTTTGTACCCTACCAGGAATGGTGACTCCACCACTGCTCTGGGCAGCTTGTGCCAGTCCCTAACACCCTTTCAGAGAAAAAATTATTTGATGCTAATGTCAGGAAAACTTCTGTCAAAAGAAATGCCTGTCCAAATGCTAATTATCAGATCCGGTTTGGTGTCCTAATGGCCATTTAGAAGATCTTGATATTGAGGACAGAATCACTCTCTTGAGATGGCTCCTGCCATTCCAATGCCTCTGAGGAGTTGGCAGGAAGTCCCTAACACACTGAGGGAAAAAAACTTGTAAAAACTGCACATGTGAAGCACTGTCATAATATCGACTTTCAAAAGTATCTCCAGTTCAGTTAGACTCCAGGTGGAAAACTCATCATCCCAGGTATCCTGCACTTGCATAGCCTCTCTAAGTCACTGCCCTTTGTAACTGCTCCAGGATTTCACAGAGCAAATGTGAGCTACCATGGCATCCCAGCTGACTCTGGACTCAACTCATTAACCATAATTTCATAATTCTTATTCTCTCCTGGAAAAGGAGATCTATTTTCCTAGCTGAGGCTCTAACCAAAGTTTGGAGGGTTGGATTTCTTCCCTCACACTGAAGAAATTCTCTGAAACCAGGACTAAGAGAAATGACCATGACACAGACAGCTCTTCTGCACTTATGCTGTGAGTGTTCCCTGATGCTGGGAGGGGACCCAGACACGAGTTTTCTTCCTGCTGTCTTTCTTTCAGAGGGCCTAAAAAGCAGACAAATTTGGGCTTGAAGGAATTTGAAAATACTTCAGGTGGCTTGTGACCTCCTTCCAAAGGAATCAGACTTTGAATCTCTCCTCTCCCATGTGGTCCTTTCCCAGTCCTGCAGGGTTCCATGATATGGCTCAGGAACAGGCTGCCCAGAGCCTGCTGCTCGGTCTGACAGAGGCCAAACAGGGATGTGAGACCTTTGGATAGGCCAGTCTAAAAGAGAGCTGGAGAGGGAAGAACTAAGGGGAAATCAATGGACTGGGAAGAAAATCATGAAGTTTGGAATGGGAAAAAAATTCACCCTGGAGTTTCTCTTTCTAAGGAACTCACATCTTGTGTGGAGAAGATGATGCCGGTGCCTCTCCGTCTCTCTTTTGGCCGTCGCCGCTCTCGGATTGACTGTTTGTTCAGGGATCTGTCGTCTGAATCCTGATCTTCACACTCTGGCCAAGCAAAGAAAGACTGCTTTGGTTTCAGTGATTTACATCTGTGCTTTTGCTAAGATTCCGGGGTTCTTTTCAAGCTGATCAAGGTCATCTTGCCTTGTGTTATATTACAAAGGAGTTATTAAACCAAATGAAATGGAATCTCAGTGTCCTACTACAGCTGGATACTCACACTCCTTCCCTCATCAGAGCCAGGAAAGTTACCCCAGCTGCCAGCTCTCCCCAAGTCATCCTGACTAACTTCTGTTCTGAGGACAACCTGTACTAGCGGAACCTCTTTCCCCAGCTCTAATAGCTAAATGCTCTATGATCACTGTCTCATTTATTTATCCAAAATGAAAAAATATCCTTTTATCCCTCTGTTACAAGCAATAGGAATTTGTTTAACTTCATTTAAACAAGTAACATTTGTTTTGTGACATGGCAGCTTCCCTCACAGTAACAAGTAAACGTGTTCTCTCCATCTGTACACACTGGAAGTTCTAAACCACAAGAAAACCCCTGAACTTTGTCTGTTCTTCACTCTCCTGGTACATACCATTTTTCTCCATCTCTGTGCCTGCCGCTCTGAAATCTGCTGGATTCATGGAGTCCAGCCCTAGATATTTATTTGTTCGAGTCAGGTATGAGCTTGTATAGAGCAGAGGTGCTGCTGTGGAAGGAGACACAGGCGTCGTGGGTTTGTCGGGCTGTGCTGGGCCCCTCAGTCGCCGATAGACGGTCTAGAAACAAAGAGCCATGACAGAAAAATAGTACAATGAAAAGGAAGTACCAGATTTTGGATTTCAAGGAATGCAGTCATTTTTCAGAGTGCAATGTTTTCTTCACTGCTGCTGGAAGTGATCACCTGCACTTGCCAGATCAGGTCCATTCTATCAGATAAGGATGGATGTTAAAGTCATTGCACAGCTACAGTGTAAAAGTACCCTCCACAGCTGGGAGATCTGGAATCAATCCCTTTGTTCCTACAGCTCATGGTAGGAGACACAAATTATCTAATAGAAATATATGATTTAGAGCGAAAAAAACAGAGGGTAGTGGCAGGGGCAGAAAACTGGCCTCTCCAGCTTTCCATTACACATTGAACATCTGTGGAAAAACGTGAACACAAAGCCTCTGCCTAGACTGCACAGCAGGATGGATCCAGGCCACATTTCTATCATTAGCCTTCTCATTACACTTTCTGGGATTTACACCGTTTTATTTTCTGGCAAGAGATGGAAAGGTGAAATTCCCAGAGGAGAGCAAAGGCAGAGCTAAGCTCCAGCCCCTCCACGTGCACCTCCCTCACACTGAACTGCTGCTCCTCAGCCAGCAGTGCCTCTTTCCAGCTAGTGTGTCCCCCTCAGAATAAAAAGATAACCGCCAAGGAATATCTCCTGATGTCAGCTCTCCTAAAGGGTTTTGGCAGCTCTCAGGCAAGGGGTGCTGAGGCACAAGGATCACCTCGTCGTCCGTGCTCCGTGCCCAGCGTGCAGCTCTGTCACCGCTGTCCTCGGCTCTGTCACCCTGCGGCTCCTGCGCCTGGCGCTCCGCGCGCGACCGGCTGAACGTGCGCTCGGCCTCCTGCAGGTCTGTCAGGGTCACTCCCTGCAGGGAAACAGCAGCCTTCCATTCATGCACAGAATCACTGAACCCCACACTGGTTTGGCTTGGAAGGGACCTTAAAGCTCATCTCATCTCACCCCCCCACAAGGGCAGAAACACCTTCCACTAGCCCAGGTTGCTCCAAGCCCCACTCAGTCTGGCCTTCAACACTTCAGGGATCCAGGGACAGCCACAGCTTCTCTGGGCACCCTGTGCCAGGGCCTGCCCACCCTCACAGCCAAGAATTCCTTCCCAATATCCCATCTAACCCTGCCCTCTGGCAATGGGAAGCTATTCCCCCTTGTCCCGTCCTTTCAGGTCCTTGCTCAAAGTCCCTCTCTATCTCTCTTGGAGCCCCTTTAGGCACTGGAAGGGACTCTACAGTCTCCTTGGAGACTTCTCCAGCCTGGAATTACATTTTCAGTCTTCCAGGTTAGTTTAAAATGACACAGACTCACATCTGGTCAGGCTCACGTTTCATCCCCATGGTAAGAGAAAGGGAAGAATTCTGTTGCCGTTACTGTATTTCTCAGCCTACTGACATAATCACTGACTCAAAGCAACCCAAATATATGTGATCACACTACAAACTAAGAGGCAGGTACATTGCGGAAAGCAAAGCTTGGAAATCTAACTCATGTATGTCTGTGGGAGGGTTTTGTAATAACTGCTTGAAGGAAATTTTGCCAGAACCCTTCTAAAACAGTGTGAGTGCAGACAAGTCCCTTGTCCTAAGAAATAACATAACAGAAAAGAAAATCCTGCCTCTTTACAGAATAATGGAATGGTTTGGATTAGAAGGAACCTTAAAGCTTATCCCATTCCACCCACTGCCACGGGCAGGGACTCCCCCCACTATCCCAGATTGCTCCAAGCCCTGTCCAGCCTGGCCTTGGACACTTCAGGGATGGGGCAGTCACAGCTTTTCTGGGCAACCAATTAACCAGCTCTCTATATCTTCACATGAATGTGAACATTTCCATTCTGTACCTGGGTAGACCTGCGAGTCTGCCGTGCCTGTCTGGATCGTGCCTTCCTCAGTGATTCTGCTTCCTCATCCCGCACCGGAGTCAGATATGACCTGGAAAAAAAGAAGGTGCAGAAGAGGTTAAAGTAAAAGCAGATGATCTGCCTTCCTGTCTCTGTAGACTCCCGAGTTATTATTCTCTTTCTCACGGACAAAAATTAATTTTGGCTCCATCTGCTATTGCTGTTTCTTTAGGACAACTTCCCCATGAGCACACAATACACACATGTTCACAGCACCTTCTCTCCCCAGAGTCTCTCAATAAACCCTTTAGTGTTGGACATGTTCTGTTTAAAAGGTGCATCTATTCTCTAGATTATTTGCTCCATTCCAAATCATTGCATCATTAGGAAAAGAACTCCACTCATAAACGCCCTCTCACTCAGACAAAAATCTCAGAACAGAAATCCTGTGCTGGTGCATTCCTCAGACCCTCTTTCCTGTCATTACAGTCACGATCATATTCCTGCAATCTGCTGCCTTCATCAATATGAAACCCATCACGCCGAGAGCCACTGAACTGCAGGCAGCACACAGACACGCCTTGGAAAGAGCCATGGAAATAAAGAAATGACCTTCACACTCTGTGTAAACCAAGATCCTTAACACTGAAAAACCCACAGTTAAACACAGACTTGTGCATGACTAGATTTCATCAAAGCTGGAAGAATTCAAAAGAATTATTCACATAAGAATACATAAACTGCAGCCTCTGCCCTGGCATTCACTGGGAGGAACTGGTGAGGAATTGAGCAGTGCTTTGAGTCAAGGAGTGCACAGCAGTAAATGATTTCCATGCTGGAGGAGAGGCTTCAGTCTTATGAACAGTTAATTAAACTTTACTCCTCAGCCTGGTTAATATGGAATGATTATTCACACTGTCTCACTGTGCAGGGATGAGGGTGCTGGAATGCTCTTTGCAGGTCTAGCACTGCCAGGTTAACACTGTACCAAAGGTCTGCGTGTGTTCAAAGGGCAGTGAGCTAAGTGAGGGATGAAGGTGAATACACTTCCTTTGCCCTTGGACTCTTTTCCCTGTTTTAGTCCACCACCTTCATGGGAAAGGTAATGGGCTGAAGAGGATTTGCATCTGATCCAGTATGTTAAGACATTTATTAGAAAGCTCACTAAACTGCTGCACTGTGACAAAATCACAGAGAATCTGGAAATTTGGATCATTCTACAATAATGTGCCATGGTGGGTTTTATCCACCCTCAGGACTGTGTTCAGTGCTGGTTCAGCTGTGCAGCAAAAGCAGCCTGGCTTCCAGAGAGGAATCCCCTTTACAGGGTTTCTTGGTTTGTGGGAGGTACAGACAGTCACCTCCCAGCTCCTCAGGTGTTGTGGGACTCATGTGAGAGCCTTCTCACCTGAAACTGGTGCAAGGATTGACCTGATAGATAATGCACTGAACATCCCCGATCTCCAAAGGCCAAGGAAAGTGCAAAGGATCGAGTCTGTGCCAGGGATGCTGCACTGGAGCCTCCTGGAGGGGCAGGCACTGATCTCTGCTCTCTGTGACCAGGCACAGGACCTGAAGGAATGGCATGAAGCTGTGTCAGGGGAGGGTCAGGCTGGGAATTGTGAAAAAGGTGCTGGCACTGCCCAGGCTCCCCAGGGAACTGGCACGGCCCCGAGGCTGCCAGAGCTCCAGGAGTGTTTGGATGATGCTCTCAGGGACAGAGTGGGGTTGTTGGGGTGTCTGTGTACAGCCAGGGGTTGGACTCAATGATCCCTGAGATCCTTTCCCACTCAGGAGATTCTGTGATTCTTTGAACTGTGCCCTGGGAGCTGCCTGCAATGGAGATGAGAGGGCTTGCAGAGCTGCACTCCCAGGGTGTGATTTATCACCTTCACAAGGAGCCTCCAGCACAAGCCATGTGCATGCACTGCAGAGGAGCTCATTTCTTCCCATTGATTATCCAGACACAGGAGCTGTGATGGATATGCCAACACGGGAAGCGCCTACACTCCAGAGGGATGACTGTCTCTCAAGGACCTGCTGTTTCATGAACAAAAAAAGCTGCTGTTTGATGAGTGAAAGCTGTGCAACTCCTAATTTTGCAGAGCAGGAGCTCTCCTGTTCTCTCTGCTGCAGTGTGTGCACTGTCCAGGTAATGGCACATTAAGGAAACAATAAGCATTTTCTGCAGCTTTTGACACAAGCAGAATCACTGCTGTTTGCCCAGCAGTCACAAGCAATAAGCCACCTACAGGAAGAAGGCATTTGTAAAATATACTGCAAATGCAGTTCAGAGCAGTAGTAAAATAATATAAATTCCTGAAATGTATAAACCAAGTAAATTTGTAGCTCAGTACAGCAGGCACTTTGCTGCAATGGCTTTGGATCAGTGGAATTTAAATCAGTGGAATTTACTCTGCAATGAAGACACAGGTATGTAGGAGCTACAGGTACAGAGAGGACAAAACAGGTTTGCAAATGAGTTTCAGGAACGGTTTGGCAAATCTGTGGGGACCGGGTCAGCCCCAGGCATGGGGAGGGGCTCTGCAGGAGAGGCAGCCCAGGCACTTGCAGAGGCTGCTGCATTTCCTTGGTGCAGTTCAGCCACAGCTTTGCTTTGGGTATGGCAAGAGAAAAACCATTTTGGGTCTTTTACACCATCATCCTCCCAGGCTTTTCCCCCTCTGCTCCCCCAGAATCTATATAAAAATACAGACATCTTAAGCATCATTAGCCATTCTGGGAGTCCAGCCTGTAAGAGGGACTTGATCTTCAGCTGAGCACATCCTGCAGGTCAGCACGGCTCAGCCTGGGCCACAGCCACAGTCATTTGCTAACTTTTGGGTTCTTTCCATTTACACAATTCATCACTTCCTGGAGCTCACCCAAAGCCATTTACAGCATGAGATAACTGAATTTTCTGAGGCAAGTCAGCAGAGCCACTGCACAGTGACAGAGCTGGTTTCTGCAAGGGAGCAGCCACAGCCTGCTCCAGGTGACAAAGGAGGGGCTCTGCTGTCAGTACCTGTAAGTGCACACAGCAGCCTGGCAGTGCTATCCTGCTTGGGACCCTGTGTGCTTTGCTTTTTAATTTTGGGGGAAGGCAGAGAAAAGACAGATTTTTCAATGTGTCACTTTGATAACAAACTGAATTTTGAGAGACCTGAGTGTGCTAAATGGGCAGGAAAAGTGAGAGAGAACAAATGCACAGGAAGGAGACAGCGAGTCAGATGCAGCTCAGGGCTGGGCTGGGCTGGGCTGGGCTGGATGGCACAGGCAGAGCAGCACGCTGCTCTCCAGAGCACAAACACTGCAGAGCACAGCAGGCTGCAGGGCACAAGCACCAAATGGGGTGTGAGGCAGCCTCTGAACAAGCCACAGAGGTTTTAATTATGTTTTAAAGGAACATGCTGCTGCCTCAAGTGCAGAGCCTCTGTCACCCTCTTAATTCAAGCAAATATCTCAGGGTCAAAGCAGATCTTCAAAGGAAAGGCCCTATGTGTTGTATTTCCTTGCAATAAGCTTTCTCTGAGAAATACTTGCAATAAGAGCAGCCATCACACCAAGCTCAAGGCATGTATAAAGCAGAACAGATTTTTACCAGAGTTTTGGCTGTAAGTTCAAGGAGAAGAATAGAAATTGTTCAAGATGTGTATGTGAGAGTCAGCAAAACAACTGCAGAGGTTTACAACTCCCATAGACAGAGAAAAGTGTGTCCTGCTGCCCTAGGAAAAAAAACTGACTGATGAACCTGGCTTCAACTTATTTCTGCCTATTTTCAAGAAAACACCTATTTTCATCTGTCCATTCTTTCATCAAGGACAGTGTAAAACTCAAATGGATCCCAACTACTCATCACCACATCAAGGCAAAAGGAGCTGCAATACAATACTAATAGAAGGGGAGATTCAACCCAGGAAATAGGAAGGCTGGGTATACAGGCTGGTAAACCAGGAATACATGAACAATCTGTATGTTAGAGAATGCTGGCCAGAAGGAAAGAAAATATTGTAAGGAGAACTCCCTCCCAAGTCAAGGGTGAATGATGCAGAAAAGAGAGGTACAATGCCCTGTTGGTTGGTGCATGGGTAACAAGAACAGAAGACTAATTTCTCCAAGAAACATACAGTCTTCTGATAATCCTTTTATGACAGTGGTCTCCATCCTGCCATCCTGAACTCCTTCAGGCACTCAGAGCTTTAAGTGTTTCTGGCAAATACCATTCACCACCATGGAGTCCTTTGGCAGAGCATCACCAAGTCCCAGAGGGAACAGCAAGAATGTGCAAAACTTGGAGTTTTACATCACCTACATGTGGCAGAGCAGCTGTGGCTGCCCCATCCCTGGAAGTGTTCAAGGCCAGGTTGGACGGGGCTTGGAGTCACCTGGTCTAGTGGAAGGTGTCCCTGCCCATGGCAGGGGATGGAATTAGATAAGCTGTAAATTCCCTTCCAACTCAAACCTTTATAGCATTCTACGAACACTTGGCAACAAATCTGGAAGCTAAATATCCACCAAGTTCTACAGCTGCTCTCTTTGAATTTCTTCAAGGAATTTTGTTCTGCTGAACATCAGAACTGAAAATTGAGATACACCCCCAACACAGGCTGCATTGGGCCATGACAGGTTCCCTCCATCCCTGTCAGGTCCTTCTCCAATAAATCCAGGTCCTGCAGCCAGCACAGTAAGAACATGAACTGCACACAGCAACTGGTTCACTATCACAGTTTGCCCCAGTCTCTGGAAATGAGACTCTGCTGGTTGTGAACTGGATGGAGCTGGGCTTGACGGGGCTCTTCTGGAGGAAACCTCTCCCTAGGCCCTCTCCAAATCCTCTCACCTCTTTCTAGCTTAGAAATGACTCTGAACTACTAGACTGGAACTAACAGTGGCAGTTTTCTTGGAAGCCAGGACAGACTTTTGGCTCTTCCAAATGCAGGTAACACGGGTCAGGAGAGCCAGGCACAGGTTTGGCTCCCTGTGCACAAGGAGGTGTGTTCACCACATGGAAAGCTATGTGGCTACTCAGACTTAACATGTTTGAAATTTCTCTTCTTAAGAAGAGTACAGTATCCCTATTCCAAACACTGGAGTGATTTAAACTGTCTTTGTCACACACAGATCTATTTCTCAGGCATACACACACATATATATGTTTATATACACATGTATGTATATTAAAAACTCACATGCACTGTGAAAAAAGGAAGATTAAAAAAAAAGTCAGCAAAAGTCTCAAGTACAGATACTGTTCTCCTGGAAACAACTGGAAAAGTACAGCATCCCAGCAATGCATTCCTCCCCACTGGAGAGCTGCCATTAGGCAAATAACTATCTGTAAACTGGAGGAGGGAGGAGAAGCAAGTGCAAGTTCTGCAGGCAACAATGCTGACAGCAGTTCCCAAAATACAATTCCTTAAGTTAGAAAATGAACTATGTCCCCAGCAGCAAGTCAATCATTGGCAGCTACATGGAAACAGTCAGAAAAAGAAACTTTCCTGCTCTCTTATCCAAGCAACAGGTTTTGGTTCTTTGCTGAATTTATCCCTGTGCTGACATGTTCTGCCCATCAGCCCTCTGCAACTGGAAATAGTCATTAAAGAAACTGCCAGAAGCTGGATGTGCTCTGAGAGACCCTTCCAGGCAGGAGAGAAGGACAACACATCAGACTGTGAGTGCTGGAGCTCGGAATGAGGGGGGAGACAGCCTGACAATGCTGAGTTATTTAATAAGCTGAAGACAGAAGGATAACAAGATCATAGTCCTAAAGCCTTTCACAGCTGGCTCGAAAAGGCTTGGCTGAGAATTCTCCATTTTCAGGCTTCTGCTGCCAGGAGCTGTTGTGTTTCAATCTGGACAATGAATTCTCAGCTCCTGCAAGTTTCAGTGTCTGAAACTTTGGTTGCATGTCGATTAGCAGGTTCACTAGCAGCAGATTAACTTCTTTATTTCCCACAGCACTGCTTTGCTCAACATGTTCAGGTGCTGATCCAAGAGATTAAGAGATTGTGATCTTTGCCACTTGTTAATCAGAACAACCAGCTCCCTTTATACCTGCAGAACTCCTCTTTCCATGGGACATTTACAGGGGGGTGAGGTTAAATGTATGACAGCTGAGGCTACAAGAACATTTCCCATCAGGAAGTTCTGAACAGTTCTGGTCCTTTCCCATGCCCCATCCCTGGAAGTGTTCCAGGCCAGGCTGGATGGGGCTTGAAGCCACCTGGTCTAGTGGAAGGCATCCTTATGATGAGATGAGCTGTAAGATCCTGACCAACCTCCCAACCCAAACCAAAGCATTCCATAGTTCCATGTTCAGTTCTGTGTGTGCCCCTCACACAGCAGAGCTGCTCCTTCTGTGCTGTGTCCCCACAGCAGCTCCTGGGGCTCCCCTGGCAGCCTGGATGGCTCCAATACGAGGTGAGGAGTGCTCAGGTTGCAGATCCAGCTGGGAACACAGCCCTGCAATCCCTCTGCCAGAGGAATAAAATACAGCATTGGTACTCCTGGGAGCCCTCAAGTTTGGGGCTGGGGGAGTCAGCACATACATGAGAAGCTTTTAATGATCTATGTAATCCCTTCACATTAATTAATGTCACTCAGCATTATGGTGAAGAGTGAAAAGGCAACAAACAGCACAGTGATCACATTCCCTAAACTGGCTGCAGTAACCATTGCTGTGAACTCAGACCTTTAAACTTCTGCCAGAAGAGGAGAACAGTTACTCTTCTAAAAACCAAAAACAATCCAGGAATTCTTTCTGTAAGAGAAAAGCAAAGAGTGCTGCAACCCAGAGCAGAGACAGCCAACACTGCCTGAACTGGCAGCATGACCCTGTCACTGAATGTGTCAGCTGTGACCATCACAAGCACAAAGCTTACCAGGATGGAATATTTTGGAATTGTTTGTGTTCAGCACAGGGCTTCAGGTGTCAATACACAGCACTGGGGGGGTTATCACTGTGATAAGGAACAAGGTGCACTGTCTGCAGTTCTCAGGAGCTGCATCCTTGCATTAACAATCTGCTGCAGGAATTGGAACAGGATGGAACTTCCTGACACTGACACAGGAAACCAATGTCCTGCCTCTGCCAGCATCCCTCTCATTTGCAACTGAACCAACACACTTTGACATTTTCAACAGCTTTAAGCAGACCTGTTAGAGCTTTCCCAAAAGCTAGTTTGCAGTCTGAAACAGGAAATTTTCCAGGGCAGAAAATCCCTAGGGAAACAAAAAAAAATTTACTGGGCAAAACTCTGAGTGTTTGGTAAACTGTCTTCTGCAACTAAAAAATAAAGTAAAATCAAAACTTGATGGTGATCAAATTCAGCTGCTGAACCAAATAAGCCCGAGGAGCAGTGTTTGCCTGCCAGTGCATCCCAGCAGCCTTCCACTGCCACCTTGTGGGAGCAGGAGATGCTTGAGCAGCTCCAAGGAACAGGATCACAGATCAGCCCCAGCTGAATTATGCAAAATATCACCGAATATTAATAATGTATCAAAGATTTCCATTTCCTACTGAGCTCACACTGCAATTTCTTAGCCAGTGGCTTTGGTTCAATTTTCAATGTCTACTGTTCTCGGGTACAGAAAATTAAGCCTGCACAAAAACTTTTCAAATAGAAATGCCAGGGAGGTTACTTGGCTTCCTTGGCTCCTCCAACTGTCACATCCCCAGGTCAATACCGTGGAGCATAGAATTTAAATCAGACTAGCTGATTTAGTGCTGAATTAGCTCTCAGCTGTAGTGACACACAGGATCTCTACAAATATTTCAGGTGCATCCTTGGCTTTAATAGCCATTTTGAGCCCAGAGAAGTAGCTGAATTTGTCAAAGTTAGTAAAGCCCAGCCCCATGACAGCCAGGCAGTGGCACTGGGATGGCACTGGAGCCAGAAGGTGCCATTATTGCTGTTAGACTCGGGGTGAAGCAGGTGCAGCAGGGCAGTGGTTCCCATTAGTAAGCCAAGAGGAATAATTGCACACACACTGGGCATGGACAGGGCTGGGGAAAAGGCAGTTTTACCTGCTGCTTGCTCCACGCTGCCAAACTGCAGTTCTTTTACAATGCTTAGCTCAAGTGGTCTCTGCTTCCTTTCCTTGACCATCCCTGAAGGATCCTGCATGGATTCCTGCTTTTGTTAGCAGGCCAACCTACAGCCTGGGCTCCCCCGCTGAAAGCAAATGCCAAAATATCCACCCCCCTTCCCCTGAGGCCTGGCTGGATAAAGCCCTGCTGGCTGAGCATGCAGCACACACCTGCTCACCACCCCTACAGGAAACAGCACTGACCCCAGCCCACACCTCGACCTTACTGAAAATAAAAATGCAGCCTGAATTCTGATCCAGCAGCAGCAACCTCGCCTCTTCCCAACATGGACAATCCCAGGCCAGCAGAATTCCTGCCCTCCCACGTCATCTGCACCAGCAGCCTTTGAAAAAAGGGACAACTTTATCTGAAGGTGATTAAGTGCAGAGGCAGAGGCAGTGGCAGGGAAATGCTGTCACAGCAGGTGCTAGATGATCGTTCAGCTCTTCACAGCAGAGAGAAACCTCTTAACTTCTTGTTGTCCACTGTGTAGTGTGGACAGGAATCCTTCCCTTGCCTTGCAGCAGCTCCTTGCATGAGCATCCCACTGCTCTGCTTCCCCAGGGACCATTCCCAGGAGATTAAGACCACTCAGCTTTACATCAGTCAGTGATAAGGATTATAGAGTCAAATGCTATTAAAAATATGGCAGCAGTGAACTATTGCTCACAGCCCTTTCTGCCAGCTCCTCTCAAGTGAAATTTAAATACTCCTTGAATGCAAATCTCATAGTTTAACTTTCACAGAGGTCAGGGTCCTTTATTCCATCTGTCAGATCGTAAGGGTTAAGGGACATATCAGGTGATACATCCATGCTCTCCCTAGAGGAGAAACACTCAGAATGCCCACAGGACAAGAACCACGAGGTAAAAGACCTTGCCAAAAATTGTTCATCTAGCAGTACTGGTGGAGGAGGACTCAGTTATTAATATATTAATAATATATGCTACTATAATTAGCAGCTGGATCCTTAGAATGAAAAATAAATTCCTCTTGGGAGCGAAGCAGGAAACAGAAGTGTTTGTCAAACACAGTTACCTGGCATGTCAGTGAATTTCCTTCAGCTGAAAAGTATTTCTAGGGAAGACTTTAGAGGGCAAGAAGGCATGGCCTGAGCAGAGCCACCAGACCCAAAGCTGCCCAGAAAACAAGTCCACCTCACTCCTACTCTGGATTTGTCATGGAATGGTTTGGTTTGGAAGGGACCTTAAAGCTTATCTAGTTCCACCCCCTGCCATGGGCAGGGGCAGCTTCCACTCGACCAGGGTGTTCCAAGCCCTGTCCAGCCTGGCCTTGGACACTTCTAGGGATTGGGCAGTTATGTGAGAAACTGGCCAGAATAAATTAAAAAGTAAGAAAAGAGATGAGTTTCCTGTCTCTAAGAGCATGTTTGATGGCAAGTGCTGGAACCACCCTGCTGGAACCTTCCTGAGGAACAGGAAGAACACACACAACAGCAGAATTCAGTTGTATAAACATAGTGGTGGGGGGGTAAAAAAAAAGAATCCTAATTCTTGGCAAACCAGGAGAGATTTCAAATTCAAGAGTCCTTTCAAACTGGCCACATAACTGAGAGCACAGACTTGCCTTTCAGGAGTTCTCAGGCAAAGCATGTTTCACCCCACGTGCCAGCTGTGGGCTGCATGGTCACATTTCCAGCTGTTCTGGGACGTAAAAGTTCCATAAGAAGAGTATGAAAAGCTTCAGCCAGATCTCCCAGATTTTCTTTCCAGCACAGATATCTCATGGCTCAAGTGACATTCCAGTCACCTGAGTGGAATTCCAGCATGGCAGGACCTCCTGCAGCCCCTTTCTAAGCCCAGGGGACAGAGCTCTGAGCAGCCCAGGCCTGTGACACCAGGAATACTCTGCTGGGGGCTGCAGTGCAGGACCAGAGCCCTGCACTGAACGTGCACAGACAGGATGGAGAGAACTTGGGTAAGAAGCTTTTGGTGGCACTAGAGGCCGCTGTCACCCTGGATGAAGGTGGATAATCCAGCACTGGGCTCCAACCAACAGGAGCCCCCTTTCCCCACCATCTACAGGCACACAGCAGAAATGAGGAAGCTGTTAGTTCTGCCCTGGGAGGAGCCGGGTCTGTGTGAGGTACTGTAGGCACAACGTCCACACAGCTGAAATCCACCCTCAGCAGAGCCAGGGCTGTTTGAGTTCAGTGGACAAACACACTGACAATGGCAGACAATTTGCTTTTGGCAGGAGATCATCCAAATGGCCAGACCACACTGATCATCAGCAGCTCCAAAATTCCCAGAAAAAACCCAAAGGAAACTGCCTGGCACAAGCAGTGGCTGTGGGAGATGGCACATTTCCAGCTCACAGCATTAGCACACTGCAGTGCTGCAGAGGAGCACCGGGAGGCTGGGATGTGCAGCAGGACACACAGAACACGTGTGGCAGTGTCAAGAGGCTGGGATGTGCAGCAGGACACACAGAACACACATGGCAGTGTCAGGAGGCTGGGATGTGCAGCAGGACACACAGAACACACACATGGCAGTGTCAGGAGGCTGGGATGTGCAGCAGGACACACAGAACACACATGTGGCAGTGTCAGGAGGCTGGGATGTGCAGCAGGACACACAGAACACACATGTGGCAGTGTCAGGAGGCTGGGATGTGCAGCAGGACACATGGAAGGCTGGGATGTGCAGCAGGACACACAGAACACACATGGCAGCAGCTGGGCCCCAGCCCTGACCAGGCACAGCTGGCATCACGTGGCATCGCACGCCCCAAACAGATCTCTGCTCCACTGCCCCTCTGCTGTTTGTTCTTTCCCCCCCTTTGTAATTTACACCATTTTCCAGCATTTACTGGAGCCTGACCAATTCAGCTGGAAAACAAGGAGCAGGTGAATCACCATGGGTCAAACTGTGGTGGGACAGGGTAAGGCTTATCGGCCACCACAGGATGCAAACCAGCACTCCAGAGCACTATGCCAGTCGTTCATTCCCAGCCCTAAGCAGCCTCTTCTGCTTTAACCTTTTGGCTTCACACAGATAATTTTAAGGCCACAAGTTCGGAGATATCCCTGTGATCTAAAATTAGATGATCAGGCTGTTTATGTTTTTGTTGCTAAGAGCAAGCTGGTGCTTTGGAAACACCGAAGCAGCCCAAGCACTCCTGCAACAGCTGCCACTGGGAACTGAAATCCATACAGCACTGCCCTGACAACTGTTTGCCATTTGCCTTTTTATTTTACTGGAATGGGTCTCCTTCCCTAATAAGCTTTTCCTGTTTAGGTGACTTCTCCTGTCTCCCTGGGTCCATGTGTCCTAGCTCCAATGTGCAGGTAGCTCCCAGTCACTTTATCCCACTGTGAGGACATACATTCATCAGTAAGGTTTCCTCCCCCATGAGCACAATGTATAATTTCTGGGCTTTTTTCCTCTCAGTAGTTTCAAAGCATCAATTAAAGGTGGGAGGAATTTTCTGGTGTTTTCTCTTTACATTACCATAATTCACAGGAGATGGTTCTCTAATAAAAATGCAGGAGAATAAGAGATCTTCTGTATTATTTATAGAAACAGATTTGGCAGTAAATGCCAATGCAGTAATATTAACAGATGCTTTTTTGGACATCTACAAGTAACTATCCCAGTCCAGTTCTTTACCTGCAGACAGTGCCAGAAGTCTGGGGGGACTTTGAGCAGTCCACTTCTGCAGGGAAAAACCTGCTTCTGCAACTTGATTCTGGACTTGCTAAAATGGAGAGACCATTGTGAAAGGTCTTTAGTGAGAACTGAGAGCACAATACTCACTCTGTCCTCTTGCACAACCTCACTGGGCACTGGCAGTATCTTTTGGCAGCTCATCTCGATTCAATTGCAAATGACCCCAAGCCAAGGGACCTCCAACTATGCAACAGGAGCACACAGAGGCACTTCCAGAGCTAACCCAAATGTTTTCACACCAAAGATACCCTGCAGTGGCTAGTGCAAACTGTCCCTGCACACAAAGCTGATGAACGTGGCTCCTCATGAATGTTTTAATACCTTCCAAGTGCTCCCTGTGCAACCTCTGGGAAAAAAAATCCCAAGCAGCATTACAAGTTTGAGTATTTTCCAAGAGCACAGCCCACCTTGCTTGGACGTGCTGCAGGTGAAGCTGAGCAGCAGCTCAGCCCCACCACCTTTAGCCCTGTAAGCTGATAATTTCCATTATTGCTTTTGCCATCCTTCAGCCTCAGGCCATTTAAGATGTGTCAGAGCACTATCTGCACTCAGGAAAGGCTGTATTTCAATAAATCACTATGACAGTTTGGAAGAACCCAAGCACTGGGTACCCTGCACGAACTCACTGCTGGTCAGAAACACACGGTTCATCACTGCATTTTGTTTATTACTATTTGCTTTCACTGATGCCATTAGAAGAGACAGGTTTTGTAAAAGTTAACCTGTTTGCAGGAAGAATATACGGATCATTTCATACTCTGTAATTAATGCATAGGGTAGAGCTCCTTTGAAAAAAGCTCTGTCTCCCCAGGTTTGTATTTCCCCAGTCTGAAAATAGCACCATGTGATAAGAAAGAGATACCACCAGCTGGAGTCAGAGTCATTCCCACAGCTGCTACTGCTGGAACAGCCTCAGCTGCACATGGCATCTCCTACCTCTGGCCTTTCCAGTCAACCACAGCCACACCTGCTGCTGGAGTTCATCTCCTACTGTGTCACACACCTACATGCCCCAGGAATGTTTGTTTTCTCCCACTAACTGTAAAGGGAATCTGGGGGACCTGTGCAGCACAGACATCTCCATCAGGGCATACGTAAACACAGCTGAGCTGAATCAGAGGGACAGATTTTATCTCAGTGTATCTCAGTGCAATGTTCTTTTTAGGATGGAATTCATTTTACAGAACACACTGTGAGTGGACACACTCTGCTGTGTGTCCCTGCAAACACACTGGCATGGGCTGAGATTAGTACTGAAGAACAAGGCTGAGATACTGAAGAGACAAGTAGAAAATTATGAAACTAAATTTAACCTACAAGCCAGTGACGATTCAGTTCAAAATCTTCAGACAGAGTAGGGACAGCAGCCTGGGAACTTCATGGAACACCTAAAAACCAGTTCTTACACCCCCACCATCACCACCATGTGAGAGCTGCCCACGTGGAGGGCCAGCAGAGCCCAGTCCTCACTGACCTTCTGCGCTCCCTGGCCTCCTCAGCCGAGAGGTCCTTCCCCAGGCAGGCAGCCCCGGCATTCCCGGTGCCGTTGGCAGCGCCGAGCACAGCATGGTTTGTGATTACACCTAGAGGGGTGCTGCCACAGCTGCCCTCTGTGTTTTTCTCTACAGCAGAATCACTTTGTTGCCTGAAAGGGGCTCTGAAATAGAGAAGACATATGGAAAGCAAAGCAAGTGAACTCCAGTGCTGACCAAGCCCAACCTCCTCGACGGAGCATGGACGGTTCATCCTCCTCGCTTTACACTCATGTGTTTGTAGAGAACAGCCACAGTAAAATCCATTTTACAAAACTTGGAGAAGAATGAGCAGGAGGAATTAATAGCCTTCACATCCTTGTTAGTAGCAAAAATGATCAGAAAATGTACCTGGTGAAAAAGCAGAAGGAAGGAACTCCAAGAGCTTGTACACTGAGCACCCGAGGGCAGCCTGAGCACGCGCTGTGTCACAGGGACAGAGGGCACAAGGGACACACCGTGGGCTGTCACCTGCCTGCCAGCCACACCCACCACTGGGACTGTCCAACACCACCATCCTGGGATTGCTTATCATTGTGGAATTGCTTATCAGCACGTCCCATGTGGAAGCATACCTCCAATCCCTAATCCACTCCAGAACTTCCAACCCAAACGCTGACTTTTGGAGCATTGTCTCTGGGAGCCATTACCTGGTGCTGTGGCAGGCTGGAGCAGGAGTGTTCACACCGAGAGAGGTGGGGCAGCAAGAGACAGGATGCCACGGGGTGCCCGGGGAGGTAGATGAGCCAATGGCAGTGGGTGAGGTAGCTAGAGATGGACTGCGACTGGCTGAAATGTAGGGACTGCTCAGGTCACTACTTCTACCAAAGGAAGCACTGTAAAACATCACAAAATCACGTCCTTCAGAGCACAGTAAATACTCAACAGCACATCCCACAGCTGGGCTGGCAGCTGGGAAGGGAGCAGGCACCATAGGGCAGCAAAACGTGTGCAAGGAGATCAGAGAGCAGAGGAGCTGCTGCTGGTTGCCCACACAGGCCAGTGCCAGCAGAGCCCTGCTTAGCCAAGCCCAGCTCAGTTCCAGCAAGAGAATAATGGCGTGGGGGTGAGCTCGGGAGGATCAGGGAAGGAAAAAACCCTGCTGCAGTGAAAGCAGGGCATATGGAGCACCCTGTGCCCTGGGGAAAGGCAGCAGCAAGGATGAGGATGCTTAAAGCAGGAAGGGAGAGAGTGACAAAAGCTGGTCTGGCTGCATGACCCCTGAGGATGTCCAGGACTTCCAGTTTTAAGAACTTATTTCCAGTGGCTCAAAGTTTTGGCAAAGATGATCAGTTCAGACTTTAATTCTCTTTAAGACATGCTTGGCACAAACTGTATTTCTGGAAAATAGCCAGCACAGCTGTCCAAAAATATTCAAGAATGAGTAAGGGAAATAATATCTTGTCCGTTTAAAGCAAGCCCTGAAAACCAATCTTACTGAAAAGCTGTGTTTGTGTTCATATTTTGGAGAAGATGGAGGAGGAAAGAAAAAGGGCTCTTATACAAGGATGGACCTTATCACTTTTTCAAAGAAAATCCAGCCTAAGGGGAGAGAAAATCTGCCCTAATGGGACAGAAAATCCATTCTAGTGGGGAAAAGCTGCATATCTCTGAAAACAGAGTTGATGAAGTCTGGCAGAATCTCCTTCTCACACATGTCCAAGCCCTGCACACAAGCTGCTCACTGCCTGCACAGAGCAATCCAGTGGCTCCTAGGGCCCTGCCACACCTTTCCCAGCACCTGGCATGCCTGGTTGCTACTGGTCAGACTGGACTGTGTGAAGGATCAAAGGCTAGGAAGGCTGGAAGGCTGGCTGTCACTTTCTGCATCCTAATGGCTCCCAAGGCAGGGCACATGGACCAAAGTGGTTGCACAGGAATAAAAAGCTGACCTAGAGGAAAGAAGCAGGCTAGGACAGAGCTGCAGGTTTTAGGGAAAGCCAGGGAATGAAACTGGAAGTCAACTCTACAGTAAGAATCCAGAGAGCAGCCCAAGGCTGAAACAGCACTGGGCAGGGGCAGGAGCACAGGCAAGGACAGGAGGCCAGAGAAAGGATCCAGTCCTGTTCACCCAGGCACCCAATTTACAAGCCAGTTTTATATGCCAAGGCCCCCAGCAAGCCCAGCATGAGCAGCTGGTCCCTGGGGAGCCAAAGGACAAAAGAGCATCCTGGAAGGCCTCCACAGGGAGGAACCTCCCATTTGGGCTCCTCAGTTGATGGCTGCCTGCCATATCCAGGTCACACAGGAACAAGCAAGTCATTGTCACCAGGTAGCAACCTCTGCCAGACCCTAAAGAGAGTTTTCTCTGGAATGCTCCATGCCTGGAGCATGCAGGAGCAGGAAGTCCTGTTGGAAGCAAGTCCCTCCCTTCTTGGCTCTCTGCTCCAGAGGGAAAAGCCAAGGCCTGGAGATGGGCTGGGAGGAGGGTGGGAGTGGGAAGAGGGGCCCGGCTGGGGTGGGCGTGTGGAGCAAGGGCGGTGGAGCTGTGTAAATGAGTGTTGTGAGGAGAGGAGGGCAGTGCAGCCTGTGTCTGGGGAGGGAAGGAGAGGATCAGCAGGAGAAAAGGTGATGGCAGCCCTGGGGGAACAGAGTTGATGTGGCACCATCCTAGGAGAGCCCAAGGCAGAGAGGCTGGGGAACAAGGGTGGCTGCAAGAGAGAGAAGGAACTTGGTCAGGGAGGGAGGATGCAGGAGGGTCACCAAAAAAGCCCAGCTAAGGATTGTTTTTCAGAAGGGAAAGGCAGTGGGTGAGGAGGATGGAAGCAGCACCAGGTGCCTGGGAGAGCAGTGATGTGGGGGATAAGAGGAAAGGAGGAGGAAGAATGGAGGAAGAGGGCACAGGGATGGCACTGTGCCAGCTCCAACACACATGGGCAGAGAAATGTGGTGCTGGGGCACCAGGAACAGCCTCCTGCTCCAAAGGGAGCCAAGGCACTGCCCCCTCTGCAGGAATCCACCTCCCAGCCTGTCCCTTGCATGGGTGGCACTGCACAGTGTGAGGAGCACTCCAAGGCATTTACACCATTGTTCACATTTGATCTGAACTGGACCAGAAAATTGCAATATAAAGGTTAGCCAGGGAATCCTGTTAATTAACAGCTGAATCCATAGCAGTCTGTGAAAGGGAGGACTATGAAATTATGCTGAATAATTCAACGTCAGAAATAAAAAAAGGCACTGACACACTGCTCCTCATTCTCTAACATTATCACAACAGAACCATCAGGGAATGAGCAATGAAATGTAAAGCAACATTTCAAAGCAATTAAAAAAACCTCAACTTCTGACTTTAAGAAATACTTTAAAGGCATTAAAAACTTTTACTTAAGAACCTTCACACTCCTAAAAAGCTTCCACATGTGGTAATAAAAAAGGTTTGCACAAAGCACATAACTATTCTTTAAACACACTGCCATGGGGTATTGCAGAGATCAAACTAGGATTTGGGTATGGAAGTTGGCTGCAGTGGTGGCTATTAAGAACAATGGTTAAATATAACCCCTGGCTCCTCAATTCCTGATTGCTGGAAGCAAGGAGAGCGTGGGAGGTAGCAAACTGCTCTGAAGTTATCCTGGCTCTTGCAACTTCTCCTTCACAACCAAGCTGCTGTCAGCAACAGTCTGGGCTGCAGGGACTGCTGTCCTGGCTCACTGCAATGGCTTTTATGTCACCAGAACCAGCAAGGAGGTATTTACAGAAATGTGAAATGAAGGAGAAACAGTGTGGCTGAAGGATTTCATTCCAGTGTGAGCCCCTCCTGGGAGGCAGCACTTCTGGCTGATGTCAAAGGCAGGATGATGAACTAACCCAACCTGCTATGCCAGTTTTCCTCCACATCCTTTCATTTACAATCAAAGTGACCTGGATTTTTGAAGGCCAGTACACACTAAAATGGACACCAGAATATTAGAGCAGGGTTCTGTAGATTTCTGGGCCAGTGGCACACACAGAGAAAGCAGGACAACTGCCAGTACCACAGCAGAGAGAGCATCAATATATGCTTCAACTAAAGCTGAAGATCATTTGTAACATTGCTGGAAGTTATTTTATTCCCTTTTATTTAAAAAAAAGGGAAAAAAAAGAGAAAAACCCAGCTTTCCCCCCATCTTAAGATGATCTGCTGCTGCAATTCATTCTATGTTTGGGGTATCACATAAAGCACTTAAAGAACATAACTAAGGGTTAGAAGGGAAAGGAATTGTTTCCTGTGAGGGTGGTGAGGCCCTGGCACAGGGTGCCCAGAGAAGCTGTGGCTGCCTCGTGCCTGGAAGTGTCCAAGGCCAGGTTTGTGGAAGGTGTCCCTGCCCAGAGCAGGGGGTGGAAGGAGATGGGATTTAAGGTCCCTTCCAACCCAAACCAGTCTCTGATCTTTATGGAGATCAGTCAAATGCTGAGGCAAAGGGGAGCTGCAGATGTGTACAGTCATCCCCTCAGTGACATCCAAGCATGTCATATTCCCTTGAATTCTCCCTCTCTAAGAAGAAGCTTTCACCTTTTGGAGGTGGGTTGAGAGTTTTGCTAATACCTGGAAATGACAAAATGTTTATGTCTAACCAGGTTCCTTTCCTCATCTTAGGGGTGGATGTACAAAGCTAGAGAAATCAAAAGTTCAATACAATTGTATTCAATTTCTCCGTGCTCTCCTACAGAAAGCTATATGGGACAAAGATCTAATTGATCATGGTTTTACTGTTTGTATATGAAATGCAAACGCATTGATCTCTCCTTTAAAAGCACATTTATTCTTACCTGACAAAGCTATTCTCTGTACCTGCATGTGAACCAGTCATTCTCTTATGAAAGGGCAGAATTCAGCCTTTATAACAAAAACTCATTATTAGTGACCTCCCAATGCAGCCTAAACCTTCCCCACTCTCTGTACAGTTTAACCAAGGAAATACAGTACAACTGTGTGAGTGCAACACTAAATCTGGTGCAGGATTAGCTGGGATAAACCAGCAATGTTTGTAAGATTGCCTGGGGGTGACTGGGCTGTCCTTCAGCTCAGGGAGCAGCACAGGTGTACCAGCTGCAAGGGACAAAAGTTTTCCAATGTAATCAGCTGCAGCTTGTCAGACCAGCTTCAGAGAGAGACAAGCCATGGAGGCTGGGCTGTCATCACGTCCCAGGATAGCTGTGAAGTCACCAGAATGGAGCAGCAGAGCAGAAGCTCCTGCTTGAAGGGGCTGCTTCACCTTTTGTGGCAATGAATCCGTACGTGCTCGGCAACTGGCCACACACATCCTTGAGCACCACTTACCTCCACAGAAACACAGCACAAACACTGGAACAAACTGCCTCTTCCCAAGTCTCTCAAGCAGTTGTTCTGACTTCAGGACAGTTATTTAGTTCAGGGTGTAGAATCTCATGAAACTCAATCTAAAACCTTAGGCTATTGCTGCTGTTGTCCTTAAGCAGAAACACAATGGCTTTGCAGTGTGACATGTTTATTACAGGCTGTTCTGATGGTCTTCAGAATCAGCTGAAATAAAGGTGAGGTGCTGGCACTGCTGATCCTCCTGCTCACATGAGAACCCAGCAATGCACTGTTTGCTCACCAGAGCAGGGCATTGCTCCAGCTCACTCAGAGAGAGCCCTGAGGCGGCACCTCAAGGACACGGAGCTGTCCCTGCCTCCCACAGGGGTCCAGGACACTGCAGGTACAGGAGTTCTGCCTGGAATTGCATTCCTGCCTCTTCCTGGCTCCTTTACCAATAATCAGCCTCTACAACTTCACACACACTGTGAACAAGCTGCTTCCTCACTGCCTTACAAAACAACAGTGGAAGCATCAGTTTTACTCCTTAGCAAGTGCTGTACATCATGCACAAGAGCACTGCCACTTTCTGATAATACTATAAACATGGACTAATAAAAAACAAAATTAGAGATAAGCGATAACTTACTCACCAAGAGCTATCTGAACAACACTTCTGGACTCCTATTACATTAACCTGTTTTTATGATCAATTTTGGTTTTATTCTCTAACCATAACACCAGCATTAAACAGAGAAAACTTTGCATTTGAATCATGTGAAGAAGAGTATTTAAATTCAGTACAGCAATTTCCAAATTAATAAAAATTATAGCCTTTAAAAACACTATTTAGCATGACAAATATCAAAAATCTTTTCTTTCCTGCTCTCAGCAGAAGAGGGTCCCAAGGCCAGTTACAGGACGCAGGAGGCAACAAGCAGGAGGCTGAGGTATGGGAGGCATATTAAGAGTGGTTCTGACTGCCTGAGAACCCATGGAAGACAGAACATACCTTTTCAAGTAGGTGGATACATAGGTAGTGGGTGCACCAGAGTGGGGAGCTTCGTTTCCCTTTGGCTCGTCCCTCCAGGGCTGCCGGGTGTAGGAGCCACTCCTCACCAGGTTCACAGCAGATTCCCTACAGCAGCACAGAGCACAGGCTTGGCTTAGAAAAACCTCTGGAGTCTGCTTTTGGTTCCTTCACAGTTTCACAACACATCCTTCCCTTACACCTACGTGCTTTGTTGTTCAGGTGACACAGCTCAGAGAAACACCTGCTCTGTCCTTAACATCAGCTCCTGCTCTTGCCAGCTCACTTAAGAATCACTGATGATGGAATGTTTTGCATAAAGAGGAACAAGATTCTTTTTAGTCAGAAAACTTGCAAACGAAATTCAGATTGTCCATAAAAGTAATTTAACATATTAAGTAATGTAATTTAATATTCTCATTGCTGTCTGTATTAAACAACAAGGTATAAATGGGTAGATATTGGAACTGCAGGGCAGCTTGTATTCTTCAAGGTATCCAGGCAAAGACAAAAGCAATTCAGCACAGCAAAGCCTTTCTCAAAATCATTAGGCTTGGAAAAGTCCTCCAAGATCACTGAGTCCAACAATTAACCCAGCACTACCAGGTCAACCACAAAATCATGAAGCAGAAAACAACATACAAAATATTTATAGTATCTAAAGCTACTTGACAAGTTATCAAGAAATTCCCAGTAGTCCTGTTTACCCTGGTTATCTGAAAACAGGGCTCTTTCCCTAATGCTAATGCACACTCTGGCAGTGTATCCTGCTCTCTGCTGGTGCTGGACAGGACCTGGAGCTTGCAATGCAGCACTAATCCATTCCCCTATCAGCAAGCAATTATTTCTCATTTACAGCTGTCAGGCCTAGACTGATGCTCTCTCAAGACACCTGTGGGTTCCAGAAAGGAAAACCCAAATGTTTTGAAAGGAAAGAATATTAGGAAAAAATCTGTACTACACAGCATGCCTGGGCACCATCTGCTCCTGAAGGCCAGTACTGCTCAGCCAGTCCACCCAGAAAAGGACACGGAGCTCCTACAGCGGGATGTGCCACTCACAGCAGCCTCTGCCAAAGCTTCTTGAGCTGATCAACAGACACAAACTGTCTGTGAAACTCTGGATCTCAGAGACTGCCTGAGAGTGAACAAGAACACAGCAGGGAGGTTCCAGCAAAAGATCAGGAAAGATTCTCCAGCTGTGCTGAAATTCTCACAGGGTGTCATCTGCCACAGCTCCTGCCCAACAATTACAGCTCACAGCCACTGCTCTGCATGTGCCTTTCCTCCTCTGTTGGGGAAGTAGCTGGAATGGAGGCTAAGGTAAAATTTTACTCCTTCTAGTACAAAGTGAATCACAGAATGGCCAGGGTTGGAAGGGACCTTAAAGCTCATCTTGTCCTTCTACCTGCCCAGGCAAGGACACCTTCCACCTGCCCAGGTTGCTCCAAGCCCCATCCAACCTGGCCTTGGACACTTACAGGCTTGGGGCAGCCACAGCTGCTCTGGGCACCCTGTGCCAGGGCCTCACCACCCCACAGCCAAGAATTCCTCCCCATTATCCCATCTAACCCTGCCCTCTGGCAGTGGGAAGCCATTTCCCCATGTTCTGTCACTCCAGGACCTTGTCCAGAGTTCCTCTCCAGCTCTCTGGGAGCCACTTTAGGCACTGGAAGGCCCCTGAAGAAGCTGCTAGAAGAGACCAGCTCCTCAAATACAACTAGAATTCCTGGACATACACACACCATTTACACCATGGTCAGGACCAGGGGCATTTACACACACTGACTGTAAAAACAGCCATGCAATGAAACAGTTCCTACATGGCAGAGTTCACAAGCTCGAGTGAATCTCAAGTGACAGAGGTGTGAACAAAGGGATTGAAGGTGACTGCTGAGCAAGTGATAACTACAAGTGCAGGTGGCAGCTACAAAATGAGGCACTTGCATATTAAAAGGAAAAAGGATCCATAAATCTGGTTGCCTGGATGGAGCCTGTGCCTGTGTGAGTACAGGGGTGGAGGAACCAGTCTGCTGATTCCTGCTCACCTAAATGAAAACCAACGTACCAGAACTTTTACAGACAGAGCTGGCTGTTGATGTTGTGAATTCCTGTGTACTTGAGACTGCTGAGAAAATACACAGAGCATGACTACAGAAAAATTATATTCCAGAAGTACTATTGACAGAATGGAAGCTGAGCATTAACATCAGCCAGTCTCACCTGTTTTCTTTTTCTTCTGTATCACTCGTACTGCTCAGTCTTCTGGGGACTATGGTGGCAAGATAACTCTTGTTGTCTCTGTCCTGGTGAAGCAAAAGAGGAACTTCAGCTACACATCTCTTACCCTTTCAGCACATTCAGTGGTAAATAAATTCATATTCAAATTTCTTCAACTAAGAAAGCATTCTCCTACCAGCTGGTTTAAAGCAACTTCTTGCTTCTCTAATGTTGCTTAAAGCAACATACCACAAGATAGACATATCAGTTCTGAAAGGGATTTCCTGATGACCAGTGAATAAAAGCATCTTCTAACTTAGAGAATAACTTGTCAATCACAGAATAAGAGAACTGGTTTGGGTTGGAAGGGATCTTTAGTCCACCACAGCAGAGCTCCATCCCAGGTGGCCCTGAATGCCTCCAGGGATAAGGCATCTACCCATGGGCAGAAAAGTTAGTTACTGAATACGTGGGATGGGATTTACAAATGCAGCTGGTAGACAGAGGAGGAATCCATGTAAAAGATGGAGAAGGAGAATCTCCACTGCAGGTATGTGCTGTTGTCTGGATTGGACATTTTCTGGTAAAGAACAGGCTGTGCCAGACTGGCAGCCCCTGTTCAGTGGCAGCCCAATCCAAACTGAGTAGGAATTAGGCCAAAGGGGCATCAAACTCCACTTCTGGAGAAACAACTGACAGGAGGAAAATATTTTTCAAAAGAAAAAGAAGGTAAGAATGAAAGAGACCCTTGTCTCTTTCAAATACAAACCCCAGCAATAACTCAAAGGGAAAGGGGTTTACACCTGTGGGGCGAAGTGGATACACTGAAATATCCTCGCTGAAAGCCAAACCTTTTCCTTGTTGTCCAAAAGTGCAGAAATCCGAGGGCTGGACGAGGAGCGATAGATGGAAGAAGTTTTATCCTTCTGTGCCTCACGAGTGGCAGAGACTTCACTCAGCATGTTGTGGCTGCCAGTCTTCCTCAGGCCCAGCCGCCACGATGAAGGCGACTCATCCTTCTGCTCGTCTGACTTGCTGAGCCAACTGAACTGTGGAGGAGAAAATGAACATTTGGAAAAAGGAAGAGCACTACAAGGCACCCTCTAAGTTCAGAAAATGTTTCAAACAGCTCCAGTTTTTGCTGGGCTAGAATTGTAAGGTAGAATGACTTACTTCCTGCTTCACTTTAATTACAGGACAGAGCTCAAGGTGAACTCACAGGGATGCAAACTGCTGTAGTGCCTCATCCCCAAGGACAGAGGATGAAAGGAATCTTCTGTCACTGCGCAGGTCTTTGCCTACACAATGCCCTCCTCCAGCTTTGAGGAAAGAATATAAGGAACAATGAAGCTTTCATTATCACCCATTTAGGAAAGGGGAATTATTCAGTGAAGGCAGAATACCAAAAACAAATACTCAGGTTATATGGAACTAGCTGGAAATAAACCCCTCACACCGGTGGAGTCCAGAAGAAGCCATTGAGATCACCAGGGAGCTGTAGCCAGCAACACTGTAAAGGAAGAAACTGAGGAAACCTGGATTGTTCAGCATGGAAAAGAGAAGGCAAAGACAGGATTTAGTTGCTCTGCTACCTGGGTTTACAGAGGACATGGAACCAGACTTCTCTACAGTCTACAGTGAAAGGAGGAGAACAGACAAGTTTCCACTTGGGAAATCCCAGCTGACATGGAGACGTAACTCCTGGCAGGATCAGAGCTGCACTGGGACAGAGAGTAAGGGAGTAGAGCATTTCCATCCTCAGAGACCTTTTAATACTCAGCTGAGCTCAGGTAGGACAAAGCAACATGACATGAGCTTAATCCTGCTTTGAGCAGGACTCTGGACTTCAGCCTTGCTAAGGTCCCTTCCACGGGCAGGTAACTGTGCACAGCACAGAATGGGCCTGTGTGCTTTTTGTTACATGAGGCACTTCTGACCTGCATGTATGAGTCCTTAAAAGTACAACTGCTTCAATGTACAACTGCTTCAATGTACAACTGCTTAAATGTACAATTGCTTCAATGTACAACTGCTTCAATGCATGACTTTAGTTAGTGAACAAGTCTTTCAAAAGGCTGCACACTGCCATTCAAGAATGGAGCCTGAGCATCACAAGAGATACTTGTACAGGGCTAAGCACCAAGTTGTACAGGAAATAAAGCAAACAAATTATTAGGAATTTTGGGAAAAGTACAGAATACAAAACACACAACCACTGTGGCTGTGTTACTGCAGGGTACAATCACACCTTTGGTACCACACAGAGCTCAGGTCCAGGGTTCAGCAGCAGCTGACAAGAAGGTAGGAGTTCAGGGAAAGGCAGCAAGAATGAGTAGAGCAAGAGAGGTTTTGCATGAGGAGATATTCAGTATATCAGTAGTCTCCAGGCTGAGATATGACCAAGGTACATGAAACCTTCAGTGGAACACAGAAGGGTGAGTAAGGAACAATTACTCCTTGGTCCTTCCCATAAAGGAACGAGGGACAGCAAACAAACCCAGTGTGTGGTTGGTTAATGGGACAGGGAGCTTTGTAGAGTTTTTAACTAAGCTGAAGGACTCTTTTTACCACTGGACATTAGAGAATCCCAGTCAAAATGTGACTGCATAAAGTAAAAGTCCAACAGGGGCTACTGAAGACAAAAAATACACCAGGTTCAGTGAGTCCCTGAAATGCCTATTGCAGGACTGTGGGAGGGAATTCCTGCAAGATTGTGGTCTCTGGTAGCTTCTGATGGTCACTGTTGGGCAGGACACTGGGCAGACAAGGCTTTTGATCACAGCTGATCTAAGCATTATTATATTCTGTCTGACACAAACTATCTGACACTATTCAGAATAAATGGAGCTACTGGAGAGCTCTGCCCTCAGACTCACTGTCTGAAGACTGCCAAACTGAAATTATCCCTCCAATATCTGACCAATGTTTTCAGCTCGTGTCATTTCAATGCAGATGCAAAGAGTTAATCTGGACTCCACCATTTCCAGCACTGCCAGTCTACTGAGCTACACAGCTCTAACATTTTCATGTAGTTTTCATGCTTTCCTCAGAGAATGCTCAAAACCACAGCAAAAGCTGCCATCTCTAAATTCCGAACAACACAGGAACAGCACATACTAATAACTCCCCTAATAGAGGGCAACACAATCTAAAGCCCAGCCTGTCAAAGAGACCTACAGAAAAATCAAACAGGTGAGAGAAGGTAAAGAAGCTGATCTTAAGTGACTGAGGTCAAATCAATAATTTCTCCACTCACAGGCCAGCTTCTAGACCCTAACACCCTTATTCTGTGTTCAACAGCTCAAAGGAGTGAGAGACCAAACCTCTGCAGCTGGGAAAAGGTTAACTGAAGTACTCACACTTCCCAGCATCCTCCTCCCTCTAACAGTTCCCCTGCTAAGCCAGCCTGAGCTGAACAATGCCCAGAGGAGCTCTGTTTCACTTGATCTTGGTTATGCTCTGTTACATGTGGAAAATAAAAAATTGTGACTAAGCAAGAAACACTTCCCCCTGACAAGCACTGAGTGCTTCAGCCCTGGGCCAGGTTTCTGTGTTGTTTTCTCCACAGTCTGGTGCAAAAAGAACACAGCAGCACACAACAAGAGTCCTGTGCAGAGCAGAGTCTCCTGGTGCCATCTAGCTGAGTGATCTGAGAGCTGGAGAATTCACATAAGATTTCAGTGACCACTTCACCTTTCAAAGCTTTCATAGCCCAGCTGGCCAGTCACATGCAAACTACCCCCTGCTTGCTGGGCAGTAACAAACAACTGGCTTTGGCAAGTCAGAGGCACTTTAAATGATGGTGCTGAACTCACCACTGGCACACAGGCAGAAATCAGCTCTGGTGACAGATCTGCTGAGAAGACATTGGCACCAGCCCCCTCAGAACCCACAGCACACAGAGCATGTGCTCTAGGCTGGCTTTCTTCACCACAACTGGCTTTGGAGGGTCAGAGATTCAAGAGGAACCATATTGTCCCTACACTGCTGTTAACACACATCTTTATCAGAATTTCATACTACCAGGCTTTTCTAAATTCAAGTCTTTAAGTGCTCTGAAGACTGGTTTCAGAGCATCCATCTCCCAGTAACGCCTCCTGCTTCTGAGCACTCCTGGGGTCCCCAGTGATTCACATTCACTTACTCTTCTGGCAGATGCAGTGAAGGAGTTGGGCTCAGGTGCTGGCTCAGTGATGCTGGGCCTGGATTCACGGCTCGAGTGGTTGGCAAAGGGCTCTTCCTTTCTCTCTACAATTTTAAACAAGAAGAGAAACCAAATGTTTCAGTATTGCACTTCTGAGGCCCTTTACACAGAGTGTGGTCTGCACTCCAGTTCAGTGCTGTGTGACCTCCTTGGATCACAGAGATGTCAGAGCCTCCTGCACTGGCAGTGTCAGGGCTTTCTGCAGGGAGCTTCCCACTTCCTAAAGAACAGCATGGACACATTCCAGGCAAAGCTTTTGTACTTTATCCTCACAGACAAGCAAAATCTTTGCAGAAAGCACCACAAAGAGGACGCACAGGTTTTTTGGTTTTCACAATTTTGTTTCCTGTCTCAGAATTTCTTCCCTGGTAAAGTTTGGGATGAAAAGGGGCACAGGCTGTTCCTCCTTCCTGTACACACGTGTGGTACAGCCCACAGCCCTGAGTGCCCAGTGCTGAGTTTCACTGCACAGCTCTGTGTACTTGCTTGTGCTGCTGGGCAGAACTTCTGGTCTTCTGCAGCAAAATCCATTTTTTACAGGAAGCCAGAACTGCTGCCCAACAAAAACCCTTACCTGGGCTCCAAGCAAGCTAAGTAACCCCTGTCCAAGCTCACAGCTGGCTCCCTGCTTGTTAAATAAGAGCAGCTGTCCAGTATCACGTTCATTTTTTGTATCTATGCACACACTCAACAGAAGAACATTCAGCAGACATTACCAGGGGGAGAGTAAGCAGAAAGTGTGACTCAGGCAGTAGGTTCACTTGACAGGAGAGCACAGGCTGGAGACAGACTATTCATCATAAACCCAGGCACATGGAACCTGCCTTAGAAATGATGCACCTACACCCACCAATCAAAGCTTTCCTTACAGCTATGAGTGCTCTCACAGTCATGGCTTGGGAAAAATAAAGCAATTTTAAGCATAAGCACCCCAATAGTCCTAGCAAATAACCCATGTGCAGGGAATAAAAATCTGCTGTTACACATTTGGAGTTGTTTGGGATGGAGCATCTGGAGGATGGCACCTTGGAGTGTCAAGATCAATCTTTCTGTAACAAATATTCTCAGTACTAGAAAAATAAGGATTCAAAGGACACAAAAACCAGAAAAGAGCAAGTAAAGAGAAACATTTTAAAATAACAGGAAGTTATCAGGATTGACAGAGCCTGAACTAAAGAGACAAAGACAGAATCATGGAATGTCCTGAGCAGGAAGGGCCCCACAGGGACCATCCAGCCCAACCCCTGCCCTGCACAGACACCCCAACAATCCCACCCTGGGCATCCCTGGCAGTGCTGCCCAAACACTCCTGGAGCTCTGGCAGCCTCGGGGCTGTGCCCATTCCCTGGGGAGCCTGGGCAGTGCCAGCACCCTCTGGGGGAAGAACCTTTCTCATCTCCATCCTGACCCTGCCCTGGCACAGCTCCAGCCTGTCCCTGTGGGTCTGCAGAAGAATGTATTCTCAGCCACTTTTCCCTCTCTGTGAAGCAGAAATTTCAGTTCTGGAGCAGAGCTTTCACCCAGCCCTGGGGAAGGGCCAATGGATCCCTCACTCCTCCCTGCCACACTGGGCATCCAAGTGCCTGGAAATGCCCATTTTGTGCCAGCTGCTCTCTGCTGTGACTGAGGCTGTAACACAGAGCACTGCAGGAAGGGAAGGTGGCAGCAGCTCCCCAGGCTGGCCTGGATGGGCACTGGGAGCCTGCTCTGGAAGTTTACAGCACACAGGACAGCTTTTAAGGTCAAGCCTAATTAGAAGGGCACAGCTAAAGTGGTAATGACAGGTTGGGAAGGACTAACTGTGAGCAATGTGACTGGGACATTCTGGGACATCTTCTGTCACTGCAGAAGAGGGACAAGCAGAGGGACTCTGTGCTGGCAGGGCTGGTTTTGGGCAGGATCCCACATTTTATTCTACCAAAATTCCAGTAATAAACATTATGAATTCTAGACAAGATAAACTGGAGAGTATTAGTTCAATCTCCTCAAAACAAATTTGGTAAGAGTAAAAATTTAGAGTTCTAATTCCTTTTCTGTAAGCGTTTTTGGATAAGGGTTTTTGTTTGATTGCTTTCTAAACAAAACAACATTAAAAGCTTCTTTGGCCTGCTTTAATTCCCAATAATTACATATTGTAATAGTTCCCAGCACAGATAATCACCACAGAATTTTACACTGATCTTTCTTTTGTTTACAAGAGGTCAATGCCAAATTAATTGCCTTCAAAATTAATAAAGTGACATGAATGCTCTTAGTTCCCTTTGTGTGAAGAACAAAAATTTTTTACAGATTATAAGAAACATACTACTCTGAAGCCTTCCAACAATTTCACTGCTTCCCTCATCCAATTTCTTCCTCTCACAGTCTCTGCAAATTCAACAAATTAATTGCAACCTGAGACTCTTCAAAACACACCTCAAAATAAACTTGTGTGTTACACTGCCAGCTTCTACATGTCCTGCTTTATGGTCAGCTACCAAAGGGATTGGAATTTTTAGGTTTAAAAAGACCACTCAGAATTTTCTTTTTCATCTAGACTTCGAACATTTTGGAACAACAGCCATAATCTATGTCTCCAGCACTGCTCAGAATGATAAAGGTATGGGAATATTACAGAAAATGAAGAGGAATAAGGGAATAACATTCATGTGTTCATGCCCCTGCCTCCTGTACAATGCAAGCATGTAAAATGCTGACCAGATAAACACAGAACCACAGAATCTCAGATTGGTTTGAACCAAAAGGAACCTTAAAGCCCCTCTCATTCCACCCACTGCCGTGGCAAGGACATCTTCATCTATCCCAGGCTGCTCCAACCTGGCCTTGGCCCCTTGCTGAGATCCAGGCGCAGCCACAGCTTCTCTGGGCAACCTGTGCCAGGGCCTGTCCACCCTCACAGGGAGGAATTTTTTTCCTATTATCCTATCCAAACCTACTCCCTGTCAGTTTGAAGCCATTCCCCTTTGTCCTGTCACTCCAGGCCCTTGTAAGCAGCCTCTCTTCATCTTCCTTGCAGGCTCCTTTCAGGTCCTGGGAGGTCACAATGAGGTCACCCCAAACTTCCCTTCTCCAGGCTCAGGAATCCCAATTCTCCCAGCATTTCCTCACAGCAGAGCTGCCCCATTCCCTCTGATCCTGCTGGTGCCTCCTCTGGGCTCTCTCTCAGCAGCTCCAGGTCCTTCCTGTGCTGGGCCCCAGGGCTGGGGCAGCTCTGCAGGTGGGGTCTCACCTGAGCAGGGCACAGGGGCAGAATCCCCCCCTGCCCTGCTGCCCCCCTGGGGATCAGCCCAGGCATACCATTGTCTGTCTTTGAAATCAGTAATACTGTGACATTTGTTATTTTTAGTACCAAAATGAAAAATCCTACTTCTCTTTGGAGGCTCCTACAATGTGGGCTGATGCTTACCTTCCAGAATCTTGCTTTGAAAAGAGTACCAAGGATGTGACCCTCCACTCACATCTGCAGCAAGAGAGCTGTGTCTCCATCCAGCTGAGCAAGTCCACACTCATTTTATCAGAGATTTCAGAAGTTTACAAGGTGAGGTTTCAATTCTGATGGAAATTTCTCAAAGGACCCACTAATCTTCTCAGGAAAGGAGAGTACAGGTAACAAAGCCTGCAGCTGAATCACTACCTGAATGCTTGTTGTCTCTCATTTCTATTAGCTTCAGTGGTTTAACATATACTCCTATAATGTGCTTTGCTCAGTGAATTAATGCAATAAAAAGACCTGTTCTGGCTTTAAACAAAATTTAATGCTGAGTGCTGTAGACCTTTCCTTGCTGAAGGAACTTAGGCTGCTCCTGACTCAGTTAAACCCCACACAGCTCCAGGTCTTAGAGGTGTGCAAACATTTGAGTTGTTTTGGTCAAACTGCCACCACATTTACAAGGACTACAAACAATGAGAGCCAGCTAGACAGGTATAATTTATATTATATAAATTTGTATATAATCAGGGGTTTACCCTGATTATGGAGAAAATATATATGACCTGTGCTGCATGTCTCTTTCTACCCCTGACATGTCCACTAGACTTGCTTGATTTAAAAGCCCCAAGATCATTTCCCTGTGTTCCTGCCATGCCCACCCAGCTGGGGCAGCAGAGCCCAGTCAGGATTTCCCACCCTCTCTCCCAGCCCTAACAACATTAACTGATACAATCCAAACACAATAACAATTTCACTGGCACAGAAGCACAACAAAACTTTAACCTACACTTCTCCTCAGGACCTATTTCTTAGTATATTGGATACAGACCAAGTCAGTTATGTTAAAAGTAGTTTCACCTTTAAACACATCATAGTCCAAGATCCATCTGTGTTTGTAGAATATTAAGTACAAATAAGTCTTGGCTTACTGTACAATTAAGTATCTGTATTTAAACTTTCTGTTCTGCACATATACACTTTTGAAATTAATTAAGGTAGCCACAGAAATTATGGAAAATGAATGGGAGTAAGATGCCAGCAATATACTGTAATGTAAGTGCTACTATGACTCTGTGTACTTAATCCTTATTTTCCACTATCTTTTGCAATCATTATTCATCACAGACTAGAAAACAGAAGTTCCTCATCTCTATCAGTCAGAACAGCTTCAGTCCTTCATTTCAGACTGATCCAAACACAACAGGCTATTGCCTTCCTACACCTTCCCCTGCTTCCCTACCATCCTGAAGGATTCTTCTTGAACTGGGCCAACAAGAAAAACACCCCGTTTGAGAACAAGCTATGGACAATGTGTTATTTTCAACACATGTGAGCTGGAAGTAGGAATTAAAACAGGATCTGAAGGATTTTTAAAAAATAATTATGCTGACCTGCGAGTCAGCATTTGAATCAGCTTTTTTAGCACAGTAGCTCCAGGTTTCTCCAAATTCTGTACATATACACTGGAAGTAAAACTTTCAGCATGTCCTTAACAACTAATTATATAATTAGTTAACAATAACAACAACATTAATAATGGTAATAACTGGGCTAGTTATTAAATCCAAGGCTGTACTGTCTTACCTGACTCCTTTTCAGCATCTGATTCTGAAACTTCATCTTCAGCTTCTTCCTCTTCAGAACTAGAACTGCTTGAGTCCTTGTTCTCTTCCTCAGTTTCCACGGACTTCAACGTGTCTTCCTCATAAAGAATCTTCTCTTTGCTGCAAAATAGGAAATTTTTAGGATTAGGCAAGCAAGTTGTACTTCTCAGAAAGACATAGACATTATTTACTACATACAGAACAAGCAAAGGATAAAATACATCTACAGACTGAACACTCCAGCACTTCCATCATGGCCAATTTGCCATGGATTCCACTGCCAGTCTCACATTTTCTAATTCTGCAAGCATTTTTCCATCCACAAAATTGTGATCTCTCCTTTTCTAGTGCCACACAATGCAGCAGTTGGGCTGTTGGGTTTTGTGCAACAAAAAGGTTCAGTTCTCAGCCCAAAGATCTGATTGATCCTCAGCCAGAGCAGGAGCTGGAGAAACAAACACCAGCCCAAGCCCTTGTTCCACTACTCACTGGGTACGTTAAGACACAACACATTAATACAAATACAATACTCTCAAATACAATTAAACTGTATTTGAGAGTGCTCAGATTAAAAAAATGCATGAAATAAACAGCAGTGAATTGTTTTTGACCCAGCTGAGGCCAGCTGGCTGTGAGGGATGAAGCTGCTCTCCCATTACTTTCTGGACAGTTTCTCTTCAACTAAGAAGGAGAGACTTACTTGGTGAAGAGTCTGTTTTGAGGCTTGCCATTCATGTCAGCTTCAATCAGCTTATTCCTTGTCTCCTTCTCACTTCGCAGCTGTTCAGAAGTCCAGGAAGATGGGAGAGAGAGAATGAGGACAGACATTAACCAGCCCTGCCAGCAGAACCTAGTGAGCACCCGGCACAAGGTCAGCCCAGCCTTGTTACACCAAAGCACTGCAGATTTGTGTGAGATGCCACTGGGACAGCAGCACATCTGCAGTGGCACCGTGAGCCTTGGGCTGAGCTCCACCTGAGCACAGCACCCAGCATGTCCTTGGAATGCAGCTGCCAGTTAACAAAAACTTCAAAGGCACCTGCAGCTGCCCCTGCCATGACCAGGGATGAACCTTGAGTGCTGCCCAGAGAGTTGTGGGCTCCCCCATCCCTGGAAGGGTCCAAAGCAGGTTGGATGGGGCTTGGAGCAACCTGGGATAGTGGGAGGTGTCCCTGCCCATCCACGGCAGGGGGTGGAATGGGATGAGCTTTAAGGTTGCTTCCAGCCCAAACCATTCTGGGATTCTGCTGGAGGTCTGTCCGTGTGTGGGTGCCCGTGAAACCAGAAAAGATTCAGCTAAAAATTTGCTGCCTTTGTGGCTGTTATTTACTTGCTGTCAGAGGAAAGCATTCCAGTCTGCCCTGTACAGGCAACCAGGGAACTCCTGTGAGGATGGGTCACTTCTTAAATCTCTCAAATGCACAAAGTCATTGCATGGGAATATCTAGGATCACATAGAAATTGAAAGATTTTGTTTAGAGAGCAGCAATATTAATTTTACCATCATGGCCAAAACAGTAACCAAAAATTGTTTTAGTACCTTCCAGAAGCACAGAAAGAGCTGAGGCAGGAGTAGGGATGGCAGTTAGGGTCTCAGTTTAAGGCTGACTCTACTGTGTCATGGCTCACCAGGTTATTTTTTTTTTTCTTTTGACAGCACTTGACACCAGGCAAAGGAAGTAAAAGCACTGTAAATTCTCAGTCATAGAATCCCAGAATTATTTGGGTTGGAAAGGACTTTAAAGCTCATTCAGCCCCAGCCCCTGCCATGGCAGGGACATCTTTCACTATCCCAGGGTGCTCCAAGTGCCATCCAACCTGGCCTTGGACACTGCCAGGGATCCAGGGGCAGCCACTGCTGCTCTGGGCACCCTGTGAAGTGGGAAAAGCTGCATGGATTCCAGGGAAGAGCAAAAATCTGTGCTACAACATTGTCAAACTGACCAAACTGCTGGAGCACAGCAAAGGGAAGTGCAAGAAACAGCCTGCTCCATTCACAGGTGATTCAGTAACTATGCTCTGCCTTAGACTGAGAAACATATCTGGTTTGAAAGCCATTTTGGAAGAGAAATAACGTCATGGAACTGCCTGTTTTATCCTTAACAAATATAAGTTTTCTGGTTTTAAGTGATAGAAGTGCCACATGATAAATTGGCTTTTTCACTAAAAAATCATATCCACTAAAAAAAAGTGTAATAAAATCTGGATTCTTCTGCTCAGCTCTACACTGACTGAATAAATGGAGAAGGCCTTTTTATAGTGCTTCTATATAGAGAACAGGGGGGTTGTAGCCCCTGCAAAGCAGCCCTAAAAATGGATGAGCAGACACCCAAAAATTACTTTTCTTTTTCTTTTCTTTTAAGAAGTGCAGTTATCTGCAAAATCCTGGGTAGTGAGAGAGCGGGGAATCCAAAACACAACCCTGATAGTATTTATCAACACCTCATTTAGGGAGAAGCTGATTAATTTTTAAGAGGTTCCTGTGAATACTAAGGCTGCTATTTGAGGATGGCAGCAGCTGTGTTGTGATCAGAGCTGGAGTTCTAACCACCCACACTGTCAGTTCCTGAAAATCTCTTCCTGGGGTTTATCAGCAGTGCTCCCATTCTGTCTGTTTCTGAACCCAATGTTTTAAGTGATACTTACAGATTTTTAATTCTTTTTGAAAGAAGGTTAGCTTGTGTTTTGGAAGCACCCAAATGAGATAATTGAGTAGACCAGATTAAATAGGAAAAAATTCAATCCAAACCCATCTTACTGGCTTGACAACTGCCCTTACTTTGAACAAGATATGTTTTGCTTTCCTTTTCTATGTCAACTTTTGGCTTATAATCCCTTTCACTGCATTATGAAATGGCAACTTAATATAATTTTGAAACCACCCATTTTTTCAGTCCAGAATTCCCTGAAGTTTATAATTTCCTCTTCCTCAATCCAAAGCCTCCCTACTGTAAGAAAGGCAGACATGGTAACAGATCTCTTTCTCAACATTGACAGTGTATTTCCCTGGATGCAAACACAAAGCTGACTTGGGTAATCACTCATTAGGAACAGAGCACTTTGATGCTAGAGAGCCTGCCAGCCAACAAAGCAACTGCAGGATAATAAGTTACAAAGATGAACACAAATTCCTTACCAGTTCCCATAATTCTGCATGCCATCACACTACTGACCTCATTGCTGCTGTCATCCAGTTATCTAGATTTCTAGCTATTAAAAATATTGCTGTGATTAAAATTGCAAATGAGTAGCTAAAGAAAATAGCTAGGCCTCAGCTTCCTGCATCTGTTGGCACCACGTGTCCTGGAGAACACCTGGGTGTGAAAAGGTAATTGGGGATGTAATTGGAAAAAGATCTCCAGAAACTCACCACAGTCTGCTTCTTCTGCAACATTTCTAAATGCTCCACAAGTCCCTCATCAGCAACGTCAAAGGGCGTCTGGCCCTGGTGCAAAGAGAGAACACAAGAGGATATCTGAGATGGCACAGTGGTAATATCCCAAAAAGTCCCATTTACCAGTGCATATGCTCCACATCCTCCCTCCCAAGTGGTGAGAGACACTCTGCTTCACTCCAGAGCAAGGAAACCCATGTGACAGTGATCATGGAATCACAGAACCATTTTGGCTGAAAAAGACCTCTAAGATCAGTGAGCAGCTTTTCCCAAGGCAGTGCAGCTCCCTGGTGGCTGCTGCTCAAATCCAACAGCCAGGACTATGCTTGAGTTTCCAAGTTTCTAAAAAGGACAATATTGTATTGAAAGGGAATGTGATCAACCTCTCCTTATGTTGGATCTCAGGAAAGGCTCTTCCCCCAGAGGGTGCTGGCACTGCCCAGGCTCCCCAGGGAATGGGCACAGCCCTGAGGCTGCCAGAGCTCCAGGAGTGTTTGGGCAGCACTGCCAGGGATGCCCAGGATGGGATTGTTGGGGTGTCTGTGCAGGGCAGGGGTTGGGCTGGATGGTCCCTGTGTGTCCTTTCCAGCTCAGGAGATTCCTGAATCTGTGTTACTTTATAATCATGTATTTGAACGTTCTGAAAGGCTGCCAGCAAGACAAAAATTTTGGGATCTATTTCCACATCCATGGGCATTTATCAACTAAAACAAACCAGAAAAAATACTCTAGTGCACAAACCAAGAAATTGGCTACATTTTCACCAAACTAAAGCACTAAATGCCATTAATAACCTGAAACCCCATGGCTACAGGTCAAAAAATAAAAGGTAGCCTTGTCCATCTGACCCAACAAGAAGATGATTCTGGGCTGGAAGGAGCAGGTAACACAATAAATACACCTTTGGCTGTTTCAAGTATGGCATGATACAAGACCCCATACACATCCTGAACACTTCATAAGGAAAAGCACCTGATGGCATTTAAACAGAAAAGATTCCCCACATTTTGGGTGCCAAAGAGCTCACCAGGCTGAAAGGGCTCCTCATGAGGCATTTGAGTTCCAGCAGGTTCCAGCACAGCTGGATGCACTTGAACACACAGGGCCCCCTCTTATCACATCCTGCCTGCCTTCATCCCCTGGTGCTCCTCCAGCACATTCAGCCTTCCCTCCTGCCCCAGAGGCAGCCACACCTGGTCCAGTGGGAAGCAGCTCACAGACCAGTGTGGACATCCCAGCAGGGATGGAACACCAGGAGCAGCCCTGGACAAGCTCTTGAAAATCCAAGGGCTCTTCAAGGAAAAACCTGCAACTGTTAGAAAGGAAATGGTTTTGCTCCTTTTCTTCCATCCTATTTTTCTTCGCTCGTGTCTCACAAATCTTCAATTTCCTTTTTTATTACCAATACATAGAAGAGGGAGGATTTAAAACTGCCAGTTTCTTATGGGTCCACTTGTTCTCAGTGCCTTACACCTTAATATAAGTATATTATTTTGCACTCCAAGAGTATTTCTTTGCTGCTGTTTGATTTCTCAGGGTTATGTGAACAGAGGATGGCACAGATCAGCTCCTATCCTTTCCTACAAGCTCAGGGTTAAAAGTTCAATCAGGTCACATCTCCCATAATATTTGAAATCTTTTCTGTCTTCTGCCAGTCAAGATTCTTCATTTACTAATGCATTCAAATTATCCAGTGCATAGGCAAGGAGGACTGCTACGACTTTGTCATGTAGATGGATCATGATGTTGGATCTCTTATGAGACCCCACCTGGATCTCTATGTCCAGCTCTGGAGCTCCCATCTCAGGACAGACATGGACCTGCTGGAAAGAATTGAGAGGAGCCCACTAAACTGACCACAGGGCTGGAGCTCCTCTGCTCTGGAGCCAGGCTGGGAGAGCTGGGGGTGCTCACCTGGGGAAAAGAAAGCTCCAGGGAGAGTTCAGAGCCCCCTCCACTGCCTAAAGGGGCTCCAGGAGAGCTGGAGAGGGACTTTGGACAAGGGCCTGGAGGGAGGGGACAAGGGGGAATGGCTTCCCACTGCCAGAGGGCAGGGTTAGATGGATATTGGGAAGGAAATTTTGACTGTGAGGGTGGTGAGGTCCTGGCACAGGGTGCCCACAGAAGCTGCAGCTGCTCAATCCCTGCAGGTGTCCAAGGCCAGGCTGCACAGGGCTTGGAGCAACCTGGGCTAGTGGAAGGTGTCCCTGCCCATGGCAGGGGTGGGATGAGATGAGCTTTAAGGTTCTTCTGAATATAAACCAGTCTGGGGTTCTATGATTCCATGATCAAGCAGAAGACAACAGTCACTATTAATGTGGCTATAGAATACTCTGCATTAGTTGTGTACTGACCAGCTTGTTCCTGATGTCCATGTCACACAGAGCCTCAGCCAGAATGGAACACGCTTCCTTCACTCCCCAGTGAGCAGCAGCATGGAGTGGAGTCCAGCCATCATTGTCCTGGACGTTCAGATTAAACCCAGCCTGGATCAGGAGCCTGAGGAAAGCAGCAGCATTGATCTCTGCCCATCAAGAATGACTTCCTGACAGAGCAGTTTCCCCTGTTAGGCACCAAGTGGGCAGCCTGGCTCCATAACAGTCAGGAGCTTCTGGACTTGTTTATTAACCAAAGCAACCTCCCACCTGATGTGCTCAAAACTGTAAGGGAAAGGGCAATGAACAAAAAGTGACTTCAATGTAAAACCTGCTGGAACATGTCAAACTGATAAGGTTCCCTTTCAGCATGTCCTGAACTGGGAGAACACCTTGACTTCTCATCTGGCATTGGTGACCCAGCCTGAACTCCTGCTCCAGCAGAGGAGAGAGTCTGGACTGGCTCAGTTGCATCCCTGTGCCAGGGAGCCAAGCACAGCAGCTGCCAGGAGAGGGGCATGTGGGAACTGCAGCTCGAGCTTGGTTCTCTGAGAGCACAAGGCACAGTGGGGGTGGTCCTCAAGGAGACCAACAGGGAAGCAGCAGTGACAGTGACAGAGGTAAAATCCGTATGCAAAATAACCCTCATTTGGATTAAACAACCCCAAATGCATTTTTTCAGACTAGCCCTTGGACAGTTCAAGCAAATCTTCACAAGTGAACTTGCCTGGGATCTCCTTCCCTTACCCTCACTGCTGTGCCCCTCCCACCCTCCCTTCTCCATCAGAGGAGAACACTGATGTTTCACAGCACCTGGAGCTTGAATATTTAACACCAAAACAAACACCAAAGGTTTGGGACAGTCTGGAGCTCCAGAGCTATGTGCACAATGGTGTGGCAGTAACCAGGCAAGAGCACTGAGCAGCTCCTGCATCAAAACTATTATCCAAATTGCTTAAATAGTGAATAACATCCCAAGGGAATTCTGCAAGTCTGGTAAAACTGCTCCTGAAAATTTCCATTGTGGGAAATTCCCCCATGCAGAGCCATCATTGCACAGCATGAGGGAAATCCAGCAGGACCCCAACATGGCACCAATAGCTTGGAAACTCCTGCAGCTTTACACCAAAGTGCTACTGCGCTAAATAAAACACAGCCACAGCAGAGCAGCTGTGGTCTTCTCTGTGAAAGAAATTGTAAATTAGGTGCTGAGTTTCTGTTGATTTTCCAGCTGGCAGAAGGGAGAAACAGAGCTGCTGAGAGACTCAAGGTCACAGACAAATTCCATGTCTCATTTAGAGTTAGCTGGCTCCTGGCTGTCAGCCCCCTTGGTTTAAGTCACTAAAGCTCTGGATTTGAACTTCAGCACAGCCATCGCATACACAAGAGTGAAACAATGTCAGCTTGCTGAGATGTGTTTATCATTACCACAATTAATGCCAAGGAGAGACTGTCCAGAACTAAGCCATCCTGCACACACTGAACTTCATCAAGGAGCACTGGATACACAACCCTCCCCTGACAGGTGACAGGACCAACACCTCCAATTCAGAGATATTACATTTCTACTCACATGAGCTGTGTTAGATTCCTGTTCTTGAGCACAGTACAGGCTCATCACTCAATTATAAGTTCTAACAACTGAATACAAATCAGAAACATGAAGTACAGTAAAATGCTTGAGATTGATATGAAACAGCTCTTCGACATCAAGTCATGTCACTTAAAATTATGAAACTTAAGATCAAGCTAGATGAACACTTCCAGAATGAACTTGAACACAGGCAATAGAGTAAGCTTCTGTGCTGGTTACACACAGCCTGGCTTTTGGTAGCAGGCAGGCTACAGGGGTGGCTTCTGTGAGAAGCTGCTGGAAGCTTCCACCATGTCTGGCAGAGCCAATCCCTGATGGCTCTGAAGATGGACATGCTGCTGGCCAAAGCTGGGCCAGTTAGAGAGGCTGGAAACACCTCTGTGACAACAGATTTAAGAAGGAAATCAAAACAAAGTGGGCATGCACAGTTTTCTTCTTGTCAGAGAAGATGTGAGGGAAACAACATGGAGACACCAAGAAGAATGAGGGGCAGGAGGTGCTCCAGGCATCAGAGTCAAGATTCCTCTGCAGGCTGTGGTGAAGCAGCTGTGCCCCTGCGGTCCATGGGGATCCATGGGGGATGCAGAGATCCACCCACAGCCCATGGGGATACATGGGGAATGCAGAGATCCACCCACAGCCCCTGGGGATCCACGGGGAATGCAGAGATCCATGGGGAATGCAGAGATCCACCCACAGCCCCTGGGGATCCATGGGGATGCAGAGATCCACCCACAGCCCCTGTGGATCCATAGGGAATGCAGAGATCCACCCACAGCCCCTGGGGATCCATGGGGAATGCAGAGATCCATGGGGAATGCAGAGATCCACCCAGAGCCCAGTTCCCAGAGGAGGTGCCCACACTGCAGGGGTGGATGCCTGGAGCAGGCTGTGATCCAGTGGCAGACCCAGTGGAGAGAGGGGGCTCTGTTTCCAGGCTGGAGCAGCCTGTCCTTGGAGGACTGCACCCCGTGGGAAGAGAGACCCAGGCTGCAGCAGTTTTGGGAGGACTGTGAGCCTGTGGGGGGAATTCACATTGCAGCAGTTTTGGGAGGTCTGCTGCTTGTGAGAGTGAAGCCACACTGGAGAAGTTCACAGAGAACTGTCTCCCGTGGGAGGGACCCCAGGGTCTCACAGGGGAATGATTCCTCTCCCAGAGCAGCAAAGAAAATCTCAGTGATGAACTGACCAAACCCCCACACCCTGTCTCCCTGTGCCATCAGTGGGAAGGAGGGAGGGGCTGGGGCTAAAAGGTGTTTTAGAGGCTTATTTTACTTCTCATTATTCTCCTCTGATTCTGTTAGTAATAAATTAACTTTGCAACTTTAAGCTGAGCCTGTTTTGCCCTTGAAGGGTTTTCTCCAGTCCTTACCTCACCTCATGAACCCTTTGTTAATTTTTTTCTCTCCTCTGCCCAGCTGTGGGAGGGGAGGGTGGGTGGGAGGGTGGGTGGGTGGGTGGGTGAGTGAGTGACTCCTGTGGGTGCCTGGCACTGGGCAGTGTCAAACTATGACACTTTGGAAAGACTATTTACAAGAGCATGTAGTAACAACACAAAGAGGAACAGATTCACATGGAGAGAGGGCAGGATTAGATTAGATATGAGGTAAAAATTCCTCCCTGTGAGGGTGGGGAGGCCCTGGCACAGGGTGCCCAGAGAAGCTGTGGCTGCCCCTGGATCCCTGGAAGTGTCCAAGGCCAGGTTGGACAGGGCTTGGAGCAACCTGGGACAGATGAAGATGTCCCTGCCCATGGCAGGGGCTGGGACAAAATGAGTTTTGAGGTTCCTCCCAACCCAACCCAGTCTGGGATTCCATGAGCTCTATGTTCATGGGCAGCTCCAGCCACACATAAAAAGCAGAGAAACAAGCTTTATTGGGGAAAGCCTAATTTGACATTACCTGTAACAATATTAATGTTTTTTACCAGGAAATGCTACACTGGGCAGGTTTATGGTCATAATAATCTTGTTAGTGCCAGGACAGCAGAGCTGTGAGGTGCTGGAATGCCTCTGTCACTGCAGGAGCAGTAGCAAGAAGGGGCAGAGAACAGTGAGACAGGGATGGACACTGCATTTTCCCACAAGATTGGTCATGTTTGTGACTGTCATGTAGTATGTGTTGTCACTTTGTATGTCAACATTACACTTTTATCCCCTACTACTGTTTAACTTGCTAGTCCTGAAACTATAACAGTGAAAATCAGACCTTGTGATTAGAAAAATTAGAGACCTCCTAATTTATGCCTCATTCTCCAAAAAGCTTTCATTACTCCAAAAAGGCCTGGAGATAGGAAAGGGAATCCTCCAGTCCCTGTGTATTTCTGGGTGAACCACTGTGGTTGTACACATAAAACCACAGAGCCTTTTGAGAAACAGCAGCCTGAAAATCTCAGTATGGAATACATTTCTCTGAATGTAAAGCAAGATGTCTTCAGCCTTAATTTCATGCAGCAGCCCTGGGAGGAGCTCCTACCTCATGACTTCAGAATATCCCTTGGCTGCAGCAACATGAAGAGCTGTGGCTCCTGTCCGAGGCTGCTTTATATCCTCAATTCTCCCACTGTTCAGCCACTGCCGGGCGTCCTGGAGCATCTGCTGCTCCTCCTCCTTCCTGGACAGCTCCAGGTCTACACCTAAAGCACAGAACAAAAACCAACAAGAGATGAAAGCTGTGAAGTACTTGTTACACTTAACCTATGCTCTATTTGCTATAAAATATTAGTAAACTATTTCTGATCTTCCACAAAACAACCAGCAAAAGCCTCTCCTGTGTCATTGACAGAGACTTCAAAAACTGCCTGAGTTAAAAATTTTGAAAGCCGGGCCAGTGGTTGCAACCCAGTCCAATTAACTAAAAGCTCAGGTGTGCATTAAGGGTAGAAGGATTGAGTTCTACATGGGCTGTGTCCCAGATTGAAACAACGAAGCCATGAACAACAGCTTAACTGACTCAATTGACCTGCAGTGAGGGTAACATCTACAGGGAAGGTCTGAGGACCCCCAGATGTCTCCTGCAAGAGCACAGTGATGCCAGCTCTGTGCTCACTCCATATTCAGGACACTGCATGTGACACACACAGGAATCTGCACTGCTCCAGAGGCACTCCTGACAGGCATACTGAGAGAAATGCTGAGTTATTCCACTGAGCAGCATACCCCCAGATTCTGACAAAACACAATTTGAAATAATTTTGGCATTAGAAGGCCAGAAGAAGTCTATGCTGATGGCCTAAGTGACTGCTTAGAGGCAGGTGGAGGCGTAGGGAGGCAGGGGGATGACGTGGAGAGGGAGGTGTGTCTGGCTGACAGACTCATTAAACCAATGAGAGGAAAAACTCCACTTATTTTCCTAAGCCGAGTTTTCACAGCAATGAGATCATAGAAGGACAATGTATCAATCACAAGTATTGATACCAATCCAAACAAGATTAATCAGAGTAGAACTCTCCACTCAGGAAAACATACAAATTAGAAGATGACAAATCTCAAAAACCTGAAGAACAAGTGCTCCTATGGATTAATACTTTCAGTATAAGAATGACATGATTGCCAACTAAATTATGGGGCATTAGGTTTAAAACAGAACCAAGGAAAACATTTAACTCAGAGTGAGACCCTGTGAGACCCACTCTTGCAGGATTTTGCAAAGATCAGAAATCAACTGGCTTCAGACCAAGGACTAGACAAGTTTGTAGCTTGTCTACACAATTCCTGAACATTTTGGAGGGCTACATGAGCTCAGGAGACAGGAAGCCACAGGGCACTCACAAATACACAGAAAGCCAGTTTGGCTCCGGAATTTCTGGAGGCACAGTGGCTGGAGGCTGGGAGGGCAATTGTACACACTTGAGCTGTTGTTACAGTCTGCAGCAGGCATCTGCTCACAGCCCCTGCTGAGGACAGGCTGCAGAGCTGGACAGATACTTATTTAAAGTTCAACCCCATTTCCTCCAGCAATATGATCCTTTAAACTGTGAGATGGGAATCTTCATCTGGAGACAGATGGTTGTTTCAGGGTATCTTAGCAGGATGCCACTAATGTGGTGAGGCAATGCAAGCAGAATCCCAAAAAGTGTCAGGAAAAGCACCTGAGGTAAGGCAGAACCACTGCCTCAATGTCCTGTAAGGTTTCAACCACATTACTGTTATTTAAGGAACCTGAAGGTGCACAAGTCCACAGAACCTGGTGAGATGCACCCACGGGTCCCAAGGGAGCTGGCAGAGGAAGTATCTAAGTCATTCTGGTATTGAGAAGTTGTGGCAGTCTGGTGAACTTCTCATGGACTGGAAAATGGAAAACATAACCCCCATTTTTAATCAGGGACAAGAGAAAGACCTGGGGCACTACAGGCCAATTGGCCTCTCCTCTGTGCACAGCAAGATCATGGAGCAGATCCTCCGGGAAACTATGCTGAGGCCCATGGAAAAAAAGGAGGTGACAGCCAGCCTGGCTTCTCTGAGGGCAAGCTGTGCCTGACAAATTTGGTGGCCCAGGAACATTAACACAGGTGACAAAGCACTGAGGGACTGATTCCTTCCTAACTATACCTTAAAAAATAAAGTCACCACCATGTGTCAAAATACATCTGATAGAGGGACTGGATTCAATCCAGCATGTAAGCAACCCCCCCAAACCTGCAGGAATAAAACAATCCAGACCACAGTCTTTGGATTCTGTAGCCCAAACACACACTCCAAGGAGAGTAACTTCAAAGCCAGATGAACCAGCTCAGACATGAATGCAGCTGAGCTTTGCCTATGTCCAAGGATAGAAGCTCCAGGAATTCCTTGGGTTCCTTTTCCAACATTGTTCATGAAATTCATAGACGGGATTTAAACTTCTCAGACACACATGCAGACGTTCAACCACTCCCAAATGAATTCCATGAGTATGAAGAAAATTTTAGACTGATACACCATTTCTTTATTTTAACATCAGTCCAAAACTATTCTTCAGCCAGGGATGTTTGTGCAGGGACAGTCTGGAGAGCAGCCCCTCAGCCAGGCACACCTGCTGAGAAAGGGGATATGGCAGAAGAAACCTAGGGAAAGATCAGGATAAAGCATGTCCCTCCAGGCCTGGAATATTCATTTCCTGGTCCCTGCCTTTGGCAGTCCCATAAATCTCACCTCGGTTTTATCAAGCCTTAGTGAAACAAGACCTTGCATTGATATCAGAGGCCAGAATTAAATCTCACTTTAAAAGTAACTAGATCTGATGAATCAGATTTCAAGACTGTGGTGCCTTGCTTTGAAGAATCCCAAGGACAGAGACCACAAACCTCCTGCATCTGCTCCACTGTCCTGACAGCAAAGCAAAATTTGCCTGCTGCTTCCTGGGCCAGATCTCAGCTCTCTTCACCAACAGACAGCAAGGCAGCAGAATTCTCATACAGAAACTCTTAGGGGTCCCAGCTCTCACTCATTCAAGCCCCTCCTTTACCTTGTTTCTTGACTTGCTCCAGAAGCAGGTCCTTCATGGCCGCCTCCTCCGCGATGTCGGACGGGACCTCCCCCTCGCTGTTCACAGCAGCCACGTTGGCCCCGTGGCTGATCAGGTACCTGCAGCAAGGACAGGTTAATTACCTTTTTTTTTAAGAAAAGGAAATTTTACTAATTTTAAAAAAGCCTCATGAAGTATCATCAATTTTTAAATTTTCCCTCTTATAACTTTATGAAAAGTTAATTGAAGAACAACAGACATCTTCTTTGGCTTGTACATCTTTTAATCAGTAGAATTCTGAGAAGTAAAAGAAGTATCTGTTTAAGCACACAAATATAGGAGGGTGAGGTTGCCTGGTTTTATAATTTATTTTCAATTCATTTAAGAAATAGTTATCTTAATTCAAATTTTGGAAACATTCTGGTAGCTGTAGTGGACTAAATATACAAGCATGGTATGACTGGTGAAGAATAAAGGGTTGGTGTTCAGCCTGGAGAAAAGGAGGCTCAGGGGGGACCTTGTGGCTCTGCACAACTCCTGACAGGAGGGTGCAGCCAGGTAGGGGTTGGTCTCTGCTCCCAGGGAACAGGGACAGGACAAGAGGAAATGACCCCAAGCTGCACCAGGGGAGGTTCACATTGGAGATTAGGGGAAATTTCTTTTCAGAAATAGTAGTCAGGCCCTGGCACAGCTGCCCAGGACAGTTGTGGAATCACTATCCCTGGAAGTGTTCAAAAAAGGAGTGGATGTGGCACTTGAGGTTTAGTGGTGAATGTACTGGTGGTGCCAGATTGACAGCTGAACTTGAAAGTCCCACTGAACCATAGCACTGTTCACACCAGTCTGTCTGTGGAAGGAAATGTACTCACAGAATCCCAGCCTGGTTTGTCAGAAGGGACCTTAAAGCCCATCCAGTCCCACCCCTGCCATGGCAGGGACACCTTCACTATCCCAGGCTGCTCCAAGCCCCATCCAACCTGGTCCTGGACACTTCCAGGGATCCAGGGGCAGCCACAGCTGCTCTGGGCACCCTGTGCCAGGGCCTGCCCACCCTCACAGGGAGCAGCTCCTTCACTACACACCCCTGTAACTGCTGTCCCATTTTCCTTTTTGCTTGGCACTTTAGCTAAAGTATCTAATGAATCATGAGACAGTCTAATGGCAACAGAAAAAGACAACCAGTTGAAGGCTTCACCTTAATCCTCAGAAGTTCAGAATTCAATACCAAGAGAAAAGCACTTATTTTAGCATTGCTTTCCAAAGCATTGAACAAGGCTTAGAGTATTCATCACCTGTGTACCTGCTCTGAATGGAAAGGCACAGGGAAGTGTTATAAATACCCAGAACAGCCCCAGACTCACTCACTCTGCTATGTTCAGGTAGCCACACGATGCCACTGCGTGAAGAGGGGTCCAGCCCTCGTTGTCTTGCTGGTTCACATTGGCTCCATTTTCCACCAGGAACTTCACCATGTCCAGGTTCTCATCAATACAGGCCTGAGGGAGGATGGGAGGGGATGTACAGGGAGCAGAAGGATTGAAGGGAAAAGGAAGAGAGAAAAAAAAATGTGTTGGTGTGCTGGTGTTAAATGTACAACCCACACTGGCAGTTTACTGGCAGCAGGCAATATCTGGGTTGAACTTCCCCTGCTGTGAGCAATCACACCTTAAAGCTTAGGGTAACTTCAATCTGTCAATGAAAACAAATTAATTCCAGAATTTTCAAAAATTAACTGTAACCCAGAGTTCCCAGATGGACAACCTCTGAATTTGCTCCAACTTCACTTTTCACCAGAGATCGCCTTCCACTCTCCCACACGGTTCCCTCCTCACAATGGGGACACTGACGTGATGGATCTGTGGTAGTTTTAGGTACAGCATCAAATACCTCTAAGCAAGGCAAGCTGTGCATTTACCTAGATTACACTGGTCCTCAAAATGTCAGTGAATAAAGGTTGTAACAGTGAACACAATGAGGCCTCACTAGGGGCAGGGATGAGAAGGGAAAGCAGCAGCTCCAGGAGCCAGACTAAAGCAGCTCAGTTACAGAGGTAATCATTGCAAAAGCTGAGTTCTAGAGAACTTAATAACTTCTTTATTCAGCAGTACCTCTTTGTTTTCCTGAGTCTGACACAGGAAACTTTCCCTGCTTCTTCTACAGCCCCATGAGCTGCTGAAGAGAATGACAGCCCTTGATTAGCTGCTGTAGTCATTCCTGAGCCTTCATTTACAGAGAGCTCCCTGCTTTGAAGTTGCCAGAAGAAAACCTAGCTTGATTTTCAAGTCTCAGCAGTTCTGTTGGGTGGAATTCCTCCTTCCTCAAATTCCTGTCTCCAGCACATTCTGAGTTACACTTACAGTTCACTGGAAGCTGCTATTCAAGGATGAGCTGGCAACTTAATAGACACATCCCAATGTGTGTGCCTCTGCTGGGGAGCACAGGGCATGACCAGGAGGTGCAAGGACTGCTTTTTACTACATGTCCATCCAGAGGCAGAAACACAGCTCCTCATCACTAGAGAGGGAAACAGCTTGACCAGGATTCCTCCAAAATGCCAATCCTTTTGCACAGTTTGACGTGGGCACACCTATTGTTTACAGCAGTCAGGTGACTCCCAGATGATCCATCTCAAATGAGCAGCACTCACTATCCATCCATTCCTGACCCAGCAAGGAAAAAAAATGAGGAAATCCTCTCGAACCAATATCCACACACCCTAAAAATAAACAATCCTGGTTTATCCACATGTTCTTCTGTGCTGCATTGCTCAAGTCAAAAGAGAGGCATGTCCTGGACCAGAACAGCCAGCTCTTGTTATTTTTACTGCAAAGAGACTTGGGCTGGATGATCCTTGTGGAGCTTTTCTGACCCAGGACACTCTAGGATTCTCAGTGCAAATCCCAAACTGCCCACTTAGGACACAATCACTCCTCCATCTGCTTGGCTCACAAGCAGCCATGCACAAGCCCAGCTCTGAAACCTCCAAGGAAGCACATTCCAGATAACAACTCCTAGTGCAGGCACTTGGCAAACATGAGACAACACAGGGAACATCCACAGCACTGGGAAAGGATGCCCCAGGAGCAGGCTCAAGTCCCAGCTGAGCCTGTGCTGAAGCATCAGTGTGTTTCTTGGCCCTGCTTTAGACTGGTTTGCCTGAACCTTGGCCAGAAAAGCACAAGCAGAAATATAGAAGTCGTTTACTTCAGGAGCTGTTCCAAACCCAGAATGGCTGAGCCCAGTCTGGACTGGCTTCACCCCCCTGCTCAGTCCATCTACAATTTCCCACCCTCAGGCCCAAAACAGTTTTGTCCTGTAAACCCTGCTCTGACAGGCTTATCTTAATTATTTCAAGAAGTAAAACTGGGAAAAAAAACCCAAACCCAACACAAACAAAAAATCCTGGGGACTGAAGAGCACCACCATAAGGTTGGAGGAGCCCCAGGTGCAAGCATGATGGGGCAGGACACGGTTACATCTCAGCAATGTGGATGCAAACCAGGTCCTCCCACCAGCCTCAGGAGCAAAGGTTTGGTCTTCTTTTAGTTTATCTGGTCTGCCCCCTGTTCAAAGCACAGCTAAATCTTGTTAGACCACACAACTCAGGGCCTGCTTCAGTTCAGTCTGAGGGGATGGACACTCCCTATCCCTGTGCTTCACCATCCTCTCTGTGGGTAATTCTTCTCACAATCTAATCAGGATTTTCCTTGCAACTTGTTCCTTTTGCTTCAGCAACACAGATGCAGCCTCCAAGTCTCAGTCTGTCTGTGGAAGGAAATGTACTCACAGAATCCCAGCCTGGTTTGTATCAGAAGGGACCTTAAAGCCCATCCAGTCCCACCCCTGCCGTGTCAGGGACACCTTCACTATCCCAGGGCCTGCCCACCCTCACAGGGAGCAGCTCCTTCACTACACATCCCTGTAACTGCTGTCCCATTTTCCTTTTTGCTTGGCACTTTAGCTAAAGTATCTAATGAATCATGAGACAGTCTAATGGCAACAGAAAAATGGCAACCAGTTGAAGGCTTCACCTTAATCCTCAGAAGTTCAGAATTCAATACCAAGAGAAAAGCAGGAGTGCAGGATGGGCAGAAAAGTGATGAGGGTAGGAAACACAAGTCAAATATTTCTACTGTCCAGGAGAACTCCAGTGTGCCCAATGTGCATCTGATTAATTTTAATTTAAGACACACTGTAGAAAGGATAAGAGCCTGATTTCCATAATTCCAGAAACGACACAAACAAATCTATGAATTCTTCTGTCTGTATCCAACACACTGAAATGCAGCAAGAAGGCAAAGGATGTGATGTATAGAGATGTGCATGGAAACACATGGATCCATAATAGTCCCTCTTCAGCTCAAGGAGAAATTCTTAGAGAATTCAAGTCTGATCCTGCAAAACTCAGATCCAATCTCTGTTCTGCTGCCACTCATATTTATTGTGATTTACTTCAAGCTTTGCCCTAACACACTTAAAATAAACTGCACTTAACATCTTCCTGATGAGTTACTTATATTTTGACCTGGAACACCACCAGTGTTGACTTCATCTAAAAGCATATTGCTCTGGAAATAGCCAGGAAAGGCTCACCCACGCAGTGCTTTTCTTATGGCCACAATCCCCTCTGGCTGCCCAGAGCACTGGAGCCTCACAGAGGAATTTTATCAGCCAAGGCAGCAAGGTGGATGGATGGATTCTGCCTACACGCACTACTCTGCTAGGTTTGTCCAAGTGTTACCTGTAGCTCGAGTGTAAATCTAAATTTAGACTGAAGAATGTCTCTAGAGCGTGAGTTTTGTACATATTTGACAGAGAATTTTATTTACAGTGTTTATCAAACACACCCACTACATCTGCACAGCCTGGGAATCAGCCAAGGGAAGAGCATGGTTCTTGCCCAAGCCACTGGATAAACTGAACTAAAGTTAAATGCCTGCTTAAATGCATAAAAGAGCCCTGTCACTCTCTTACATTTCTCCCTGTTACTGGCCTTGCTGTTGTGCTGTGCCCACCCTGCCTGGCTCTGATGGAATGCGTGCTAGAACCAGCAGGATGATGGGATCAATCTCCACCTGCTCCTACACAGAAATCTGCAGTGATTTGCCTCTCCCAGCTCCTGCAGAGAGCAATGATGAGGAGTCAGGGCTCTGTGCGTGCTGACAGCACCAGGGACTCCCAAGGAGCCAGGACCATTTAACACTTGCTGTCTGCACTTACCACCAAGAGAAAGCCAAGTGCAAAGGTCTCCACCTTTATCCTTAATGGAGTAGGAGAATATTCTTTAATTTGTAAGAGAAATAGCCCTCCTCCATTCTTCTGTAGCTCATGAAAAGCTGCTGTTCAATGTATGTGATCAAGGAAAAGCTGCTGCTCCACGTATGTAATCCAGCCATGGAACACTGCTTGGCAAATATTGATTTTAGTACGAGCTGATGACACACAGGAATGGAACTGAGACAGAGTAGAGTAACAAGAACAGTTTTTTAACTGACAGGTATGACCATGCCTACCTCAAATACCAAAATACAAGATTTTTTTGCATTGTTGTATCATTACATGCAACTAATTACATTGGCTGAGATTTGAAAAAGTGAGGTGGAAAAGGAGTTTCCAAAACTGGCATTAGACAAAAAAGTACTGAGTAATTCCTGCTTAGCTCTGAAAATCTCATCATGGTGTCATGAAAGAAACTATCAAGCAAGGGATTTTTTACATAATTTTTTAGTCAAACACCCTAAAAGAACACACTTGTCAGATCTCAACGTGATAATGACATGTTTAACACAACTGAGAGCAAAAATTATGAGGTCAACAACTTGGATAATGAGTAAAATTGGTAACTTCTAAAGATCTTCTGAACTTGAAGAACTTTAGAAAGCCTTTAAAACTGTTACAACAGATTAAATGGCAACTTTTAGGGGTTGCAATGTATTTCTGTGTGTACTTTTAAGGTATCAACTGATTAACACTGATGTTATCAGGGAATTCATACTTGCACATACATTAATGGTATTTATAGTTTCATACATGTCACCATATAACCAAGATACACAGTGAAGTACAAAATTCTCATTGTTTAGAAGAACTTAGGGCACACATTTGTCCACCTAAAATTTTTGAGAGGCCTGACTGCTGACACCCCTCTTGCACATCTCTGCTGTGTTTTCTTGGGCAAATCTACTGAAATGAAGCACTGTGAGCCAGCCTGCAGGAAAAATGGTCTTCCTGGGGTTCAGGGGTACAGCTCACCTTCAGGCTGAGCCAATGGGTTACCTGAGGTTACTGGAGGAAGGAGAAGAGGACAAAGAGGAAGTAAAGGGGTAGGTATGTCCTCCTTTAAGTACTACTAATCCTCCAACAGATTTAGGAGAGTGGATAAGTTTAGTAACCCGAGAGGATCTATTGCTATGCAGAGTTCTACTCTCTTATTTGATCCCTCATTCCTCAGGAACACGGTAAGGACCACAACCTCAGGGAGCAGAGTCACAAAGCAGACACCTGCCCTCAGCCCCCAAAGGGAGGAGAGACAGTCAAAAAGAGTTGGTTGAGAAGTAATGTTGCCTTCCTGGTGGGTTGTTTCTTCATGTGAGGAAACACTCCCTCTCTTAAACTGCCCTTGGAATCAGGCATGAAGAAAAATAGAGGGATAGACTTAATTCTTTCCATTCAGGCCTTGCTGACCCTCAGCTGCTTGGTTCACATGTAGGAGAGGTTAAAAGCAAGGTTAGCTACAAAGCATAGCAATTTTGTCTTTAAATTTTTAATTCCTTCTTTATCCTCTGCCTCTGTACAAGCTCTAACACAACCTTCCAGGTGATGTGACAGGGTGGGAGTACAGGGTGAGTATCTCTCCCTCTCATCGTGGATCTTCAGCAGGCTAATCTCTTGCCACCCCTGTATTTTTCTTGGCAGTTGATAAGCTTCAAGGGCTTCTGGAATGGTACTAATGTATTACAGTTTTAGCAGTCCTTGATGCAAACCACATCCAGTGCCCAGAATTACCCACTCAACACGCAAAGAAAGTTGGCTCATAGGATTTAAATCCCAGGCATCGCTGGGCAAGTCTCCATCCCCAGCTCATGGTGTTCCTCCAGCTCCTGGCAGGAGACCAGCATTTAGCAGTTTTTCCATAGGGAGGAAGTGCTCAGTTTCTAAAATTTGCAGATATGGCATATTAGCTTACCCCCTCTGCAGTGAACAGGTGGAGCCCTTTCCAGCCAGGGACACTCGCTGCAGATTGGAGTTTGCCAGGAGCTGTTGCCAAGGCATTCTTCTTCCCAGCATGAAGTTTACATTACAGTAAGGAAACGGGGACACCAGGAAATGGGACAGAACAACTTGGCTTGTCTGGCAAGGCTTGTCCAGCAACCAGACAAAATCTGATCTTATCTTGAATGAAACCTCATTATTACAATGGCGTTGTGTTTGCTCTTTCCTCTGAGCACCCAGAACGCACAAGCACCGCTGAGCCCTGATGAGTATCTGCTCCAGCTGCCTGCCGAGGGCTTGGTTTGCGTATCTCCTGAGCATCCCCTGGTTCTGAGACTGGAGGATCAGCGAGGAAAAGGAGACAGATGGGATGAGACTGAGGGTTCAGAGGACTGGGAACCGAGCTCCAAGAAGGTGCGAAGAGTGGGACATTGCTCACTTTCTAGGGGTGCAACACGTTTAGCAAAGTCCCAGCCTAGGACTGGTGTTACATTTCACTACATATTAGATACACACAGGATAGCAGTGAGGAGAGCATCTAAACCACCTCACAAAAATTCCTAAGAAATTGCTTGGGATCAGCTGAGAGGGGGAAAAAACCCACCCTTTTCACCTCCACAAGGAGAAAAGTGGTTACAAACCCAGGAGAACACAGATGCCAGGCAGTAACTGCATATCTGCAGTGCTGTTGCAGGCACCCACGTGGAGGTGGTTGTTTTCTCCACAACTTGCCCAGTTGTTGGTGATTTAACATAAATACAAGAATAACATTCAGCACATCTGTTTGCAGGAAAAACAATTCTGGCCAGGATGTCAGTGAGAGCCACTCAGCAGCAGGGCCACGTCCTGCCCTGTGCCTGCACAAGGTGCTGGCCCTGCCAACAGCAACACCTGTAACAAGGGGGAACCTGGCTGGGAGCACACAGCTCTGCTCCCTGCAGCCCCTCTGAGCCAATAGTCAGTTTACAAATAATATGCCACATCTGCCAGTGTCATAGGATCATGGGATAAAGCAGCATGTCGACACTTGGCATCAGCCAGCCAGGAAACCTGTAATAACTGCTGTGGGCTAACTTTGGCTGTATTTAATTCCCTGGTGCTCCCAATGTGGTTGGTTGGGATTTGAGAGAGAGAAGCCATGCATCTGCTCCAGGCACAAGGAAAATGCAGGAAGGGGAAAGCAGAAAGGGCTGCATGCCTGGCTGCTGTGTTACATGTTTCTACTATGAATACCCAGTCTTGTGACAGAACCCAATCTTGGTGACTTCTCTGTGCACAGTGAAAATCTCGTAATCCTACCGTGTCAGATCCTGGGGTAGCAATCCCCATGGTTCCCACATGGAAATCATACTTGGCAGTTCCCCTTGTCACACACAAATGTGATATGTAAACTGCCTGCTCAGGCACATGCTGGCTTTTGAAACGGAGTATGAGCTGCCAGGCTAGGAGAGGCCACGCTTCAGCTCTTCTTGATTACTCCAGGAAATACCAATCTCCAGAGCCTCCCAGCACTATGGTACCTCTTGCCCTATGCAAAATGCTGCTGCTGCTGCTAAATCAGATTGCTCATGAAACCCCCATTATTAATTCTTCTACCAGACTCTCCTCCAATCTAGAAATCAAGTGTTGGACCATGTTTACACACCCAGCCCTTCCCTGACATGGTTTGCTTCCCTCTGTTCCACCACCGATCCAAATTTCTGTAACTCTTGAGTCCTCTGAGATTCCTCCACACAACCACACATCCATCATTCTTGCACTGATCTTCAGGACCTTTCTCCACACATCCGTGTGCCCAGAAGGCCCCTCCATCCTTCCATCTGGTGAAAGCACCTACAATTCAGATGGAGACCCTCAGAGCAGGGACCAGCTGCTACTGCTTGAGGAGCACCCAGCTCTCAAAACACCCCAGTGGCAGTCAGGTACAGACCAGTCACAGACACACCAGGCAATCAGTGTAGCTGGGAACTACCTCTGGAGACTCCTAATGTAGTAACTCCAGTGTCAGCAGGGAATTCTCCTCGCCCTTCTGGGCTGTGGATTTCTGTGTGGATTATCATAAGCATGTGCATATATGTTCATATAGACATACACAGACACATTTATTTGTTGAAAATTCAGGGAATTTTATAATTGTGGGCAAGGACTAGAAGACATAGATTTGTGCAGCCATTCTGATCCAGACCTGACAACTCCACAGCTTTGATGCTTCATGTGCCCAAGCCTCTAGCTTTTGCCTCCTAAAAGATGTCTTCATGCTGAAAACCTGATGTAGACTCGTTTGAGTGACAGAGGCTGCACCACCCAGGAGCTACAAAAAGCTCTGCATCAGATATGGGTGAATAAAAGTCGGTTTTGTTTAAACAAACCAGGGGGAGATAGCACACTCAAATTATTAAAAGGTTTGCTCTGTGCTAAGTGAAGTGTGAGACTGAATAAAGGCCATCAAAAGCAGTAGTCTACAAGCAGAATGGTTTCTGAGTTCATGTAAGTGCAATCTGAATTCAGCCTAAGATCACCATAAGAGCCCCAGCAGGTTTAAGCCCAGCTTGCCAGGGTTCCTCCTTCCCAGCCATGCGCTCCCACACCTTGCCTTGCACAGGATCAGTTTCATCCACATTTTCAAAATGTGCCCAGAGGGAGTTGCCTGCCCAAGCTGGGTGGGATGTGCCTGTCCTTTCCCACTGCCTGCAGAGCAGCACAGACCCAGTGACACCAGGTGAGCTGAGCCCCACCCTCCAGGACTGACCAGCAGCCGCAGGACAACCCTCCTCGAGCCAAGATCCACCAGGTCACTCCTGAACCTGAGCTTTGAGAGGGTTTTCTTTATAACAACATTTTCTACAGGACTGGTGTAACAAGACCACTTTGAAGTTCTGGAAATGGTTAAAGGGTTCCTGCAAACCAGAGGCCAACACTGACACCAGCAGCACCATTAACTGTTACACATTGGGCTGGAAGCACTGGCAGGGCAGTTCAGTCATGCTGTCACAGCACAGCCAAAGGGATTAAGTGACAAGACTCACTTCTCGACTGTTCTCCTGTCATAAGTCTGAAATACATGGAACAAGGTTAGCCAGGAGATAGGGGAGTCCATCTCCCAGCAAATGCAAGGCAAGAGTAAATACGTGATGTCAACACACACCTCAAAACCACAAACAAAGGCAGGGCTGATGACAGCTGAACAGCCATCAGGGTTAAATCTGGGAGCACAGAGAGAGGAGTTCACAGAAAACAAAGGGAAAAGCGCTCCCAAAATAGCCTGGCAACTGTCAGCACTCGGACTGTCGGCACTGGAAGCTATGACCTTGCCATGGTGTCCCATGATCACAGCTCTGCTCTAAAGGGGCTTCTGTCAGAACCAGCACTGCCCAAAAATTCCACCTCCAAGTGATCCCCTATCTCTGGCAGCACAGATTACACTCACCAGTGATCTGGGGAACAACAAACAGCTCCCACTGCTGCTCCTGCATAACCACAGAGCTTTTGCACCTTCTCTCTGCTCAGCCTTGGCTTCTGCATGTCCTCATGCCTTGACACCCTGCACAGGCACTTCTGTACACCAACCCAGCTTTAAAATCTTTATGCTTTAAAATTCTTGGCAAATCTAATTCTGAAACAACCACATTAGAACCAGGAGAAAGAGGTAAATTCTGCTTTAAAAAGAACAGAGGAAAGGGGGCAAAATGAGATAATAAGATTAATTTTCTAGTCTGATTAATTAGCTATGGAGGTTCATTTCTTTAAAAGCAGTTGAGTCATACTTCTCATGTAAGCAGGAAGAGAAATATATGGATTATGTCAGATTTTTCCATTGGAAAAAGCCCCATACACAATGAGAAATACTCAGCAGTATCCATGTCAGTCATCAAAAGAAACCAACAACAAATCTCTTACAATGATTAGCACAACAAAAAACCCAGCAGAGCACATGGGAAGAGGGGAACACATGCAAAGGCATAATTATGCCACAAACGTAGCATTTCCAAGATGAAACAGCAGCATGAAACGTCAGGTGGAGAAGTGCTTTGAATAGAAGCCACATTTTGAAACTATTTTGAAACTCCCCACACCTTCATATATGTACTGGGGCCATCAAGTTACTTACACGGAGTTAGATGTAAATACCTGCTGCACTACAGCAGAGGTAGCTTGGCTAAATGTCTGTGGAATTCCTTCCAACTGCCAGGACCCCTGCATGTGCTGCAGAGATGGTGCTGCCAGTGAGTGCTGAAGCACCACACTCTGCTTGTCCCTGCCTGGGCAGGACCTGCCCTCACCCTGGGAATGCCAAAGCTTCCAGCTCAGCTTCTTTGAAGAAACAGGAGCCACTGGGGAAGGAGAGAGAAGGTCAGCTGGACACTTACACTCTGTGTTACTGAAAGGGGAGGGAAGTGGCAAGAAAGTGAAATTGCTTTGTTTTTACTCTTCTAGGATGACAGGCATGCAGGACTGCCAACTCTTTGCCTCTCCTTGAACATTTCTAATCAAAGGGCATTTTGGCAAACCTAGGAAGATCAGCATGGACCACACAGACATGAATTCACTATGCAAAGATTTGCCCCAGGGACCAGGGAATGGTCACAGCCCCAGGGCTGCCAGAGCTCAAAGAGGGTTTGGACAATGCTCTCAGACACAGAGTAAGATTGCTGGGGTATCTGTGCAGGGGCAGGAGTTAGATTCTATGATTTCTTCCAACCAAGGACATTTTATGGTCCTATGAACTCCTCCAGCCTCACAGTATTTGTGCTCCCATGTGTCCAGCAACTTGCACTGAATTCACCCCTCATCCAAACAGGGCTCAAGACACTGATTTTCCACTTCCACAGTGCTCCTCTGCAGTTGACTGACTGGTTTGCCATTTGTGTTTACAGCCCACAACACAGCTCTAAACCAGCACCAGGCCACATGGGACTGACTTCAAAATTCACTCTAGACCATCATTTTACTCCCTTCCTTTTCATCATCATCATCATCATCATCATCATCATCCCACTAGTTCCAGTATGATTTTTAATACCCATTATTTCAACAGCAGAGGCTAATGCTTGGTACCATCCGAGAAGAGCTTGAAATGAGTCCAGTACGTGATCAACTGCCAACACTAAAAATAAAGTCTTTCTGTCACTAAAAAGCAGGGACTGCCAGTTTTCTAATGGTGTGGAACAGCACTGGCTTTTCAAGTCTCACCAGTTTAGTCATTCTGACCACTAAGTATGTAATTTCTCTCCCCCTCAGCCAGAACTCCCTGGCACTTGATCAAGACAGTCTATATAAAACCTTGCCTTTAAATTACTGAAATTTTCATTCCTGCCCAAAATAACTATGTTTTATAATTAGAAAACTCACAAGTATCTCAATCCTGAGTGGAAAATGGAAATTTAGGTACTGCAGGTTTGCTTAGCAAAGAAATGTTCAGCTAACAAGCTTCTGACCTGACAGGAGCTCCATCAAGGGCTACACTGCACTATTTAATGCAGTTCCTCAAGACTTCATTTTCACAACACAAGCAAATATAGATATGGTTCTGCCATCATCTCTACAACACAAACATATCCTAAACTTCCAAGATGCAGCCTTAGATCAGCTTCAGCCAAACCAAGGTGCTGTCCTGCAGGCCAGGGCTGACACTCACCCCAATGCCTTGCCAGGGCCACTGGTGGTGGCAAAGCAGCAAGGTATGGCCAATGCCAAATGGGGACTCTCCTCGTGAATAATGGGAGGAAAAAATGTAAAATCACTTTGTGGCCCGCTTGGAAAGGTGGCTCCACTCACACCACACCTGCTGGCAGAGCAAGGTGGGGTGGGAAGGCCAGGCAGGGCCCCTCTGCTCTGGCCGAGAATCCTCTACAGGAAGAGCCTCTCCAGGTCTTCTACCCCAGCAGAGACATGGAAAAACAGCTGCAAATGATTTTAGCTACAACTTGGCAAACCAGAGGTGAGATTTGTGTTGCCTAACTATAGACCTCAAAGGCAGACAGAAAAATCTCTGTGGACCACTCCAGGCCTTCTTTAGTCTCTGCCGTGGCAGGATTTTGCAGCAGGCTCTGCTGAAGCCAGGGCTGCCCTCACATACCCAATAACCTGCCAGCAGACCCTCTCCCCCACCAAGGGCACTGACACTCATTTGATACCCCACTGAACAGATCCAGGAGCTAAACTGGCTCACAGTGGGACCAGACAAGCACTTGCACTGGTGTCAAAGGCACATGACAGGAGCAGCAGGAAGGGCAGGACTGAGATAGTCTCAAGCTGCCACATAACACCTTGCTTATGTCAAGACAGACAGCTCATGCTGCCTACAGCCCAGGGAAAAATGGATTTTTCAACACAGAAAGCATTCAAGTCACTCCAGGGCCAGTACTGCCTTCACAGAAACCAGCTCTACTGTACAGACATCAAAGTTCATGTATGAGAACTTTCATGAACTCCTGCAAATGCCAAAAATGCTGAATTAGCACCAAGTGACTAGAAACCAGTGGTTGTGAGCAGAAACAGCTCAACACAACCATAGGTGAAGAGCAAGAGGAGATTCCTTGGAGGGATTCATTGTCAGTTTATTTACAGACTGTGAGGCCCTTGGTTTCCCTGCACATCCCTGTCTTGCTGCCACATCAAGTTTTGTTTCAAGATCTGAATTTTACCTTTGTGGCCAGAAAAAAAGAAGGTGGTATATAAAGAGAAAAACATACAGGCAGTAATTATATTTATTCATTTTCCTTTCCAGTCTGGCAGCATGCAGGAAAGTTTAAATTTGCTACTTTGCAGTTATTTATTCAGTGGCTAAAACCTCTCTAAGGATCAGTCCATGTGCTCCTAGAGGCAAAAATCATCCCCAGACAGATGTATGGCAGCTTGCTTGGGTATTTTCCAGTCCCATGCCACTCAAAGCCTTTTCAGTCAAGGAAACAAGGGGTTTTTCTGAGTTTTGCCACTGTTCCTGCCCACACCTGAACAAGAGCCTGGCATCCACCATGGCTCAACTGCCACAGTCACTATTCCCAGCAGGAAAAGGCTCCACAACAATCAGAGGACACAGAATTTTCTTTGAAGCATGACAAATGATGGAGCTGACAAAGAGGGGGCTGGATAAAGAAATCTTTGTAAAAATAAAGTCATTCCACACTATTCCTGAAAGGCCCACAGCTATGATTTTGCAGCATTTCCATTTCTAGTACCATCACTGGGATTTGCAACATCACTTATCACAGTTCAGCTTTAAGGAAATGCTTTCTTTTAAATGCTGCTGAAACCTTAATATAATTAGATATTACAGTGGAAGTGAAGTTAGGCATTTTCCCAAAACATAGCAAATAAACCTACCTAAACATAGCAATTTAAGCCTGGACTACAGCTGGGATTTTTAGTGTAGCAGGTAAAGGAGAACAGAGGAGTTCATGGTCCTATGACAGAGTCTGCACATCCCTTCACAGAATCTCAGACTGGTCTGGGTTTGAAAGGAACTTAAAGCTCTGAAGCCCCTCTGCTCTGACACCAGGCTGGGAGAGCTGTGGGGGGCTCAGCCTGGAGAAGAGAAGGCTCTGGAGAGACCCAAGAGCCTCTTCCAGTGCCTAAAGTAGCTCCAGGAGAGGCATGGGTAGGGACACCCTCCACTTGCCCAGGCTGGTCCAAGCCCCATTGGACACTTCCAGGGGTCCAGGGACAGCCACAGCTGCTCTGGGCACCCTGTGCCAGGGCCTGCCCACCCTCACAGCCAAGAATTCCTTCCCAATATCCCATCTATCCCTACCTTCTGGCAGTGGCAAGCCATTCCCTTGTGTCCTGACATTTCAGGCCCTTGTTCAAAGTCCCTCTCCAGCTCTCTGGGAGCCCCTTTAGGCACTGGAAGGGCCCCTATAGAGCCTCTTAGCCTTCTCCAGGCTGAACACCCTCAGCTCCCCCAGCCTGGCTCCAGAGCAGAGGTAAAATTTTTTTCAAGAACTCCCAATACTGGAAAAATACATATGTTTGAGGATCCAAGTTGTGTGAGTTTACAAATGCCAACCACACTTTCAGGCAGAGCTCATTTGCACTTGCCTTTATTCACAGGAAAAAAAGAAGAAAAAGAAATCAATTGACACTGTTAGGGCTGTTCAGTCACAGCAAAGTGTCTTTGAGTTTTTTTATTCTTGTGGGAAACAAACTAAAGCAAATCTCAGCACAGTCACCAGTAACAAAATCCTTCACTGCTTGTTTCTGAGCACATTCCATTCCTGCTACCATCAGAAGTCCAAAGAAAGGGCAGGGAACTCCATTCTGGTGCTGTCTGTGAAAAAGAGAGGTGGTGGCCAACATGGTGCAGAGAGCACCGAGCTGTTAAAGAAAATGACCTGTGGAATAAGGTCACTGCAGAGGGAGAGGAATGGCTTGACTGCCCTGTGAGACTCTCACAGGGTAGCTGAGTGTGCCAAGGATGTGGCCATGCACTGCCCCTTGTCAGAGCATGACATCAGATATCTTGGTAGTTTGAAAGATGGACACAGCTAAGGTGTCAACTTTCCCCAGTGGCATGAATCACATTTCAAATCTAATCAGAAACTGTGGTCTCCATGATCTAAGAAATACAGACCTGATACAAACTTTTATGTGTTCCTCAGAGTAACATAAACCCAGCCATTGCCTCAGTGCTGTGCACATACCCCACTGGCTGAGCTCCTGGCAGCCTGCTGTGAACTCTGCCTGAGTGCCCCAACAGGACTGCCACAGTGTCACACACATGGCAGAGCCTGAAAAAAGGTCACAGCCAGAAATGGTGAGAGCAATGAATGCATCCAGTAAAGGGAGGGCTGGCAGCAGAGCAAACTCCCCACCTCTGGAGCCACCAGGAGCACCAGCCAGGCAGCTGCCTGGGCTTACGGGTGAACTACAGCCCTTACTCATCCCTGAAGTAAATCAAAAGCTGGTGGAAGTCCAGCTGGAGGATGGTGAATTCCCTGTTTATTGCACTGTGTCTCCTGAACATGAGTCTGCCCTGCAGGTGGGTGGCACACGAAATCCTCAGGAACAGAGTACTACAACCTGGATGGTGAACAGGAGAATTAAGGAGAGGGTGAGGTTTGTCAACAAAGCCCGACTGCCAGAGGCATGGAACAACCTCTTGTCTGAGTGGGTCACCCCAGTCAGACAAAGCCATCAAGTTAATCAGAGGGATGGAGCACCTCTCCTATGAGGAAAGGCTGAGGGAATTGGGATTGTTCAGCCTGGGAAAGAGAAGGCTCCAGAGTGACCTAATTGTTGCCTTCCAGTGTCTTAGAGAAATTTAAAGGAAAGATGGGGCAAGACTATTTACTATCTTGCTATTTACATGAGCATGTAGTGATATGACAAGGGAGAATGGTTCAAATTGAAAGAGGGCAGCTTTAGATTAGATCTTAAGAAAAAATTATTTACTGTAAGGGAGGTGAGGCCCTGGAACAGGTAGCTCAGGGAAGTTGGGGATGCCCCACCCCTAGGGGCATTCAGGGCCAGGCTGCACGAAGTTCTGTGCAACTTGCTCTAGTTGAAGGTGCCCCTGCCCATGGCAGGGGGGTTGGAACCAGATGAATCTTCAAGATCTCCTTCCAACCCAAACAATTCTATGATTCTAGGGTTTCTGCTGGAGAGTAGAGACACAAAGAACCATCACACAGGAAGACTTTCAGAGGGATCAAAGTGCAGCCCCATCTCTGTGCCAGCTGTGAAGGAAGAGCTCAAAGGAGGAGGCAGTGAAATGATCCTTGGGAGAGCAATCCTGTGTTTCTCTCACTGCAACATGACTGCAGATCCCCAAGACCATGGATGCACCCCTGGCTGCAGGCTGAGTTCCCAGCCCGAAGCAAAAGCAAGGCCATGAGCGGTGGATTTCAGGCGTAAGTCTGGGCAGGTGGTGATGGCCATGGGATGCAGGTGAGTTCCCTGCTGCAGGCATGGCAGGTGCACAGCCTGGGGAGGCTCCAGAAACTCAAAGGCTTGGAACAGGAGCTGGACAGCAGGATTGCTTGGGCAGCAGGACTGGAAACCTCGTCAAGGTTACATCAGAATCACAGAATCTTCTGAGCAGGAAGGGACCCACAAGGATCATCCAGCCCAACCCCTGCCCTGCACAGACACCCCAACAATCCCACCCTGGGCATCCCTGGCAGCGCTGCCCAAACACTCCTGGAGCTCTGGCAGCCTCAGGGCTGTGCCCATTCCCTGGGGAGCCTGGGCAGTGCCAGCACCCTCTGGGGAAGAACCTTCCCTGATATCCAGGCTGACCCTTCTCTGGTATGGCACCAGACAAATGGACAAACAGCAAGTGTGTCACTATATGACTAAGAAGATGCAAAGAAAGTCACTGATAAGCGAAGAAACTCCTGGAATGTAGAAAGGGAAAGATTTCACCAAAGGACAAACTTGAAAAATCTTACAGTACTGAGCAACTGCTGATGAAACAGCAGATGAAATGCAGTGCAGATCGCTGCAGAGTGAATCACAGGCACAAAATACACCCAACAAAACATACCAAAATGAAAGGCTCTGAGCTTATTACTGAGTTCAGGGAAAAGCTCTTAGGATTATAACAAATAGCTGTAGGAAAATATCAGCTCCAAGCTCAGAAATCAAAGCAAATTCTAGAAATTACTTGGAGCGGAACAAAACAAACCATAAAATATCATTAGGCCTCTATATAATGCAACAGATTTTCTGTATCATAGGAAATTCTAGTCTCCACAACTGAAGAAGAAACAAGATATGAATAGGACATGAATGAGAAAAAGCTCAGCTAAAAAAAATGTAAGAAAAAAACCCAAAACTCAGTCCCAAAAACCCCAAACAACTTACCCCATTTTCTAATAGCATTTCTTAAGGATTTCTGTGGCATCACAAATATGGTTTATGCTATTTCTAGGGTACCACAGAAATAAACTCCTTGCATAAAACAAACTGGCTGAAGAAGATTTCAGAAAGATAAAAAGAGAACAAGCTGTAAAAAGCTGGGGAAAGCAGGATGCTTGTTCCACATCTGCTCCCCACAGCTGCTACCCTGACCCACTGCAGCCACACAGCAGGGATGGGGCTGGGTAGGGGATCCACAGCCTGCAGTTCCCTGGGCCTGTGGGAACACTCCTCCAAAGGTCCCACACCAGCACAGACTAACAAGGCCCAGCTCTGTCCCTCCTGTTCAGCAAAAGAGAATCAGAGATCACCTTTCACTGGTGCGAGATGAAACCAAAGCAGAGAATGTGGAGAGCTCCAGAGAGCAGAGCCCAGCCTCTCATAAACAGTCTTACAATGAAGCAAAATAGGAATATTCCTACATTTAGGTGGGAGAATCTAAAGGCAAAACAAGCACATAAAGGACACAGCACTGGGGGATCACTGAGGAGGCCAGAGCAGCCCCAGCATTGCTGTGCTGCAGCACACACTGGCCCTGGCAGCTCCCACGCTGCTTCCTGGGGGTCTCTGTCCTCCACCACAGCACTCACTGATGTGTATTATAGCATCAGTGGCTGAGAGCACTGCTTTGATCCAGCATCTGTGTGCACTCCTCTCTGTCCCCAGTGGGTAACTGAGGGCTGGCTGAATGACTCAGAGGGTGCTGCTGAAGCACATCACCCATGTTCCAGCTGAGCCTGCCACCACTGGGGCTCTCGCCTTCTGGGAGAGGTGCAGACAAGTGCTTTGTAATGATGTTTAGGAAGGGGATAATTAACTGTCTTTTCTAAAAAGCTCTGATAAACCTGGTCATGTCTCAGTACAGAGGACTGAACTAGAAGGGTTTCTGTGACCTCTTCCAGCCTTGTCTGGAACTCTCCAACAGCAACCACCTGCCCTCACCTGTCTGTCACCAGAGACAGGTGACAGCTCACCACGAGACAGCCTAGTCTGGTTTGTGGGCAAACAGCAAATGGCCAAACACATGGCAGCAGAAGAGGTGCAGCTTTCAGCATCCTACCACAGAAGGAGAATTACCCAAGCACTGCTCCAAGAAGCCAAGGCATTAGGAAACAAGTTTGACCAAACTGGAGAAGAGGTGAATGGTTAGAGACTGAGACCAGGCCAGCACAACACATTAGCAGGACAGGGGTTGGCTTCTTCTCCCAGGCTAAGGGACAGGACAAGAGGAACAGCCTCAAGCTCTGCCAGGGGAGGTTCAGGTTGGACATCAGGAAGAATTTCTCCACAGAAAAGGTGGTCAGGCATTGGAAGGGGCTTCCCAAGGAGGTGGTGGAGTCCCCATCTCTGGAGGTGCTTAAGGACCAACTGGAGAAGCCACTCAGTGCTCAGGTCTGGCTGACAAGATGGTTGGTCAAAGGTTGGACATGATGATCTTGGAGGTCTTTTCCAAACGTAGTGGTTCCATGACTCTATGTTTAAAATAAATAAATTATAAAAAGAAGCGAGTAGCTTTGTCAACAACAGGTATAACCCAATCTCCAGGACTCTGAAAGTTTGTTTCATCACCACAACACTGTAATTTAAAAGATGCAGCAGTTCTTGTTTAGGCCAGGGCTTGAACTGAAATTCCAAGCACAATTTGCAGGAAGCTGGGTGTGCTGTCAGCATATGGATCCCCTCCCAAGGACTACAATCAATGTTTTATTCCTTGTTCACTTTCTGCAACATTGAACAATTTTCTCACAGATTGACAGCACCTAAACTAAATGGAAAAGAATGGATTTTGAGGACAGAGTTGTAGACTGTAGAGAAGCCAATACATGGAGTAAGTGTAAGACAGGATTTGGCCTTAAGCACAGGGCTCCTTCTACAGCAGCTATTAATATAAGGGAACAAAAATAACTCTTGCAATATGCTCTGAAGTTCAAACCCTGGCTCTGCTGCTGCACAGGCTGGCACAGCCCTGAAGTCTCTCATCGAGAGACACAGACACATTTACCACTTATCTTTTTCAGCACGAGGGAATGCTTGTTCAGAATGACTCAAGTGATATTCATTTAAAAGACAAACCATTTAGGGCTGTGAAGGTCAAATTCTGTTTGTCAATCACCCAAGAATGAAAAAAAAAGTCAGTGCAGATGATGAAGAAAGAGGAAATCCATCCCTTGCATGAACACCTGGACAATGTGTTCAGTCAGATGTATCAGTTCAGTCTACTACAAGCCAGAAGAGAAAAATGTTCAAAACCTCCCGGATTACTGAGATGATATCCCTCACATATACATATTCTTTCTAGTTTAGAAGATATTAGGAAATATAAACTTCACACCACTGCAACAAGTGACCAAAAAAAATCAATAAAATTGCCCACTAAGCACAAATCAGAATTGCCACAATTTCTGCAGGACAATATTATGAGCCCTCTAAAAATCACCAGGTTTTAATTTTGAAACTTTTGCTTTAACATTTGAGAAAGTTTTTGGCCTTACTAGTTTCCCATATCTTATTTTCTCTTCTTGACTCTCACCTGCAATAAATAATCTTTTTTTTTAATTGCTTTTTGTATCTTCCACCCATCCTAGAGCTTGGCAATCCAGAGCTTAACTTACACAGTTAGAATTGTACCCACTATGCAGATTCTGAACACACTGAAGCTTTTGGCATGAGCTGTGTCCTAAAGCAATTAGTTCCACAGCTGAATTTTACACTGGATGAGAAAAAGTATTTGTTTTAAAACTCTGATGTCCTTAAATCCTTCCTTGTAGGAAAAACTGAACATCCCTAATGCCATTTTACATATAATTTTGGAAACCTTTATCCTATTTGTGCTTGTGGCTTTCTGTCAGTCAGAAGGAATCACAAAGTTTTGCTCTTTCCTGGTATAGAACCCAATCCATGACTTTGATCCCTTTGATGTTATTTCCCATCTCTTTCCCTCAACTATATTTTTTTGAGATGGTAGCAAGAGAACTGCACATACTAATCTACACATGAGCCCAATACAAGCTTTTCCAGCTGTGACAGCTGGATTGGGAGCCACTGTTTCCCAATAATCATTACTCCCATTTACAGACCAAATTTTGCCAGCCATTTTATCAGTGAATTGGCCAATACAGACACCCTTCAGGGCCAGCTCACACTTCACTACCTCGACTGTGCACGAACCTTTGCAAACTGTAACCTTGCTCTATTCCCGTTCCTGTCTCATACAAAGGTGTGCAGAGCAGCACAGGCTGCAGAGGAGATGCACAGGATAACTCTCCTTCCTCCTGCAAACTGACCCTTTATTGCCAGCCTTTCTTTTCTCTCTTTCAGACAGTAATTAATAAGATCTCTTTATTTCACAACAGTTTTGTTTCTTAGAGCTTCCATAGAGGGATATTGCCAAAAGTGTTTTGAAAATCCAAACATACCCTCTCCACCAGATGTCTCCTCTCCATGTGCTTGTTGCCTGCTTTGGGTTCATCACTCCCCAGGTTCTTGGAGTCCCTTTCGAAACTGTCACTTCCTGCTGACATCCCCTGGTAGCTGCTTTAAATGATACATCACACACAATGGATAATATAGCTCAGTGACTTCATGTGCCAGTTCCAACTGATGCTGAAGACCTGATACTTTTCATTGGTCTGAGCAGTTCTGGAACCTGTTCTGTCAATACTACAGCTTGGGAAAGCTCAGAAAGCTGAATTTTAATTTTTTATCTTAAGAGATCTTTGTACAGGAAAGACTGACAGCACGCAGCCCAGGTATCACTGAGAAAATACTACAAAACTATTCAGCACACAATGCCAAAAGTGGGACAGATTTGTCATTTGAAACTATTTTGTTGAGCTGTATCCAAGACTCAGATTCTCCCAATACACTCAAAAAAATCCCCTCAAAAATAGACACTGTGTGCTCCCTGAATAGAGCATGTACCTATTACAGTGATTTATGATAGAGAAGAGAATGCACACAGGCCACAACATATACAAGATGACATGTCACAAAGAACAATATATCATTCTTTCCATTTTGAAATGATTAGGATTTAAATTCTTCTAGATCATCACTTTTTCTATTTTCTTCATTGGAAGTCCCATTTCATAGGTGCAGTGTGTAGATGTTTGCAGAAGTACCAAGTGTCTGCAGCAAATATGCTCATCCTCACACACCCACCTCTCCCTGTACACCCCACCCTACAGATCATGTGTATGGGAACAGGGAAGATGCAAACCCCAGCAGAGGTGTGCGTGATCTGACCTGAAATTTGGAAAGTTCATGCCCAGAGCCTTTGCACAGAGGGCTGACACAACAATACCCGAGGACCTCTGTCTACAGCAGTATTTTGGGTGCAGCTCAGATGGCACTGGGCATCACAGAATCACAGGATGTGTCAGGATGGAAGGGACCCCAGTGGCTCATGTGGTCCCACCTCCCTGCTCAGGTAGAGTCATCCCAGAGCACATGGCCCAGGATTGTCTAGATGGGTTTGACATATCCCCAGTGAGGGGGACTCCACACCTCTCTGGGCAGCCTGTTCATGGCTCCATCACTGCCCAGGGATGCAGTTCTGCCTCACGTCCAGGTGGAACTTCCTGGGCATCAGCTCCTGTCCGTTCCTCTTGTGCCAGTGCTGGGTCCCAGGGAGCAGAGCCTGGGCCCTGCCCTGAGCCCTTCCTGCAGACACTGACAGACAGGAATGAGATCCTATCTCAGTTATTTCCTCTTGAGGCTGAACAGCCCCAGCTCCCTCAGCCTTTCCTTGGCAGGCAGATGCTCCAGGCCCTTTCTCATCTCTGTGTCCTCCGCTGGCCCCAAACCAGGTCCCTCCTGAGGAGGGAGGTCCTGTCCTGAGGAGTCCACACCTGGACACAGCACTCCAGATGTGCCTCACCAGGGCTGGGCAGAGGGGCAGGATCCCTCCCTGACCTGCTGGAAACACTCATCCCAATGCACCCCAGGACACTACTGGCCTTCTTGGCCCCCAGGGCACCTGGATGAAAAGTGGACCCCTGAGGACCTGGCAGGAACTCTACTGCCTTTCAGCTTCTCACTGAATTAATCAGATTAGGTTACCAGAGGATCTGGGAAACAAATGGCAGTTGGTAGGCAAGTGAAAAAGGGCCTGGCACAAGCTCAACAGCTCCAGGGAAGTTTGAAGCTCCAGAGCAGCACTTTGGTCCAGAAAGCATCTGGGCAGCCCTGGAGTAGCACCTGGGGATGCAGAGCTGCCAACACATGGTGGAACTGCCCAGGAACAGCAAACAAACAGTCCCACCCAGGACTATGCAAAGGAACACAGAGCCACAAGCTGTCAAACAGGGCTGTTATCCTCACTGGTTCCTTCCCCTCCTAGCCAGAGGCTATTCCACTTAGTCCAAGAGAGGGACTGCAGCTGCCGAGCCCTGCTCTCCCCTCACTGCCCTGCTTGCTGGTCTCCAAACCACAGGTGCCACTGACTCCCACTCACCAGCCCAGTTTCCTCACCTGCTGGCAGAAGCAAGGCTTTGCCTGCACAAAGCTCTGGCACTCAAAGCTACTCAAACCCAGCTCCCCAGGGCAGCACATGCGTCAGCTGGGCACATGGGACTGACTTGTCACAAGCTCATGGAGTGCTGAGGTTAAGTAAGTGGAATAAGACATTCCTTTTTGCCTGCTGACTTATGGCTGTTCAGTCTTGAGCAGCTATCACTCACAGGCTGTGCATCCTCCCCAGAGCCCACCCCTACCTGGCGCCTCCTGCACTCCCTTCCCGTATTCAGAGAGCTCTGAGCAACACTTAATATCTGAAGTGCAGCAGTGATTAAATTGGTAGCTGGGCTGGAAGTAGAAAGGGCTCCACTAAAGTGGGCTCAGGAACCAAAAATGTCTGTTCAGCTTTATAGCATTTCCTACAGTGTCAGCACACTGTAGCAGCGAGAAGCATTCCTCAGCAACTGGAAGGAATTGCTAAGCCCATTAATAAAATTAAGACAGCCAAGTTCTATAAGAGAATACATCCAACCTTAGGAGCCACTGATGTCTGTGCTGCAGGATGGGGAAGAAACATTTACCAAAGTGGTAGCAGAAAGCAGAAATCTACAGCCATCATCTCTCCTGAGACATGACGCAGCAGCACTGCTGATTGCGTGTCTGCTCCTGAAGAACAGAGGTCACAATGTGCCTTAGAACTGAAGTGCTGCTGACAGACAAGCCATTTGGAACTGATGGTGAAGAGCTGTGCAAGTTTGCACCAAAAAGCAGGGAAGGCACCACAGGTAGGACACAACAGCAACTGCTCACTGGCTGTTCCTGCAGGACTGAAGAACAGGAGACAAGCCAAGGGGAAAGAACATCTCCTATTTCCCTCCTGGCAGGGACTTCACCACGAAACATACATTTTGTAGAGGGGGGGTGGGGACAGGCAGGGCAGGGCTGGTGGAGGGGAAAATCAGGGAGATAAGGAAATCAGGAAAATGCCCTACAAATGGCTAGTTTGTGCTCACAGGAGTATCCCAACCCTGCAGGTGTCAAAGGCCAGGTTGGACAGGGCTCTGAACAACCTGGTTTAGTGGCAAATGTCCCTGCCATGGCTGGAACAAGGCAATTTTTATGGGCTGCTCCAACCCAAACCATTCTCTAGCTCTGTGATTCTAGGAATGTCTTACAGTCACTGCAAACAGTCAGAGGCCAGTATGGCTGAAGCTTCCTGCAGGCCAACAACTCCAGCAGTGCTCCTGATGACAGCCCTGGTCCAACAAGATGGACACATGCTTGAGTGAACAGACAAGTGCAGGTCCCAGGAAGCACAGACTTGTCCTGTTAGCTCCACTGTGCAGCACCAGAGCCCAGACCCAGGGACGGAGGGGAAAGGAATGACCACGGACCACTTTTGAGACCAGGCAGGATGCAGACATGGCTTAAGAGGGAGCTGGTTGATGTCACTGCAAATCACTGTCAGCTTTCAAATGTCATGGTGACAAAGGGAGGCCTGATGACATGCAAACACCACCCCACCATGTTAGAAGGATCCAGGGAACATCAGACATCTCAGTCTCACTGTAGCCCCTGGAGAGGCTGTGTAATAAATCTTCCTGACAGCCACTTCCAGCAGCAGGTGGAACAGCCAGCATGGATTTACCAGTGGCAAATCTTGCCTAACTTGATTGCCCTCCAAGCTGCCCGTGTGGAAGACAGGGGAGCAAGTGTGGTACACCTTTGACACCATCTCTGCCAGTGTCTTCAACAGGCAGGAGCTGGACTGCAGAAGCAGATGACTGACACTGGTGGGAATATCAGGCTCAAAAGCTGTACAAAGTCCAGCCAGCAGCTGATTACCAGCAGCATCCCTCAGGGCTGACATGGGGTCAATACAAATCCATGTCTTCATTAACAAACTCGATTAACACCAATTATGGGACAGACTATTAAAGAACTGTTATTTTCCTGCTCCCACATCTTTGCCTGAGAGCCCCTTAATTTAAAATTATAGCAATTCGGAGGGGTGGGGAAGGTTTACATTCTCCATTTCAGGGGAGGCTCCTGCCTTCCTTAGCATACTCCTGTCTTTCCAAACCAAGACACCAAGTCTGCAGATGACATCAAACTGCTGGCATGGCTGGGGCAGGAGATCCTTCTCAGAGGGACCTACACAGACTGGAGAAAGGGGCTGATGGAGGGTTGATGAACAGAGGCACACAGTGTCCTGCCCCAGGACAGAATAAGCTCTTGCACCAGCACACCCTGGGGCAGCTGTCTCAGCTCTGCAGCAAACAACCTGCCGAGCTCTCAGGGAGAACACGGGTACAGAGGCCAGACAGACACAATAAACTGCTCCTACAGATAATCCATACAACTGTCTGGAAGAGTCTGCAACTCAACAGTGACTTTCTGCCTCTCAAAAGCCTTTGAAAGACTCCCTTTGAACACAGCTTCTACCTTTCAAAGCCTTGCAGGTACACAGAATCCCCTAAAAGGGTGTGATGAGAACATCAGGCCACACCAAGTCAAGCTGGCTGAAGCATGGAGCAGATCAGTCAGCTTCCTGAGAACACAGGGACGGAGTATGAAGCCAGGGAAGAACTGAAAGCCAGCATCAAGTGATGGAACCAGCTTTGAAGGTTTAACCCAGCAAGTCAGCAGCTCTTTCTACCTCTGTTCTAGAGAGCTATTTCAGCCCAGAAATCATAATTCTGCTTGAAATATTTGCTGCAGACTCTTAAAACCCACATCTCGCATAAAAAATGGAAGATGATCTGGTAATAGGCTAGAATGTAGCATTTCACTGCCACCAAGTTGCTTTGAAAGCATCTTGGCCAGTGGAATATTTTTTGGTAACACAAATGATTGCATTAAAACAACATGTCAGTCATACCAACATCACTTGTGATATTCGTTAAAAGGCTCAAGTAAGGGCCTAGGGTTCACTACCACTGGCATGCTCACAGCACTTGAAAAACAATTAAATCACACACTTGGCAAGCGTGAAGTGTGTCACAGGTGTAGTGAGACTCCTACCCAGGCTCAGGATGTGCACCTCTTCCTGGACATGTGTTTATTCTGCTAAAGCAACCAGTTGGTCAGATTTAGATGCTATCCACAAAAACACCAAAGCTGTCTACACTGAATCTGTCATGTCACAGAAACCACAGAGCAAATGGGGTAGAAAAATGGCTTGTTAGATAAAAATTTAGAACATTTCATCCTCCAGTACCACAGAAGTATTTAAAGTAAATATTTTGATTATTTCTGTTGGCACAGGCAAGGTCTCTGCTGATGATGTAACTCAGAGCAATGATATAAATATGAATATACACATATATATTTGGGTTTACTAAAACAATTAAAGCAAGCCACAGCACTCACAGCCAGCTGGGTGAGAGCTCCCCTGTCCCACCAATCTTCTATGGGGGAAATCCCTACTTACATGTCTCACATAAAGTATCAAATTGTCAGAGATCACAGAATCCAGGCTGGTTTGGGTTTGAAGGGAACTTAAAGTTCATCCAGTTCCATTCCCTGCCATGGGCAGGGACACTTTCCATTAGACCAGGTGGCTCCAAGCCCTGTCCAGCCTGGCCACGGACACTTCCAGAAGTGGGACAACCACAGCTTCTTTGGGCAACCTGTGCCAAGGCCTCCCCACCTTCACAGGGAAGACTTTTTCCCCAAAATCCAATCTAAACCTCTTTCTTTTTAGCTTAAAACTGTTCCCCCTTGTCCTATTGCTATCTGCCTGTGTAAAAAGCCACTTTTTAAATAAAGTTCCTGCTTTTTATAATTGTCACTCAAGATAATTCATAATTAATAGCTGGTTTGGGTAAGGATGACAATCCATATGAATTGAAATCCTGGAAGAGGAAGATGCTTCATGCTTTGACTTCAGAATGAAACCAGCAGCACTTCTGGATGCTTCAATTCAAGCACAAAGCCCATGTGGTGAACTGGGGGCAGCTCCCTGTGCAGGCCCTACCAGCTTCATGCTGGTTTACATTCCCCTGGGTGATGCTACTCTATTTACAGTCCAAACTAAACAGACATAAGCTAGGTATGGGCAGAGGCCACATGCAGTCACCTCACTTCCCTAAACCACAGCTAGAGTCCCCTCACTAAGCCAGCACTTGTGTTTAGACAAGCCTGGACCAGGACTTGCTGCTATCCCATGTTTCAGATGTAAAAGCCCATCAGTCTTTGATACAAAATTGCATTAACTGATACAGCAGGGAATGACAAATTATAAATAGGAGGTGGCTTCAGAGAGATTCCAGAAATGGATGGTGAGCAATCACTGTGGCAAATCAATGCTCTGGCTCAGGGGATCAGACAGGGACCAGGTTTAGTTTTACCCTGAAAAGGCAGTGACACATAAAAAGCTAATGGCAGGTGGTCACTCTGCATTCTGTACATCTCACAAAGATTTATGAGCAAGGCTGAATGCTGGAAAAGCAACGCTGAAGCTGCTTGTGTCCCTCTGCAAGGTCAGCTTATTGTATTATAGAAACATTTCCAGTGAAACTCCTAGAAGTTAAGAGTGTTCTATTTTGTCCAGCCACAGGAAACAAGTTACAAAAATCCCAAACAAATCAGCATTAAAGAAAAACAAATCATACCATTTACTCTCAAAGAGTGAATTTTCAGTTATTTTGGTTGTTTTCAGAGCAGCAAAGACTATATTTAAACTTAGAGTTTAAAGCTGGAAGGAGACTGATTTTTCCAAAATTTGTTTAACAAGGAAAATATTTAACAAGAGAACACACAGATGTATTTTCTAAAATACTGATCACCTGTAAGCACTGCATGTTATGATTATTATGAATGAAAACTGACATGAAAAATTACATAGGTGTCTAAATCAGGAATTTCAATGTCCTTGATTGTCAGCTTGATGCGAAAAGAGAAGCCTGACTCCCGGATCTGGCTGTTAGCAATGTGTGGTGTTGTGCTCATTAGCCTGCAAATGCAGAAAAGTAAATTTCCTCTGAAAATCATTTGAAGACTTAGGTATTTAAGAAAGGTCATGTTTCACTACAGTGAGAGGGGGAACATCTCAGGAGTGGAGGAAGGAAATAAAATTTGTCTCCCTGAAGCTGTGCAGGTTGGAGCTCCATCTCACAGCCATGCTCTGGGTTCCACTGCTTCCATTTTAAGTTCACAGCAGCTTTAAACATCTCTGCACAGGCCTGGACAGACTATACTCACCATGAGCTTGTTCTTAAGTCCATTCATGCTGAAGTGAGCCTCATGAAAATAGGCACCTAAATCCCCACTAAATCATTCCTTCATAGAATCACAAACTGGTGTGGATTGGAAGGGACCTTAAAGTTCATCTCCCTGAACACCCTGCCATGGACAGGAACACCTTCCACTAGGCCAGGCTACTCCAAGTCCTGTCCAACCTGGTCTCAAAATTTTTAGCAAGTGAAGTTTTCCTGCTAAGGCCCATGGCCCAGCTCCTCAGGCAAGCTGCACCTTTCCTCCCTGTGCAGATCAGTTTGCTGCAGCCCAAGAAAGGAGATTGCAGGGACAGCTGTGGCACCTCCCTTCAGAAGGACAGCTGAAAATAAACTGCAGACTCAGATCCCAGGATTTATACTGGGCACCCTCACCGTGCTGGGGCCATACCATCATCACTAGGTCAAAAGGTTCACTCAGCTGGGGATCCTGTCACTGCATAGCAGGGGCTGCCATTCCCCTGAAAGGCTTTGGGTTTCTCTTTCATTCTTTACCCCAGCCCTCTGCACAAACACAGTTTTTGAAAAAACATGTTTCAGTATACTTAATGCTCCACCTGCCCTCATTTGTATTCAAAAGTTAGAAAGAATAAAATATCAATTTATACAACCACTTACATAATATTCCTCTCTCCCAGCCTTCTTAAAACTGATTGCTCTAATATGCACAGTCTGACAGGCCTTTTTGACTTATGGTATACAATAATCCTCAACTGGGAGCCAGTATACCAATTCAGAAGTCCTATATTTTAATATTAGTCAGTTATTATCTCAGTATATTACAAAGTACAGCACTTGTGATGTCTCACAAGCCCCACAGTACCTAGTCTGAATTCTAAATCTCTAAAACTGTTTGAAATAGAAAGAGATCCCAGCCCAAACACTCCCTGTTAAAATAAGCAAAAGACATTATAAATTGCAAAGAATAATGCCAGGATGATGGGAGCTTCATCTAGGTTACAGCTGAGATTTCTGCACATAAATGTACTGAATGTTTGAGCACCAACACTGAACATTTCCAGCCATGGCAGCAGGAGCTGCAGTACCCTGTGCTGCTGGAGCAGGGACTGTCCAGGCACTGCATTCACTGCTAATTCCTGCATTTCTGCTGAGCTGGTTTTCAATCTTATCAAGCCATGTTGATTCAGACAAGTATGCAGCATGGAAAACTTGTCTCCATCTCTGATGCAGGCTCAAGAATTTCATTTGCACGAGTCAGAAAGCTTTCAGCACACATTAGGCACAACAAGCTTTCCCTAAAACACCTTTGCTTTCCAAATGAGCTTTCCATGTGAGGCCAGAACTCCAGACTGCCCAGCAGCTCTAGTGGAGATGAGAACTTTTCCACAGGCAGCACTAAGGGACCAGGGTCAGCACTTCCAGCTGCTGCCATGAAGGAAGTTGTTGCTGCAAATCCCACCAGCTCCCTTGCTCAGTGTTTATGGGGAGCAGCGGAGCCTGACGCATGGAATCACTGGGTCGGATAAACAAAGGCTGAGGAAGGAAGCAATGAAGATGCACATTTCCCCTCCCAAATACCCACTTACTTACTAAAATGCAGTTTCCTCCCAGGCACCCCGTACTGAGTAAATGATGTGGTTGTCTTCAGCTTCCAGAAGCCAAACCAACCAGCTGAAAGTGCCCCAAACCAAACCAGGGGAAGGGTTTCCTGCCCTGCTGCCAGGAGCAGCAGCTCTCCCAGGCTCTAACTGCAGCTCAAGGTTAGCTCGTGTAGTCTACAGTTAATTCTGCCCACTCAGGAGATTGCTTGGAAATAGAGATGCAAGGGAAAGACAATTGAACCCTTGATGAAAACACCAAGGCAAAACAGGGACTGAGTAAGCCAAAAGGAAGAAAATAAAAGCACAAGGTTGATAAAATAGCACTTCAGATTTTAACTATTTTGTCTCATAAATTCCTTGTGTATTGTAGGCATTTTCCAAGCTATCTCACTTTATTCTGAGCCCTGTGGGATGCTACTAAATTCCCATTTATAACTGAAACCCAAAAACCCCATTCCACTCACCCAAGTGATAAACCCTATTTTTGACAGTGCCATATTTCACTTTGACGAGCAGTGTTACATGCAGCACGAGAAGATTGCAACTTTTATTTTTCCTGGCAGAAGAACACCTTCAGAAAGGAACTGTGCACAGCACAGTGGGAAAGGTATGACTCTCCCTAGATAACTTTCTATTCCAGGAATGAATGTATTTTTAGGCAATGCAGTCACCCAATCTTAAAAAATGCAGCCTGATTTATGATGCTATCATCAGCAACTTAAAGATCAAAAGCTGAACTACCTTAAAACACAGCTGTGATGCCCCAAAGATGGGCACCTGAACATTCATTCCAGAGTTATCATGCCACTGGAAGTTGTGTTATCTCCTCACCTTTCAAGGCACAGACTGGCTACTGCCTTTCAGTGATTAAGAAATTCTGTGTCCAGAGAAAGGAAGGAAGCTGGGGAAGGGGCTGGAGCACCAGGAGGGGCTGAGGGAGCTGGGAAAGGGGCTCAGCCTGGAGAGAAGGAGGCTCAGGGGGGACCCTGTGGCTCTGCACAGCTCCTGACAGGAGGGGGCAGCTGGGGGGAGGGGTCCTTCTCCCAGGGAACAGGGACAGGATGAGAGAGAACAGCCTCAAGCTATGCCAGGGGAGGTTTAGGTTGAATCTTATGGAAAAGTCCTTGCCAAAAGTTGCCCAGCAACATGCTGGAGTCACCATCCCTGAAAGTGTTCAGATAGTGTACAGTTGTGGCACCCAGGGACATGGATTAGTGCTGAACACGGAGGTAGTGGGAGAATCCTTTCCTCCTTCTCCCCTCAGGCTCCAGATTTTGTCCCAGTGTTAGCACCTCAGTGACTCTTCCAACAGTCTCCAGCCTGCTGTGATGGGCAGGGTGCTCTCTAATATCTCACTCTGGTTTCTGGACTGTCCAAAAATTCTGCTGCTTCCTGCTTTGTTCACAACCTGTATGAGGAAATTGCAAACTTGCTGAGCAGCAAGTGAAAATTGTCCAAACCTTTTGACAGAGATGGCACCTTATAAAGCTCTGAGGAGCAACAGTTTTAGAGCTCTGGCTCAGAAGGAGGAATAACAAACTGAGAACAACAAACAGCCTCCACCTAACCCAGAGTTACTGCACAAAGTACCCGACTATTCAGGAAGCAGCTCCTGAATTACCACAGGTAGCCAGCACCTGAAAACAAAGTCAACAGCAAGCACCAAGGTACTGCAGAGTACTGTAAATGACACAGGAGTTATTTCATGAGCAACCCACTTCTCCTTGGAACAGGCCAAAGGGAAACAGAGAGTAAATCATCAAAGGGGAGACAGAGGATAAACAATCTTTGCTGTCATCCTTTGTGAACCAGTCCTTGAAGGCAAACAAGCATTGCTATTATTACACTGGGAGATGCTTTACCAACTAGAAGTAGCAGGATGTTTTTCCCTTAAGACTCAATTTTCATACGAGTTTACTCTTTGCTTTTATCTGTCACCCAGGAGACAGAGGAGCAGTTCATACCCATTTCCCACTACCTGCAAACACTGGAGAAGTTCAGCTGCCACCAATAGCTCATTTCACCAACTGGTAGCAGTTTTCTTGATGATTTCTAAATGTTCACTCACATTTAACTAATATCTCCCTTTCCATTCTGCATTAGACACAAAACCATTGTCAAAAATAATTCAGTGAATATAATTAGGTTAATTATTGAAAATACAGGACTGACGTTCCTCCAGCAACATTCTGCAGGCACTGAGGTAGACAAAGTACAGCTGAAGCCACCCTGCAGGTTCCAGACACGGTCTGTGGTGCAGGTCTGTGTGGCACCTGCTGCTTCCAAAGAGGGCAGTGACACAGGCTGCAGGCTCAGAAACATCACTTGTAATTTAAAAGGTTATTTTGAAAATACAGCTTTGTGGCTATAAATAGCCAAGCCAGCTTCTCACACAGCAAGTACACAATGGGTCTTAGCCACAGTGGCCCAGATACCAGAGCAAGTATAATTTTACCTTTGTGAACACACACAATATTTGGGGCCACCCTGCACTTCAAACAAACTAACCTGATTTGTAAGATTGGTCTTAGGTTTTGTGGGAGCAGCTGCCGAGTCTGACAAATTAAGTCAATTGACTTGGTTAACCCTTCCATTACCTAAAAAGACCTGATGCTCATCCAGAGCAAGTCTCATGTATTAAATTCTTTAACCAAAGAAAAATATTTTACCTGATCTTTCTGTCAACAAAGACAGCTCCTTTCAATGTGTAGGATTTCCTTCTGCATTGAGTGGCCATTTGGTTGCACAGGTATTAAACAAGGGCAGACTGTCACTACCATCTGCCCTGAAATGTAACATTGTGTTTCTAATACTAAGAGAAGTTATTTAAATACCCTCACATGTACTACATAATTTCAGCTGTCAACCAGTGCTCCGAGGATACCCAACCTAACTGGCCTTGGCTGATGCTTTACCATAGCCAGCATCATTCTCCAAGCAACATGAAAACAAATCTATTTTGGAGAGGTTCAGAGAAAGGAACTCACAACAACCTCCCCAACCATGCTAATAAATGTTTTCATCTGATAGAGATTTACAGACTGAGGATACACATGCACAGCAAAACCTTTAACAAAACAGTGTTTGTTCCATTGAGTGTGCAAGAACATCTTGTCTCTCCTCAGCAAAACTGTTATTACATCCATGGGACGTTGGAACGAAGTTTTTATTCCAATCACTAAGGTCACTCTCCCTTTCTGCCAAGTTTGTGAAGAAACACTTCACGTAAGCAGCTGGCTGGTACTGCCAGCATCTGCTCCACCACTCACTCATCCAAGCTCTTCCAAGTATCAAGCCCTAGGTGTTACTGGTCAGTGTCACCTGATACTGTGCTCCTAAGGCACATATGATACAATTCTGTATCCTTTACGTATCCAGAATTCAATCTGCAGCCTGCCTGTCAATACATGGCCTGCCACAGTCTCCAGGAGTGTGACCTTGCTGAGCTCACTGCCTGCCATCAGAGCCCAGCACTTCACCAGACACCTCACAGTACCCAGAGCAGCAGGAGAGCCAGGCCCTTCGGAGGGGATCACAATCCATCCTGGCTGGAAACCCCTCATGAAGTCATCCCAACTCTACCATGCATCCACCTTAAATTCAGCCTTCTTGGCTGTCAAAATGCTGTGAATAACCTGCTTTTCAGTGGCTGGTTCTTACCAGTGTCCACAGGACTACTTATTTACCTGATAATAAATGTACACGTGCTGTACTGGAGGCTACCAATGCAGGGCAATTTATTTGCTATTGCTACACCAAACTCCACAAATAACCAAGAGAAAGGCCCATCCATTACAAAGGTCACTGCTTTGCCAGCTGAAGTCTTATTCAACCAGACAGTCTGTAAGCTTGCACGCTCTTTACTTCACTACTTATTTTTGGAAGCCTAAACCAAACTGAATACATCTCCCTGCCCCTTGCTCCCTGACAGCCGGGAGCCAGCAAGCTCCTGAACCACCCTGTACAAGTCCCAAATGCTTCTGTAACATCAGCCCAGCAAAGAAGAAATCCTGATTAACTCAAGAACTACCCTGCTATTTGTGCTGTTAACACATTATTCTTTACAAACACGTTAGTTCCAGATGTTATTCCTGAACTGTGCTTTTTTTTCCCCCCACTCCTGTTGCTACACTACATGCTTAATCTACACTATCTTGAGCTAAAAAAATTTTCTTCATGAAGCTGGCCTGGATCCAAATCAGATTCATTCCGCTGACCACATGCACCAATCTGGGACACTGATTTCACACACCCTGCTAAATCCTCAATCAGTCTTGGACAGCAACAGGTTTCCCAATATTCTGTGGAGCCAATTTTGCATGTTCCCTTGCATTCCTGCTCATTTATACAAGAGCAGCCAAAGCTACGGATGGAACACAGCACATGTTTCTTGACAGTCAAGGCTTTACCGCTCGGCAGCCAATTCCTGCAAGCACTTTGTATCATCTTCCCATTTGGATGACTATTAATAGAATCTATGTCGCTTATCGGCTGTGCGGCCACCCTCTGCTCCCTGCCAAGGAGCAGTTTGAGGAGTTTCAAAGAAACTCTGGTAAAACACAACACAGGAATTGGCCAGACACCCCTGATCTTGCAAAATTCGCACTCCTCCCGGGAAATTTTCCCGGCATTTCAGGAGACCCCAAACACATCCTAAGTTTCCAAAAAATTAATAAATTGGCTGCCTGGTCAAGCCCGCAGCCCTGCCAGCCCCCGCTTTATTTCGCTAATTAACCTACTTAATAACCCTGTGAAAAGTTGGTACATCCCACTGCCCGACTGGAAGCACCTCGGTGTGTTCTCTGACACAGGCTGAACGCGCCCACGGCGCTCGGACCGAGGCGTACCGAGCCCTTTGTTTACCGACACCCCCGGCCGGAGCTGCAGGTACCGCTGCGCCCCCGGCCCGGTGCTGACCGAACGCACACACAGCCGGGCCGCCTCCCCGGCCCCGGTACCTGGTGCAGGGCTGTCAGCCCGTCCACATTGGTGGTGTTGATGCGGGCGCCGCGGCCCAGCAGCCTCTTCACCTCCTCGGTGTCGCCGCTGGAGCAGGCGGCCAGGAACACGGCGCCCTCCTCGAAGCGGACGCGGGACCCCCCCGCGCCGCGGTGCCGGCCACGGCCGCCCCCCGCCGCCACCGGCTCCTGCTCGGTCAAGGAGCCCTTCCAGCGCCGCAGCTGCTCGGCCCGCCGCAGCCGCGCCGACTCGGCCCGCTTCCCGCCCAGGTGCTCCGGCTCGGACATCGCCGCCGCCGCTCTGAGGGCCGCGCGGGGCCGCGCCGCGCTCAGCCCGGAGCGGGGCGCAGCGCCCCCGCCGCCATCTTCGCTACGCCCCCGCCGCCGCCGCGCCCGCGCCGCCGCGCGCCCCGCGGCACCCCGGGACATGTAGTTCGGGCGGGAGCGGCGCCGCACCTGCCCCGGGGCGGCCGCAGCTCCCGGCGGCCCCCGCGCGGCGCCGCACCTGGGCGCGACCGGGACTACAACTCCCAGCGGCCCTCGCGCGCGGGCGCGGTCGGGCGCCATTGCTGTGGCTTCATCGGATCCCGCCCTCCCCGGAGTCACGGAACGCCGGCACCGCTGAGGGTGGGGAGGAGCTGCGGGAGCATCAGGCCCAGCCTGTGCCCGATCGCCACCTGGTCACCCAGAGCACTGAGTGCCACGCCAAGTCGTCCCTTAGACCTCGTGCCTTCAGGGATGGAGACTCCACCACTGCCCTGGCCAGCCCCTTCCAACGCCTGACTGCTCTTTCCGGGAAGAAATTCTTACTAATATCCAACCGAAACTTTCCCCTGGCACAACTTGATGCCGTTTCCTCCGGTCCTGTCCCTGTTCCCTGGAGCACAGCCCGACTCCTCCAGGCTGTCCCCTCCTGTCAGGAGCTGTGCAGAGCCACAAGGGCCCCCCTGAGCCTCCTTCTCTCCAGGCTGAGCCCCTTTCCAGCTCCCTCAGCCCCTCCTGGTGCTCCAGCCCCTTCCCCAGCTCCGTTCTCTTCTCTGGAACCTCGGGATAAATGTCCCGCTGCCATCGGGACGGACAGAGGGGTGCGGAGCTCCCAGAGCTGCCAGTCTAAAATCAGTCACACAAGTGGCTGATTTTATTGAGGAAGTGCCGGAACCTGTAGATTTGCAAGCAAGAACTAAGCAATAATCATCAGTAGGTCTGTGAAAACTCTCTAAACCTGGCACAAGTAACATTAAAAAAAAAAAAAGTATTGCATTCTGGAACCATCATGAAACCAAATTCATCCTCCTTGAAAAGCTCAGAAGGCAAGGCGTCTTCTCAGAACTTTGTGCAACTCTTCCGCCACACTAATACAGGATTTGTGCAAGGTTACAGACATTAGAGAATTTAGACAGACAGAATTTACGGACATTAGAGAATTACAAGAATTTTTTATTCTCTGGGCATTTAAAGATCTATTTAAAGAATTCCTGGGGAAAATAGCAGGGGACAATCATGCGGGATCGCATACATTTAGTATTTCAATGTCTGGCTTCCCCTGGTTAACCCCGAGCCCGGGCGTCCCCGGGAGGCGAGCGAGAGCTGCGGGGCTCCCCCGGCACAGCCCCTCGGCCGCTCCCTCGATCGGGGCTCCCCCGGCACAGCCCCTCGGCCGCTCCCTCCATCGGGCTTCCCCGGACCCTCGGCCGCTCCCTCCATCGGGGCTCCCCGGCACAGCCCCTCGGCCGCTCCCTCCATCGGGGCTCCCCCGGCACAGCCCCTCGGCCGCTCCCTCCATCGGGCTTCCCCCGGCACAGCCCCTCGGCCGCTCCCTCCATCGGGGCTCCCCGGCACAGCCCCCGGCCGCTCCCCTCCAGCCGGACCTGCCGCAGCTCCCAGGGCTTGGGATGAGACGTTTGCCTTGGCTTCGTTGTGCCTTCCCCGAGCCCCCTCTCGTGGCTGCTCCTCCGTCCCGTCCCGCTGAGCATCACACAGCACCTCTGTGTTCTCGACGAAGGGGCTGCCCCTCTCCGTCAGGTTGTTCTGCGGTACTCAGCTGCCGAACGGAGGATTTGCCTCAAATTGTTCACTGGAGGAATCTCAGGACGGCTACGCTGCTGAATGATCAGTGACAAGTCCCCCAGAGCAGATGGCATGTGCTCGTTAGCCTTAAAACAACTCCAGCAGTTTTCAGCAAAGTTCCAGGGAAAACCCCCAGGAGCTGTGGAGCCGAGTATCTGACATCCCCAGCGTGCAAAATATCATGACCCACTCTAATGAGCAGTTAGGAGCCACAGGGCTGTTCAATATTCATAGAAAGGCCAGATAATGGTTAACACGACAATATAAAATCACAAACATGGAGTTTGGAATTGCTAGAACAGAAATGTTTCAGATCAGAGCAACAAGGACAAGGGCTTCACATGACAGAGTTCCGTGTGGAGCTCCTGGCAGTGGGCGGTAAGGACAGTGGCTGTTGAGGTGCTGTCCGCTCGGCTATAAAAGGAGGAGTCGGCAAGGATTCTTTTTGATAGATTTGATAGACGAAAATAAAGCGCAAATGCAACAATATTATATCTGAGAACCGTTTATTGATAAAAAAGAGTAAGTGTTCTTACTAAAGGGGGATAGGAAAAAAGGGAAAACGAGAGACAGAGAACGAAACAGAAGACAGGGACAGCGTCAGCACAAGAACCCGGCTGCGTGTCAGCCGGGCTTGGCAGACCGAGCGTGTGCGCTGCGAACTGCGGCGCCTCTGCGTGGCTGCCGAGGCGGGCTGGGCACGGTTTCCAAAGAGCAGCAGGCTGTGTGCTCCTTCCTTCGGACACAGCGGGCTGCCGAGGCGGGCTGAGCACGGCCCCGGAGCCGCCGCGTGTTCTCCGGTCGGGGCGCGGTGGCTGCGGGCCGGGGGCCGCCGGAGCGGCGCCCGCTCCGTCGGGACAAGAGCGAACTCCGGCTCTTCTCGCGGCAGCGGCCAGGCAGGGCAGGACGGGAGCACAGGGAGGAGCAGGCGAGGCGGAGAGGGGCCGAGCGGACCCTACGGGCGAGCCCTGCTTCCCCCAGGCACCCAAAGGAAACGCTCCCGGTGTGTCGGGAGCCGCTGCCGCCGTGTGCTGACGCTCCCCTCACAGCCCGGTTTGGCGGCATCTGCCCCACCGGCCGGTGCGTGGAGGGCCCACTCACAACCTGATCGTGGAGGCTTCCTCTGCCCTGATTGCCTGCCAGGTGAAGCCTTCCTGGGGACAGGGCTGCCAGCACATCTGCAGCCCCTATAAGAATATAATGTGAGCTGAGACATAAATAAAAATCAGATTGGTACCTCAGGTGGGTGTGAAAGCAACAGGACAAATTATTTACAGTAAGTCAATACCAAATAATTCTCCTTGGCTGAAAAAGGCTTTCAGCTTTGAGTTGTTGCAGGCTGGGATCCCTCTGCACACACTCCTGGGGAGCAGGAGATGGGTTGTGGGGTGCTTCATATAATAGAATCATAGAATCCCAGAATGGTTTGGTTTGGAAGGAATCTTAAGGCTTATCTCATTCCACTCCCTGCCATGTGCAGGGACACCTTCCACTAGACCAGGCTGTTCCAAGCCCCATCCAGCCTGGCTGGATGAACACTCGAACACTTTCACAGATGGAGCAGCCACAGCTTCTCTGGGCAACCTGTGCTAGGGCCTCACTACCTTTACAGGGAGGAATTTATTCCCAATATCCAAACTAAAATCTTCCCTCTTACAGTTTAAAACTGTTCCCCCTTGTTCTGTCACTTTGGGACCTTGTAAATAATCTCCCTTCATCTTCCTTGTTGGTTCTGTTCAGGTACTGGAAGGTTGCAATTAGGTCACCTCAAGGCTTTTGCTATTCCCGTCTGAAAAACAGCAATTCTCTCAGCCTTTCCTTAATTCTCTAAGTAATCTCTGTGGCCTCCTCTGGGCTTGCTGCAATAGCTTCATGTTCTTCCTGTGCTGGGCCCCAGGGTGGGATGCAGCTCTGCAGGTGGGGTCTCACCTGAGTGGGGCAGAGGGGCAGGATTCCCCCCTGCCCTGCTGGGCCCCTGGGGGATCAGCCAAGCACAGGGGGGTTCTGGGTGCCAGCATGTGTGGATGGGCCATGTCCACCTCTCATCCACCAGTCACCCACAAGTCCCTCCCCTCAGGGCTGTTCTCGATGCCTTCATCCCCCAGCCTGTCTCTTCCCAGCAGGATTGGTTCTTCCTGAGGATGGGTGTGCTGGGTCTGTGCTGGAGCAGGCCTGCAGCTGCTGAGCTTTTCCCCTTTGCTTCCAGAATGGAATTCCTTGGGGCTGGAAGCCAGGCTGGCATGAGCTGGAGCCCTGGCCCGAAGCTGTGGGCATGGCCACATTGGTGTCTTTGGGTTCAGCTTTGGGTTCTGGGATCCCCTTCCCTGCCTGAGCTGTGGGACTGGGAGAGAGCCCACTCTGGTTGCTCAGCTGACAAGGGCAGGCTCCTGTGCAAACTGCCTGGCTGGGCCGATCAGCCATTTGAAACCAGGCCTTTTCTTGTCTTGACAGGACTTGACTCTGGTATTTGTGGAGATTTCTGCCTCTTCGCAGGACTTCTGGACATTGGAGTGAGCTACCAAAGGCCAAGAAGCCCAGCACAGCCACATCTCTGGAGAACTGGCTGCGGCCCACACCAACAGCCATCCCCAGAGCCCTGCACTCTGTGCCATTGTTTCTGGTTTTGGGGAAAGATGCAGCACATTGGAGTCAAGCTGTCATGTCCATATGAAGACCAGATTATATAATTTGACAGACATTTGGAGCAGTTTCCCAGCCTGTAGGTCCAAGTTTGCTATAAACAACTTGAAGCAAAAGGAATTGCCTTAGATGCCAAGCTGGGGCTGTCCCCAACAATTGATGTGAAGAGTTACAGAAATCTTTTGGAATCCTCTCCTGGTTTGGCGTGAGGAGACTGGAAATGAGACCAGGAGAGGTCCCCCTTTCCCCATGGCATTCCATGGCTGACTGCACTGTCCAAGAACTCTCAGGAAATCAGGCAAACATACCCATTCCAGTTTCAGAGAACATTTTATCCCAGTAACCTGTGTCAATAATACATCTTCTACAATTACAGAGTCCAATGTCAATTCCTGAATTTTACAGCTCAGCCTTAGTCTATTAATCTTAACACCTACTTTTGAACAAGCTCAAACAATTTTATTGGGAACTTGAACAGAAGGCAAACTTCTGCTTCTTGAACAAATTCTACCAACTTGTCTATCTAGAGAAAACAGCAAATTTTTTTAACAAACAAGAGCTAAACCAAATACAAACTAAAACTATTTAACATCCAACTGTTCCTAACCTGAAAATCCCAAAATGTGGGTTTCCTTCCTTAGGCCAGATGCTGTCTTTTCTTTGGCACTGCTCCCTCTTGATCATCAGCAGACTCCACTGGTCAAGGTCTCTGCCAAATAGAAAAAAAGAAAAAAGGAAATTCTCCTGTTGAAAGAATACTTAGAAAGGCGCAATTTTTGTACACCCAAATGCCATCTCCTCTGTCCATGCCCCAGCCAGACCAGCCAGTGGGCAGGGCAAGAGCCACTCCTTAGTGGACCCAGTTCTCAATGACATGGGCAACCAGGGACTTACAATCTTCCTGCAGAGGAACAAAACATGGTCTCAAGTCTCCAGTGGTCACAGGCCAAAGTTCAGAAAACTTCTGAGTTCCCTTTGCAGAGGAAGAGATTCCTTGGCCAGACTAAAACACATTTGTCTGGAGCAATCATGAAGCAATTCAGGTTGATCCTGAAGGCAAGAGCTGGAATCTGGAAAGAAGGATTCATCTTCCCATGTCCAGGGACACCAGAGTCAGCAGTGTCTGAGGCTGTTGGTGACACTTGCATTGAAGCAGGAGGCTGCACTGGGCCTGTTGAGCTGAGAGGCCACGGCCCTGTCCCAGCTGAAGCTGCTGCTGAACTCTCCAGTCTGAGGAATTGAATTCAAAGAGCTCCAGCACAGCCCAGTGGAGCAGGTTGGATGTAGCTCCATTGTCCAGCAGAGCCTGCCCAAGGGGTGCCAAGAGGTTTCCCTGGGTGATGGCATGGGTATAAAGCTCATCCTTCAGGGCAATGATCTTCCTCAGGAAGTGCAGAGCACCTTTGTGAAGAGAGAAATGCAAGGATTCCAGAGCCACAGGCCAGGGCTGCAGTCCAGAAATTCATTCCCATCCCTTCCCATGAATCCTGAGTTCAAGTGTCCCCTGGAACACCTTCCACCCAGGACATGCTAAGCTTGGAAGAAGAAAATGCCAAAGGCTACTCACTCAAGGCCAGAAAACAACACCAATGCAGCTGCCCTGTAGCAAAGAGTCTCCTTCCATCTTAACTCTGCCTTGTCCTAAGGACTGCACTGAGCACAGAACTTGCCCCTGGTGCAGAGTCACAAGAATCAGGGCAATCCAGGTAGGCACTTGCAAGAGCTATGGGAGCTTTGGCATTGGAGTGGTCCAATCCACTTCCACTCTCAGCAGAGCCACTCTGTGCCAGCAGAGGGACACACAAGTGCTCAGCAGGTCCAACAAGTGTGCCAGTGGCTCTGGCCTTTCCTGCTTTGAGGAAGAGCAGCTGGAAGTTTTCACTTACAAGTAGAATTTCAAGAGCAGGAAGAAGTCCCAGCTTGGCCAAGCTTTGTAAAAATGCCTCTCCCTTCTGGTGAAACATGAGGGAGCAGGCACAGAAGTCCTTCAGAAAATTCACCAGTTGCATAGGAAAAAGAATTTCCAGTGTCTTGGAGTAAGACAAGTCTCTGAAAGGAGGAAAGCGTTACAATTTCTAGCAGAGTTGGAGTCCTGTTGGCCCTTCCTAGAGAGTGGTTTTCTTTTCGTGGTGTCTCCTCCAAGTTTTGCCAACACCAACAAAGCAAAGCCATGGAAAGGAGACACACAGAGAAAGAAGAAATCTGTCACTTGGCCTTGACCTCAAAAAGACAGTGATACAGAAATAAAGTTCTCCGGGATGCTGAAACATTCTGGGAAGAAAGCAGAGCTTGAAGTTGAGCGTGTCAGCTCTGTGCTGGTCCTTTCCACACACGGAAATCCTGATTTACAACAAAGACATCAGAGCTTACATTGCCAGAAACATCTCTTTAAGTGAGGACTTGAATGAAGATTGAGCTGCACTGGCAAGGATTCCTGGGCTCCAGAAAGACCTCAAGGACTGCAGAAGGCCTCAAGGGCAGTTTCCCTTTCTCTGCTTCCTCCCTCTCCTTTCAAGCCTGTGAGCACTGACACACCAGTTCCCATCACTGGTGAGCACCTGTAGCTCCATCTGCTAATTGGGCCACAACTTCTGAGCAGAATTTCTGGTCCTTCTGTGGAACACAAAAAGGGAACACAACTGACACAGGCCCTCTGGAAAGGCAGAACTTCCATCTTGAGAGGATCCCCCGCTACCTCCAGCCCAGCTCTCCACCCCTCCATTCACTGTAGCCCAAGAAAGGCCTGTGCAGAGCACACAGATCCCACAGGATCCTTCCTTCCCAGGGCATTGTTTCAGCAGTGCCTGTGTGCAGCAGGAGCAGAGGCAGAAGGCCAGAGCCACAGGGGAAGCTGAGCTCAGGGGAGGCTCCCAAAAGTGCAGCTCCCAAGAGCCAGCTGAGACACAGTTTGTCCCATGCAGCACCTGCCCTGCTCCCCCTGCCCTGAGAACATCCCACAGGGGTCCCTTTCCCTCTAGTGCAGCTGCAACCCTGCAAAGCATCTTTTCAGGCCCCCCAAGCAAGGGGAGCAGATGAACAGGTTCCCAGCTGGCTGCAGCCATGGCCTGGTTGCCCTTCCCCACACTCAAACGAGCTCCCCTTGCAGATGCTCTGCTCTGCACTTCTGCCCCAGCCTTGGCTTGGTACAGTCACAGCCTCTCCTCCCAAGAAACACTTCAGGACCTCTAGGACAAGAGCTCCCGTCTGGCCAAGGATTTCAGCTCCCCCATTGCTTAAGCCTCCAGAGGGGCAAGAAAACAAGGCTGAACATCATCATCATCATCATCATCATCATCATCATCATCATCATCATCATCATCATCATCATCATCATCATCTCTCAAGGCTTTGGATGCTTTCTGCCCTCTCTGTCCCTGCATTTCTCGTCACTCCTTCCCATGGGAAGCAGCACTGGCAGCATTCTCCATGAGCCTGCTCTTTGGCATCTCAGGTTCAGAATGAGTTCCACAGACATTGCACCTGGCCCTGAGAGGGAATCCCAAAAGCTGTTTGTTCCCCAGCTCCCCCCACAAAACAGCTCCAAAGCAGGCTGTTGCTTGGCCATCAAAGAGAAGAACTTGAGACTCTTGACAGCCCATTCAGGAATCTCTAGATCCTTCCCTGAGCTCTTCCCTTTCCAAACTACAGAATCCAAGGGAGGAGAAAGAAGGGGGATCATTCCCATCCTGTGCTCATGCAAGCATGTCTGAGGAACAGTGATCCCTTGGCAACCCCAGCTCCAGGTCCCAAGCCATTGAGAGCAGGTCAGAAGGCACTTACCTCCAAGATATGGAAGATCTCCTCTTTCTTGCAGCTGATGAAGGAGGCAAGGCTGGGCAGAGAACCCTCTCCCAGCCCAGCTGCCTTGGGCAAGATGACAGCCTGAATATCCTGTGCCCAGTACACCTGGTGGAATTTTTGCTGGAGCTCAGGGTCTCGGATGGGAAGAAGCTCCTTCAGCTTGGTTGTTTGCTGCAGGAACTGCCGGTGCCATTTGGGCTGTGCCAAAGAGGGGCCATACTCGAGGCATCCAACCACATCCATGATACACTCCTGGGACAGCATCACCTCCCTCAGAGCTGCTTGGTCAAGCCAGAGAATTCCTTGCATAATGGCTGACAAATGCTGCAAGGGCTGTCTGAGCTGTAACCCCTTGCAGATCTGGAAAAGCTTTAAGAGTTTGGGAATGTGGCCTTCCTTCTTCAAGGCCAGCACCAGCCTTTCCCTGTGGCTGGCTGAGGAGAGAGCAGAGGTGATCAGCTCAGCAACCTCTACCAGTCTGTGGGTTTTGCAGGGAGGAAGGTTGATCCCAGGGCCAATTGCAGCCATTTCTTCCTGCTGTTCCTCTGGTGGCTGCAGAAGATGTGGGATGAACTTCCAGTGAAGGTCACGCCAGCCAAAAGGCAGCAAGAGGGAAGCGACAGGGAAGCACAGGACAGAGGAAAGGCCATGCTGTGCTTTCCTCCTGATGGCTCTGCCCTGGAGCTGCCTCAGCTCCTCTGGCTCTGCAGCAGGAGGCTTCCATTGCTCTGCTCCTTGATAACCTGGCCCCAGGCTGCCAGAGCTCCTGCACTCTGCTGTGTCCCCATAACCACTGCTGGGACTTGGGGAGAGAACTTGCAGAACTGAGGGGACACATCCCAGCAGCCTCCCAGTACCCACCAGGAGAGGGCCACCAGAAGGCTGCAGAGAGGGACTTTTCCCCACGGCCTTCAGGGACAGGACAGGGGGAATTGCCTGAAGCTGAAGGAGGGCAGGTTTCAGTGAGGTCTTGGGAAGAAGTTCTTGCCTTGAAGTGTGGCACTGGGCCAGGTTGCCCAGAAAGGTTGTGGACTCAGCAGACCTGGAGGTGTGCAGTGGATTGACCCTGGTCGGACACCAGGTACCCACCAGAGCAGCTCTGTCCCTGCCCTCTGCACCTGGGCAGGGCAGAGAAAATGGAACCAAGGGTCCCTGGTTGAGATAATGACAGGGAGAGATCCCTCCCCCTTTAGTCACAGGCAAATCTGCCTCAGTGTTTGGATATTGATTGAATTGACTACTCCCAGCATCAGGGAAGGATCATGAGAAACCCATCTCACAGTCACTTTTCCCCCAGCCCTCCCTCTTTCTCAAAGTCTCCCTGGTCCCCCCTCCAGTGGCACAGGGAGATAGGAATTTGGGTTCTGGTCAGTTCATCCCACATTGTTGCTGCTGCTACTCAGCGGAAGAGTTGGAGTACTTGCCCTGCTCCAGCACAGGGTCCCTGCCATGGGAGATTGTTCTCCAGGAACTTCTCCAACTGGAGTCCATCCCACGGGAAACAGCTCCCCACAACCTGCTGCCAGGTGGGTCACTCTTCCTCAGGGTCAGTCCTTCAGGCCCTCCTGCTCCAGCCTGGGTCCCTCACAGGCTCCCAAGGCCTTGCAGCAAACCTGCTGCAGCACACAGGTCTCCTCCCTGCATGGCTCCACGGGGCCCTGCCAGGACCTTGCTCAGCAGGGGCTTCCCAGGGGCTCAGAGCCTCTCTCAGGCACCCCCCTGCTCCAGCGTGCAGGGCTCCTGCAGGGGCTGCAGGGGATCGCTGCCCCCCGTGCCCTCCATGGGCTGCAGGGCACAGCTGCCCCTGCATGGGCCACGCCATGGGCAGCAGGGAAATCCGGACCTGGCGGAGTTTGTCCCAAATTTCTGCACAGCTGCTTTCTCTGGAAAACTCTGTGCTAAATCACATCAGTCAGGGATTCACAAGGCAGGGCTTGGCCCTCAGTAAGCCCCCTTCCCACAGGCTGCTACTGCCCGTGCACCAGTACCCCCGAGTCCTTCCCCTCAGGGAACACCACCAGGTTTGTTTGAGGTCTAAACAGTATTTTTGATGCCTTGACTAGGGTCACTGCTTTGGGCACCTCTGGCCACATCTCACTGCCCTAGGACACTCTTTGGCTGGACCTTCAGGTGTGAGCATTCCTGACCAGATAATATTGCCTTTCACATTTATGTATTAGCTTTTGCATGTTGTTATTGATCATAAATATTTAGATATGGTAGGAATTATAACTTATTTTATCTGCTTGTTAATATAATATAATCCATCAGCTTATGTACTGTATTGCTCATAGAAACAGTAGTGTAACAAATATGATATCTATGTAATACTTACAGAAAGAGTAGTGTCATGATTGTATTGTACTATAGACCAGCAAACATAAGATGTGAAAAAGCTTTTGTGTAACTAAGAACAGTGCAAGGCCATCCATTGACTGACTGTCCAAGTGATAAGATAACAGTGACACAAGACAGAGCACCGGAGGAGAATGGGGAAGAGCTCCTTAACTCCTCTTATCAGAAAAGTGTGAAACAACAGGGATGAAATCACAGGAAAGAATACAATTTACTGACTTGATCTCAGGATGTCATACAGATAAGTCAGGATGGGAAACCTAAACACAAAGAGCCCTGCAATATCAAAAGCTCTTGGGAATATTTAAATAATGTACAAGCTAATGAATATGCATGTAACCCCAGCAAGTAACCGTATATAGAGAGCATGATTTTAAGTCTTTTGGCATGCTCTTTGGCCATTTGTCAAAAGCACACCAGCACAGGAAATACTGTCCTTTTTTATCCTATTATCAAACTTCTAAAAATTCTACAGAGTGAACTCTGTTTTTCACACCGAGTGCCCCCTGGGGCAGAGCCCGGCCAGTTTCAGCTTCAGATCTTGCTGTGCCAAGCAGGCCCTGAAGCCAAGCAGCCCCTTCAGTCTTTCGGAAATGAACCTGCTGAGGGTGAAACTGCTTGGCAGAATCAAGCCTGGCTGGGGGAGCTGAGCCATGCAGCCAGAGGGTGCCAGCCCTTCCCAATGCCACATCCCACTGTGGTACAATTCGAGCTGGCCTGGGAGCTGTGGCAGTGCCCGCTGTGCCTCAGGGAATGGTGGAATCACAGCCCCTTGATGCTGGAAAAGCTTCCCGAGTCCAACCATTCCTCCAGAGCTGCCACGCTCAGCACTACCCCATGTCCCTGAGTGCTACACCCACATCTGTCACGTGAAAAGGGATTTTCTATACCATTAGTGTGGGGAGAGTTACTTGACCCTCTGTCCTGGATTGCCAAGCAAATTGTATTCTGTTCAGTGGGCCGTTTTCCTTATCTCTTCCACAACTACCCCTCCCTCTGGGGGAGACATCTGCTGATAAGAGGCCATTGAATGTCCCTGCATGGCTGATAAGAACTACAGCATCCCACTGGGAGATGTGAGCCCAGGGGGAGGAGCCAAGCATTCCTACCCGGATAGAATCTGGAGATTCTAGAACACCAGCACGGCTTCTGCACTGGACTGCCCAGAGGAACAGCAGCTGCCTCTTCCCCTGGATCTCCAGAGGCAGAGACTGCACCTTTCTCCAGGATCCCTGCTCCAGCAGAACCACCCCTGACACTGCAGGAGGGCTGAGCCACAATTCCAATGGGACTGCTGCCAGCACCCTGACCCACAGGGTGTCAGGTTGGGTTCTGACTCTGGCAGTGTTGGTTTGGTTTATTGCATTGTTTCTTTTATCCTTTTATTTTCTTCCCCATTAAAGAACTGCTATTCCTGCTCCCATTTTTTTTTTTGCCTGAGAGCCCCTTAACTTAAAATTTATAGCAATTTGGAGGGAGGGGGTTTACAGTTTCCATTTCAGGGGAGGCTCCTGCCTTCCTTGGCAGACACCTGGCTTTCCAAACCAAGACACCCTTGGTGTTTAATTCGTCTCAGTGCCCCTGGAGAGCTGAGCCTTGTGCCTGAGCAGTCTGTCAGTATCCTGTCAGGGGGAGCCTCCCCTGGCCATCCTGCTGGAGCCTGGTGGTGCCACTGACCTCCTCCAGCATAACAGAGATCCCTCAGCAGCTCTTCCCACTTTCTGACTCCGCAGGGGCCCTTCCTCTTTACTGAGTATGCTCCCTGCTGCTGGTGACAGCTGGTGCTGGGGAAGGACTCACCCTCAGAGTTCACAGAATATCTCCCTTTATTGATATAAAACTGTGAGGTTATAGTTCAAGAATTGTCCATGATACTACCTGTCAGTGAGAGGATTTGTCACTGATAAGATCTGACTGCATAAAGGTGTTCAAAGCAATCCCCAGAGAAGCTCTAATCCCCAATTAAAGTATTCAATGTGCACAGAGTGCAGTTCTTACCCAACAGGTCCTGAAGGGGAAGAAGGCAGGTTCAGCCCACTGACTGAGCCCAGCAGTAACCATGGAGTCTTCCCTCACTTCTCCTCCATTCTCACCTTACCTTTTATCAGTTTATTTCTGTTTAGGGGGAACCTGAGTGACTCAAGTCATGCAGGCCTTTATGTGTAAAATTCCTTTGCTTTGCTTTTAAAGATGAGTCACAAAAACCACCCCAGTGAGGGGTAGTCATACTTGGGGGGAAGGATTGTGTTAATGATACAATTAGACTTTAATGAACCAGGTTTATCAGAGGAGAGCATTTTCACCCCAGCTGTTGGCTCGGAAGCAGGACATTTCCTCCTCCCTGACGTCGCTGGCAGGTGCTGAGCAGTTTCTCAGCTGCAAAGCACCATTGAGTTTTTTCTAATATCCAACCTGAACCTTCCCTGAGGAAACCTGAGATCCCTTCCTCTTGTCCTGTCCCTTGCTCCCTGGAAGAAGGGACTGACCCTCCCCCGGCTATAAGTCCCTGAACAGAAACTCCTGCTCTCCTGCACCCCTGGGTTCTGCTGGGTGCTGCTGGGGAGATGGGAAGGCTGCAGCAGGTGAGAGGCAGAGGGACAGCCCCAGGTTACAGAGCCCAAGAGACACCAGTCTGCCACTGGGGAGGCACTGGGAGGTGAGCTGGGATGGCTCTGGGCTCTCTGCACTCCCTAAAGGGGCTGAGAGTGTCCCTGGGGCACACAAGGCATCCTGAGCCAGTGCTGGAAGGGGCCAGGCCTGGGCCCCACTCCCTCTGCAATGGGGCCCTTCAGGCCCCTTCAGAGCAAAGACCAGAGATGGCATTTGCAGCAGTAGAATTGGGGGATACAGGGAACCTTTCTGAAGCTTACAGGCAGCTTTTAATCCACTTGCTCTGCCTCCTCTGGAGAAAAGAAATAGGAGTAGGAGAACTCTGAAACCTGGCAGCCCCTGCCTTGCTCCTGTGGGATGGAGGCTGGAGGAGGCAGGTCTGCCCAAGGTTGGCATCTGCAGCACCATCTCCTGCAGCCTGCCTTAGACACAGCCTCTGAGCCCCCAGGGAAAGGATGCTCGTTCCCAAATGCTGCAGTGACACCAGCTCTGGGATGTGTCTAATGCTCTGCAAGGCCTTGGGATCCCTGTGGGAGATCCCTGGCCACCAGGAGCAGCTGCAGGGGGTGATGTTTTGGTTGACAGCTGCTCAACATGAGTGCTCTGTGTGCCCAAGTGGGCACGGAGGCCAGTGACATCCTGGCTTGTGCCAGCCATGGTGCAGGCAGCAGGAGCAGGGCCCGTCCCTCTGTGCTGGCACTGCTGGGGCACCTCCAGTACTGGGGGCAGTTTGGGGGCCCTTATGGGCAGAGAGACACTGAGGGGCTGGAGCATGTCCAGGGAAGGGAGCTGGGGAAGGGGCTGGAGCACCACGAGTGACTGGGGGAGCTGGGGAGGCTCAGCCCGGAGAAAAGGAGGCTCAGAGGGAACCTTCTCATTTTCTACAACTCCTGACAGGCGGTTGGAACCAGGTGGAGATCTGGCTCTTCTCCCAAGTGGGAGGCAACAGGACAAGAGGAAATAGCCTCCAGTTGTGCCAGGAATTTCTTCACCCAGAGTTCACAGCAAAATTCCTGTGGGATCTGATGCCAAAGCTTTCCAGGTCCAAAGGAAGCAGCTCCCTGTTGCCCTCCCAGTCCTCCTCCCTTCCTGCCAGTTTCAGTTGCACAATCCCAGCAGCTCCAGCAGCCTGGGCTCCCCAGCTCCTGCCAGCAGAATGCCTGCCCCAGTGAGCTGCAGTGCCTCAGGAGAGGGGTGGGAGGAAGGGTCCCTGAGCCCCAGAGAGCGGCCATCAGGCTCCTCGCGTCAGCTGCCTGCTCCTCAGTACCCTCTTCCCTTTGTCAAGGAGAAAAAGGCCAGCCCAGGCCAGAGGAATTCAATGGGAGCCTCTGCCAATGGCATCTGGCCTCCCTTGGCAATCCTGCCCATGGCCACTGCCATCAGGAGCACTGGAGCATCCAGCTCCTCTCCAGCCTCACCTGCTGCAAGGGCTGGCAGATCCTCCTGGAGCACAGACGCCCCAGGGGCTGCCAGGGCAGCAGCTCAGGGTGGGAAGCCATTTAGCCACAGCAAAACTGCTCCATTCTCCTGACTTCCCCTGCAGGAGCTTCCTGTGCAGCTGCTCCTGGAAGTGGCAGCCTTTTGCTGACCTCCAGGTCCAGGGAACAGAACACTGATGGAGGAATCTTCTTGGAATCTTCCAGGGTATTAAAAAATGCCTAAGAAAGAGAAGATCCTTTCCCTGTTGGTGCCACCTGACTCCTGACCCTGTGTGGGGTTTGCTGGGATCAGGGGGGGGTCCCTCTCTCATCCCTGCCCTCCTCCACAGGCACAGGGAGAGTGCCAGAGTGGGACAGACTCAGGACACTGTTTCCCAAAGGGATGGAGAAGATGGAGAATGGGAGTTTGCACCCCAGCAAGCTGCAGATCCAGCAGGGATGAGCACGTGAGGGGACAGCTAGAGTCCAGCTGAGATTGGGGTCCTGCCAGGGCTCTGAGCATGGATCAGCAACCAGAGAGAGCATTCAGGGTGGGGTCAGGCTGCAGGGCCTACACATGGACCACCCTCGGCCTTTCAGGGTGTAAACAGCATCCCCTGGAGCCTTGGAATTGTTTGTCACAGGGTCCTGGGCCTTCCTGGGCTCCTGTACTGCCCTGGCATAGAAACACGCAGGAGAAGGGAAAAGCAGCTTTGCAGCCCTGCAGCCACACTTTCTGTAGGCTGCTCTGGGAATGTCTGGGCTCAGAGGGACACGTGGGAGGGTACACGGGGTGTGTGGGACATCAGGGAAGGGCAGCAGTGTCTCTGCTCCTGCGCTGCTTTGGCCTCTTTGCTTCTCAGGGCTCTCCCTTCACAGGGAGCCAGGCTCCCATCTGTCCTCCAGCTGTGCTGGGAGTGTTTTCCCAACACCTCTGCAGCCTTTCCTGTGCAGTTTGGGGCTGTGCATGTTTTTCCACCCCATCTGTCTGCACCCAGAGCAGCACTGTTGTGGTGGGTTCCCATGGGAGCCATTGCCAGAGAGTCTCTCCTCATCCCCTGCTCTGCAATTTGTTATGAGAGACTCATAATCCCAGCCTGGGCTGGTTGGAAGGGACCTCAAAGCCCATCTTGTCCCAGCTGTCCTGCCAGGGACACCTTCCACCACCCCAGGTTACTCCAAGCCCCATCCAACCCGGCCTTTGACACTTCCAGGGATGGGGCAGCCACAGCTTCTCTGGGCACCCTGTGCCAGGGCCTCACCACCCATATTGCACAGCAATTCTTGCTGAAGTCTTATAAACTCCTTTTTTATCTGTGGAAAAGTTGCAGTAAGGCTTCCCTGGAGGATCCTCTTCTCCAGGTGAACACCCGCAGAGGGGCTCCAGGCCTCAGAGCAGCTCCCTGGCCTCCTCTGGGCTCTCTCCAGCAGCTCCAGGGCCTTCCTGTGCTGGGCCCCAGGGCTGGGGCAGCTCTGCAGGTGGGGTCTCACCTGAGCAGGGCACAGGGGCAGAATCCCCCCCTGCCCTGCTGCCCCCCTGGGGGATCAGCCCAGCACAGGGGGGTTCTGGGCTGCCAGAGCCCGGGGCTGGGGCTGAGCTTCTCATCCACCAACACCCCCATGTCCTTCTCACCCACCAACACCCCCATGTCCTTGTTATCCACCAACACCCCCATGCTCTTCTCCTCAGAGCTGCTCTCTGTCCATTCTCCAGTCTTGCAACGTCTCTTTTAATTTAGAGGAAACAGTTCAGCGCCGAAACATCAGGGCAGAGCTCCCGCCGCCCGGGAGCCAGCCTGGGGCTCTGACCCGGAGGATCCTTGCCCGGGTGCCGGGATGGGGCTCCCGGGCAGCCTGAGGAGCTGCCGGCGCTGCCGGGGCCGCTCGGGCCGTGCCGTCCCCCGGTCCGTGACATCAGTGCCGCCCTCCGGGCCCGCCCTGCCCCGCCAGCGACAAAAGCGCCGAGCGGGGCCGGCCCCGGCGGCTCCCGACACCGGCAGCGGCACCGACACCGAACCCGCACCGACCCCGGCACCGAGCCCGGATTTGACACCGAGCCCGACACCGACACCGTCCCCGGCCCGGCCGCAGGTGGGTGCGGGGCCGAGGCGGCCGCCGGGTCCCGCCGAGCGCAGCGGAGCCGCCTCCCCTCCCGTGCCCGGGGCTGCCTCCGTCCCTGTCCGTCCCCTGAGGGTGCCCCAGCCCCGCGGGCCGCAGCGGGGGATGCGGGGCTGGGAGGGGCACAGCCCCCCGGGTGCCCGTGGGGCGGGCACGGAGCCCCCCGGGTGCCCGTGGGGCGGGCACGGAGCCCCCCGAGGCCGCTCCCGCTGCCGGCGCGGCCGCGCACATGGCGGGACGCGGAAGCCGAAGCTCCTGCGTCAGATCGGTACCCGGTACAGCTCATTGCCAGGGAGCCTGGGCACCTCAGCTGTGGGCTTGGGCCGGTCCGCAGAGATTTGCACTGCTGGGCACCAGGCTGGGCACAGGCTCGAACACAGCTCCAGGTGCTGCTTTTCAGCCTCAGAGCCCTCAGCCCGTGGGAGGGGGTTCAGGAGCACTGGGCAAAAGCCCTGGATTCTGCCAAGTTCCTGTATCAGATCTTCTGTCTCTCCCTGCATGAGAAGGGGCTAGTGCTAAAATAGTGTGAGGGGTGAGGCTGGCTTTGGGCCAGGCTGCTCCTCCTGGCTCTGGAGCTTGGGGAAGGGTGAGAGGAGAAGCCCTGCAAGGAGCAACTGTGCTCATTTGGTCTGTTCCTGCTGGAGCAGAGCACCCTGAGGTCAGAGCTGCCCGGGGTCTGCAGCTTCCTCCTGAGGGGCAGCTCTGATTTCTGCTCTCTGTGAGCAGGGACAGGACCTCAGGGACGGGCTGGAGCTGTGCCAGGGGAGGGTCAGACTGGAGATGAGGACAGGCTCTTCCCCCAGAGGGTGCTGGCACTGCCCAGGCTCCCCAGGGAATGGCCACAGCCCCGAGGCTGCCAGAGCTCCAGGAGTGTTTGGGCAGCACTGCCAGGGATGCCCAGGGTGGGATTGTTGGGGTGTTTGTGCAGGGCAGGGGTTGGATGTGATCCTTGTGGATCAATTCCAGCTCAGGATGTTCAGTTATTCTGCTGGGGGTGAGGCTGGCAAGGTACAGTGGGCCCTGGGGAGGATTCCGCCCTTCCCAAGGAGCTCAGGGCTGTGCTGCTCCAGTTGGTCATGGGCTCTGTGCCAGCCTCTGCTGTCCCCTGGATCAGGGGCTCTCCAGGCAGGATGGCAGTGCCTGAGAGCTGCCTGAGGGCATCTGAGCTCAGCCCCCTGCTCCTGCAAGGGGAGGATGCGACCAACTGGGGCATGTCAGGGCTTTGGGGAAGCTCAAGTGGGCTCAGTCCAGTGATGGATCTTGATTCCTGTGGGAGTCAGGAGCTTTTCTTAGCACCTCTGAAAATGCTGTTTCTTTTGTTCTGAATCAAGTTGGGATTTTCATGGAGAACCCTGCTTCCAAGGAGACGCAATCTCAAGCTGTGCCAAGGGAAATATAGGTTGGATATCAGGAAAAAGTTTTTTACGAGAGAGTGATAAAGTTCTGGTGAAGTTCTGAAGAGAGTGATAAACCCTGCCTGTGGAGGTGGTGGAGTCACCATCCCTGGGTGTGTTTAAAAAAAGACTGGGTGTGGCACTGAGCGCCATGCTTAGTTGAGGTGTTAGGGCAAGGGTTAGACTCGATGATCTTGAAGGTCTCTTCCAGCCTGGTGATTCTGTGAGTTCTCTGTAAGTCAAGCTTGGGAGCTGTGTGTGCAGGCAGGAGCCCGTGGCTGTGAGAGCCGTGTCTGGGTGCTGGCTCAGCTCTGTGCTGGCCTCTCTCAGACCCCTGCTCTGCACAGCCAGCCCGAGGCTGCCTTGGTGGCAGAATCATTTGATTGATGCTGGAGTCAGGCCTGACTGCTCTTGGAGTCATAGAGTAGATGAGCCACATGTGAGCATCACTCTCGAGCTCAGAGTCTCTTGACTTCCTTCCCTCCTATCCCAGCAAAGCCCTCAGAGGCATCTGATGTGATCCAGCTGCATCTCCTGGGGCAGTTCTGTGATTTCTCCCTGGTAATTCCCAGTGGTTTTCCATGTCTCTGAGCTCACCAGCCTCAGGTCCCCATTCTCTTGCTCACCAGTTCAACATCACTGGGTCACACATGACCTTCACTTTTCCTTGTTTATGCTGTTGGTGGCCCAGAGTCTGCTCACATTGCTGCTCCTCCCAGCTCATGACACAGCAGGGGACAAGGGGACAGTTCTAGCTTGCCCCTTGTAGAGCTGTTCCCACCTGTGCCCAGGTGATGGGGAAGCTGCTCTGTGACAGTTCTGGTTGCCTGGGGCAGGGTCCCCCATGGCTCTGACTGCAGGTCCCGATGCTGAGCCCCTGGTGCCGTGTCCTGGGGCTTTCCCAGGGGATGTTCCCTGCTCTGTCCCTGGGACCTGGTTCCTCTCTGCTCTGCTCACGCCTCATCTGTCTGGGTCCCTCTTGCTTCAAATTTCTGCCCATTTTATGGCCATGCCAGCTGCTCTCTAAACTGGCAGGCACTACTCAGACCCCTGGGCTTGGGGCTCCTGCTGTGGCTTCCTCCCCTGTGACTCTTCGCTTTGCCAGGGCATGGATTAATTCTGCCTGGACTGCTCTGAACATGCTTAGGAGTGAATTTTGTGCACCACTGATGGTGCTCTTCTGTCATTCGCTTGTTTTAATGCCCCCATTCAGTAAAAAAGAACTTTTTATATGGGTCAGTACAAGTCTGCTGTTCCTCAGTGATCTCCAAACACAAAGTGATTGCTCTGCCATTAATTACTGTAGGATTTTAGTAGGGCACAGACACAGGAAGATTGTCCAGCTATTGCAGAAGGTTGGATGGTTGAGCTGACATCCTGGTGGCTGCAGGGATGTTCCTCAGAGTGACAGGAGGACCTGCCCTGCCCTGAGTGCTCCCATGGAGCTGCATCCACACTCAGCTCAGCTCCAGCAGCTCCCAGCCAGCTGCTCTCAGGATGGCAGGGCTGAGGTGTCAGCTTTGGGGGCAGTGACAGGAGCACAGGCACCTCTCAACCCACTCGAAAAAGAGGATGAGTGTGTTTCTGCTGCCTGATGGCTGCATCAGCTCACTGCTCCTCTTATAGCCAGTGATGGCATCCCGGAGCACCAGTACATACTGGATCCATACTGGTTTATGCCTGGTTGTTCAGTGTAGCTTACACTGCCTCCCAGGCTGGTGCAGCACAGCACCTCTGAAACGTGTGTGAGTCTGAGCCTGGGTTTCAGAGAGCCACAGCCAGGTTTGGCTTGGAGGGACCTCGAAGGTTACCCAGTGCCACCCGTGCCATAGGCAGGGACGCCTTCCACTATCTCAGGTTGCTCCAGGCTCCATCCAAGCTGGTCTTTGCTGGAGAGCTGGACTGCTGCAACATCACACTCTGGAACTGGGGTTAATCTCCAGCAAGTGTCAGCCTTGGCTGGCTCTGCACAAGCCTCCCCTTGTCTGTGCTCCCCACGGTGCAGCTGCTGCTAAAGGATGGGATCTTGGTTTGGGGGCCTCTTCCCGTATCTGTAGTGGATAATGGAGTGGCTCCAGGGCCAAGCCCTGCTTGGCACTGAGAGTGGTGTTTGTAGGGCTCTGGATATGTTTACTGGGAGTTGTGGAGCTGCAGGAGGAAGGAGAATAATCTTGTTTTTTTTGGCAGCCCCTTACCTGTGCTTAGTGAGGTCATTGGCTCTAGGATTGTCACCTCCTGTTCCTTATTTTGCAGGGGCCCAGAGTGACTTGGAGAAGTGTGACTGTGGTCACCCAGCGTTGCAATTGGGCAAAAAATGCAAAGTATTCTGAAAATAATGCTGAAGGGATTGTAAACACTCTGACATATCTTAAAGTGGCCATTGCTTAGAGAATTGGGAGGCTGGATCTGTCTGGATGGCAGTTGTGAGGACTTGGCTGGTCAGGTCCGGGCACCCAGAGCAGGGATTTCCTATTCCCTTTTTTTGCTGCTGATGAAAGCCTGTAGCACAAATTTGGTCTCTGTGTGGCCTGCTGAGCTCACAGCATGTGGGGGGTTGTTGTGGACTAACAGGGAATTCTCAGCAACTTAAATCTTATCTCAGGTTTTCTCTGTGTCTGGCTGTGAGCCCTCACATGGATCCCCAGGACAAACTGATTTCCATGGTCTCTCCCCTCAGAAAATCCATCCTGGTGTGTGCCAGGAGGTTTTGCTGGGATGGGGCTTTGCTGGGGCTGTGTTTGTGCTTCATGGTGAGAGTCACCTGCTCAAATCACCTGGCATCATTTAAACTGAGTGGAGGCACCTGCAGCCTTCCCGTGGTGGATTGAGGAAAATCAGCAGCAGCAAAAGGGCTGGGACTCCTCTTGTGGCAAATGTCAGGTGAGCTTCACCCAGAATCAGGTTTTCTCCTCTAACTTTAGGCTTCCAGGCAGCTCAGGGGAAGGTGTCCCCACTGCTGATCTCTTGGTTTGAGCAGGGTAGTCTTGATCTTCAGGACAAACCAAGTTCAGAGAATGTGAATGCCACATCTTCAGGACAAACCAAGCCTCTTCCTTCACTGCTGCTGCTCTGAGGGGAACAAAACGTGCTGTGGAGGCAAAGGGGAGCAGCTGGTCCCAAACCATGGGGTGCACTCGTGGGTGCCCTGGCTCTGGGCTGGCAGGAGGCTGCCCCAAAAGCAGGGCTGGGGATCCCAGAGATGGGGTCTGCCAGCTGTGGTGGCTGGAAAGGGACGGGGGGCCTAGAATTGCAGGCAGTGGTGTGTCTGTCATTCCTGACTGGGATCTGACACGGGGGCTGAAGGGGCTGGTGGTCTCCCAGCCCATGCAGGGCTCAGGGGGTGCTGCTGGATGTTTCTGCCCTCCAAGGAAACTCCTGAACCAGGTCAGGCTGTCCTGATGGAGGGGAAGAGCAGGCTCTAGAGAGAACAGCTGTGTCCTTTTAAGGCAATCCAAAGGCTGGGACTGGGAGAATCAGGCTGGAAGGGAGGGGTTTGGCACAGTGGGAAGCCCAGCCTGTGGAAAAGAGACTTCCTAGCTGCTGTGATCATAGCCCAGACACGGCTCCCAGCATCCCAGCACAGCCTCTCCAGCCCTGCTCCTCCCCTTCTCTGTCTGTCTGTCCTGCACTGAGACCCTCCGGGCACCTGGGAGCTGTGGCCAGGATACAGTGGGGTCAGCAATTCGGTTCTGAGCCCTGCGCTGGTAGCCAGGCTGGGATCAGTTTCCCTTTTCCTGACAAAATGCTCTCACACAGGGAAGATCTTGACTTCCCCGTGGCCTGGGAGGTGCAGGGATTCTGCTGTGCCTGTGAGCCCTTCGTGCTCCCCCATCTCTGATGTTTGTACAGCCCCAGTCCTGCTGGGTTTAGCACCCACCTCCCCAGCTGGGACAGCCACTGGGATTGGGGAGCTTCAGCTGCCCGAGGTGACCCAGGATCTGCTGCAAGGGGGCTCCAGGGCTCCCGGTGTGCCCTGCAGACCCAGCTCCCTTCCTCATCGCCACACAGCTGAGCTGAGGGAGGTGACAAGATCCTACACACATGGTGGGCTGGCAAATCTTGTACTCTGAAAATGGGGTTTGGTTTTGGAGACCCCTGCCCTGCTTTAGCTGTGCAGGGCTCAGGAAGCACACGGTGACTTCTGCTGCCTGTCCCCAGAGGGGAGCAGGGTGGGAATTCCAGAGGTGTTGATGGAAAGAGGCCCCTGCAGACCTCTCAAGCTATAGCTTGTGCCTATTAGCCTTGCCTGTATCATTGGGCCCCTCCAAAAAGTGTTTTATTGTCTTTGTAGCAACCCCTGCTGTTTGATCCTCCCTTGGCCACACTCAATGAGCCTGGCTCCCTCAGAATCTCCTTGCAGGACTTTGTTGTGTGAGTGTCTCAAGGTTTATGTTGACCTGGTCTTCACAAGTGTCAGGGCCCCTCTGGGCTGGAGCTCTGCTGCTTGTGTAATCAGCTCAGGGTATTTTGGGGTTATCTGCAAATCCAGGGGCCTCTTGATGGTGTCTCATCAGACACAGTTTAGGAATGAGAAGAGAAATAGAAGCATTTATAGAAGCATATTATCCTCCTGCTGAGGAGAGGGATGGTGCCTTAGGCTGGTGCTCAGGTCTTTGCCCCGCTCTGTCTTCTTGCTTTCAGATTCTCCAGGCTGTGACTCTGCCTGCAGTCCTGGGGGAGGCTGAGAGTGCCGGGAGTGCCTGGGAGGGCGGGGCTGGCCAGGCAGGAGCTGATGGTGCTGTGGGGCCTGTGCCAGAGCCGGGGCTTTGGTGGTGTCAGGGGCAGCCCTGACTGTGCCCTGCCCTGCAGTGCCTGAGCTTGGTCAGGGAGGAGAAGCTGGGGCTGTGTCCAGGGCTGTGGCAGCACCAGCAGCAGCTCTGTCACTGCAGCACCAAGGCTCAGTCACCCTGGCCGTGGCTGGGGTGGCAGGAGGGCTCTGACCCGAGGAGGTGCCTGGGGAGCTCTGTGGGTGCTCTCTCCCAGCATTGTGCTGCTCCTCCCTTTTCCTGGCGCTGCCAGGAGCTGTGAGGTCCCACAGCTCCAAGGCAGGGATTTCTGCTGCCCCTGGCAGACAGGACCAGTGGTCCCTGGGAGGCACTGCTGGGTCCCTGAGTTCCAGTGCTCATTGCCAGCCCTGCAGTCCGTGCCCCTGCAGACACTGTGGGTGCTCTCTGCGCCTGTGGGTGTGGGAAGGTGCTGGAGCTCCAGGCCTGCTCTGGCTGCCCCATCCCAGCCCCACAGAGCCCTGCCCCTGCTCCTGACTCTGCTTTTCCCTGCAGGATGCCAAACTGGGGAGGAGGGAAGAAGTGTGGGGTGTGCCAGAAGGCCGTGTACTTCGCTGAGGAGGTGCAGTGTGAAGGCAACAGCTTCCACAAGTCCTGCTTCTTGTGCAGTGAGTACCCCCCCCTTCCCTTCCCTTCCCTTCCCTTCCCTTCCCTTCCCTTCCCTTCCCTTCCCTTCCCTTCCCTTCCCTTCCCTTCCCTTCCCTTCCCTTCCCTTCCCTTCCCTTCCCTTCCCTTCCCTTCCCTTCCCTTCCCTTCCCTTCCCTTCCCTTCCCTTCCCTTGTGCAGTGAGTACCACCCCTGCCCTGACCCCTCTCTGCTTCCTGGGCAGGGCTCCTCAGGATCTCTCCAAACCCCAGCATGGCAGGAGCACAGATCATCCCAGGACACGTGGGCTGCCCAAGCTGCCAGGGCTGACCTCAGCCAGCACCCACACAAAGACTTTGTCCATCCCTCCTGCAGGGAGAGGCCAGGCTGGGTCCTCTGCTCTGTGTCCAGATGTTGAGGACTGGAGCAGGAGCCAGGGCCTCTCCCAGCAGTGGAGGCAGGAGGTGGCACATCCCATGCAGTGCTGCAGGAGGGGCTGGCTTTGGCATTCTCAGTGCCTGTGCCACGCTAAAAGGTGGCTGAGCCTGGGGAACTGCCATGGAACCTCCTCATGTCTGAGGGGATGATGGGAAGGAGATCCTGTCCTGGCCCTTGTGCTGATGGAAAGCCTTTTGAGAAGTGCTGAAGCATCACCCCCAGCCTGTCTGCAGATCCCCTGTTATTGAGGGTGTCTCTGGGGTATGTTTGGACCCAAGTGCCACCTCTGGGGAGGGGCAGCAGAGCAGGACCTGGCTCCAGGCAATCCAGTGCTGAGCTCCCTTCCTCTGCCCCCTCTGCAGGATCCTACAAATGCTGCTGGGATCCTGCTGCAAGGCCCCAGACAGTCTTCCCTGCCTTTGGGGATCCCAGGGCTGGTGGTGTTGCAGTGCTGAGAGCAGCTCCTTGAACCTGGGGAATCCAGAGGGGCTGCAAGAGGCTTGATTCAAAAATGAGCAGTGTCCTCAGCCTGTGTGGTACCAGATTACTGTCCTGTGTCCCTGGAGACTGTCACATATCAGAGCCAGTGATTCTCCTGTGCCTACAGGAGATGGGGCATGGAGCAGCCTGGTCTGGTGGAAGGTGTCCCTGCCCATGGCAGGGGTAGGACAAGATGAGTTTTAAGTTCCCTTCCCACCCAAACCTCTCTGGAATTTTGTGTACAGGAGCACACACATTGCCTGTGTCTGCTCCCTGAGACATTGCATCTGTCACAGAGCAGCAGAAGTGCATCTCCAGGCTGGCCTTGCAGCAGGGCCCCACTGAGGTTTAATGTTCCCTCAGCTGGTCCCAGTGCCCTGGTCCCAGTCTCAGCATCCCATCACAGCAGGGAGCACAGCTGGGATCTTTTCCATAGGGGCAGCAAGCAGAGGTGGGATCTGGAAACAAGGCACACTCTGGAACTGATCTCTTCCAGCAGGAAACTCCAGTGCCCTCATGGGATGATCCCTGTGGTGCCCACCCAGCCTGGCTGCAGGACACTTCTTGTCCAGCCTGCCTGGGCACAGCAGGCACAGCTGGCTGCAGCTGGGACAGGGCACAGGGAGCTGCTGCTGTGTCTGTGCTTCCTGCAGGGTGGCCAGGAGCTCCTCTGGGGAAGTTTCCAGGCTGCAAACCTGCTTTGGCTGGAAGGCTCAGTGGGAGTTGTTGAGGCGTTTCCTGGGCAGGACGAGGGTGACGGGCTGGGTTTGTATGGCAGCTGCTTTGCAGAAGGAAATCCTGTTTGTGTTTTGGCCTCAGATAAGGAGGGTGGGAATGCTGCCCTCACCCCTTGTGCACACAGCTGGTTTGCCAGGGAAAGCTGCTGCCATGGGATGCTGGCACCCAGAGAGCAGGGCAGGCCTCCAGAGCCATGGAATGAGGCTCAAGGCATTTCTTCCAGGGGGGAATACACAGCCAGAGTGGGGAGGAAGGGCCCCCGTGTGTGATCGTGGAAGCAAGTGCCCAGGGAGTGTCCTGGGCTCAGGGCTGCTGTCCCTGTGCTTTGCAGGCATTGGTTTTGCCACTCCAGATGTACCCAGCAGCTCTGCCTGTCCTGGCTGTGGCTCGTGTGCCAGCCCACCCTGCTGCTCACTGATCCCAGGCTGTGCCATAGGCTGTGGATGGTGCTCCTGAGCTCCTGCATTCCCAGCCTGTTCCCCAGTGCTGCATTTGGGCCCCATCAAGGAACTTAAAACCATTATCTGTAGGGGAGAATAACAAATACTTCAACCAGATCTGCCCAAAACATCCTCTAAAAGGAGCCAAGCCTACCACAGTGCATTAGAGCTCAGGGAGCAGCTTGGTGATTGACTCCTGGTCGTGGTCCAGCTGCCTGGGTAGTGCAGCAGGAATTAGTTGGAATGAGCCCCATGGCCTTGGAAAGCAGAGGCAGCTCTTGTTTAATTGTTTTGGGAGCAGCTCAGCTGCTCTTAAAAAAACAAAGGGTCCTTAACTCCTGAGTGCAGTGCACTGGAATTTCTGCAATGCACAAACCCGGGGGCTGGGTAAGAAATTTTTCTGTTGCCTCTCAAAGCTCTGTGAGTACAGATGAGGGACTGAAAGGTTGGGCTGGAGCTCCAAATCCATCCAGATCCCACCGAAACCATTCACTGCTGCCCCCGGACAAAGCTCACACAAAACCCTTTGAAATGCCAGTGAAAGTGCCCAAATTCCTTCCTGATGGTCTGGGTGAGCAGTGTCACTCCAGGGCAATGCAGAGAGCCCAGGAGCAGCTTTGGAACCTGCTCTGGTCTCTCCCAGCAGGGATCTGTTCTCCATCCCAGCTCCTGCTGTGGTCAGGGCATGTAGCCAGGAGAGGACTCTGCCAGAGCCTCCTTAGATGGCAGGAGATGCTTCCCTTTCCTCCTCCTTGGCCCAGCAGAGGCACACAGGGTTCTCCTGGCTGTATTTAGTCATGGAAGGGCTGCCTTCTGCCCCTGCTCAGTTTGTGCTGCTCCAAGGGGAGAACTCTGCTCTGTTTGCATTCCTGTGATATTGGGAAAGGCCAAGGAGCTGCTCTGCTGGCCCCAGAAGCTTCTGGAAGCCTCGACATTTAAGGCGTGGAAAGCAGGCTGGGGAGCTGTGGCAGCTGCAGCTGGATGTGTCTGGGGCTGGCTGCCAGCGCTGCAGACTCTGCCCCAGGAGTGCCACCCTGCCCAGGGACACTGGGCAGCACCTGCAGTTTGGGTGCTGGGGGCCTCCTCTGCCTGGGCAGGGTGAAATAAATAGGGCAGGAGATCTTTGTCCTTTCTAATGCCTTTGTTAAAAATCAGCGCCGGTGGGATGAACCGACAGGCTCCCAGGAATGGCACAGAGGGAGAGGAAAACTGCAGCTGTGCCCACTGGTCTGCAGACAGAGCTGGGGCTTCTGTCCTCAGGAGAGCATCAGGAGAGTCCCAGTGTTTTGGTTTGACATTTGAGGTCCTCTGTCCATCCGACGTCTTTATGTTAGGGTGAGGGGTAAAAAGGGTCTTAGCGGATACTGGATTCTGTTCCTCACATCTAGACATCACTTTGATCCCTCAATGCCATGTTGGCTCGTTGTTTTTAGGGGTTTTTGCTAGGTTTGGTGAGGGGCTTCTTCCTTTGCATGCTGGTTCTGATGTCATGTGCACGCCAACTCCGATGTCCCCTCCTCTTCCCCGTGCGGGTGCCATCCTCCAGGAAGCAGTGGGGTGTTACTCCACAAAAGGAGGGGGAATTCTTAACCATCAGCAACAGGCAGTTAACGAAAACGGCAGGTGATTACAACAACAAACAGTTAGAACTCCACCCTGGCAGCAACTAGCCCAAGCTGTGAAGTCTGCAACTTCTTAAAACAATGGGCAGCTGTTCTACTCATAACACAGAGGGCTTTGGGAAGGGCTGGGAAGGAGCGGGGCAGCTGTGAGCAGAGCTGGGACAGGAGCTGGTACTTCCAGGCCCTTAACGGGGTTTATAAAACAGAGGCAGAGTGACTTTAAACACGGGCAGATAATGACTGGGTAATGGGGGATGTTTGAAAGAGGAGCAACTTAGATTAGATATAAGGGAGAAAGTTAGATTAGATATAAGGAAGTAATTCTTTACTCAGAGGGTGGTGGGGCATTGCTTCCCAGAGAAGTTGTGGCTGCTCCATCCTTGGAAGTGTTCAAGACCAGGTTGGACAGGGCTTGCAGCAACCTGGGCTAGTGGAAAGTATCCATGGCAGAGGGTTGGAATTGGATAATCCGAATTGAAGGTCCCTTCCAACCCAAACCAGTCTGTGATTCTATGGAAGCCTAAAAATCAAGAGAAGGCCTGAGCCCAGCACCAAGCTCAAGCTCTGGGTGGGCTCAGCAGGGCCCCTGAGCCTGGCTGCCATCTCCTCCTGTCCCATCTTACATCCCACATTGACCCCCAGGGCTCAAACACCTGGCTGAGTTAGTGTTCCTCACCTGAGACCCCCCATGCCCACCCCAGACCCAGGGCTGAGGTGTCAGGGGAGCCTCTGAGCTCTGGACAGGTGACTGTGCCCAATGTGTGAAGCCCTTGCAGGGTCTTGGGTGTGGCAATGGCCACAGGGCTGCTCTTGGACGGCTCTTGGTCCATCCAAACACCAGCAAAACCACATTTGCTCACATTTCTTTGCCCCAAGTGCTTCCTGCTGTGGATTTGCACTGGACAAGGCATGGGGCCAGGACATCCATCCCCAGGCCTGAGAATCCTGCAGTGATTCCTAGGGAAAATTCACCCCCATGGTTTAAGTGCAGCTGCAGGAGAGCAGCACCCAGAGGGTTAAGAGAGCTTTCCTTCCCTTGGTATCACCCTGTTGGCTTTGATGGTTGCTTCCTTTTAAAGCCAGACACTGCTCTTGTTGTGATCCTTATCTGCCTGGTTTGCATGTGCTCCCTGTAGCTGGATCCTGGCAGGCTCTCCCTGCTCCTTGAAAGCTCTGCTGTCCCTGTGAGGGCTTGTTTTCCCCAGCTCATTAGGAGCTCTGCGAGAGCAGGCTGATGCCACACCCTCCCCTCTGTTCTAGTGGTCTGTAAGAAGAACTTGGACAGCACCACTGTGGCCGTGCACGGTGAGGAGATCTACTGCAAGTCCTGCTACGGGAAGAAGTACGGCCCCAAGGGCTACGGCTACGGGCAGGGAGCAGGGACCCTGAGCACGGACAAGGGAGAGTCCCTGGGAATCAAATATGAAGAGTGAGTTGGAGCCTTGTTTTCTGTGACCGTGTTCACAGGGGCCCGAGGATGAGGGAAGAGATGAGGATCTGACTCCATGTTTCAGAAGGCTTGATTTATTATTTTATGATATATATTATATTAAAACTATACTAAAAGAATAGGAGAAAGGATTTCATCAGAAGGCTACCTAAGAATAGAAAAAGAATGAATAACAAAAGCTTGTGACTGACTAAGACAGTCTGGACAGCTGGACTGTGATTGGCCATTAGTTAGAAACAACCAACATGGGCCAATCAAAGATCCACCTGTTGCATTCCACAGCAGCAGATAATCAGTGTTTACATTTTGTTCCTGAGGCCTCTCAGCTTCTCAGGAAAAAAATCCTAAGGAAAGGATTTTTCAGAAAATATAATGGCTACAGTTTTCGACACTGGGGCTGTGGGCACCTTCTCCCCACACCTGTCCTGTGGTGCTTGGCTGTGGTGCAGCCTGTGCTGAGCTCCCAGCAGTGTCCATGGGCTGCCTGGCCCCTCTGCCCCTCCAGGGAATCCCACTGAACGCTGTTTGGGGGATGGGATGGGATGGGACATGTCCCCATTGCCTGAGCACACTGCCCACCCCCCCAGCACACAGCCCCCAGGCTGAACTTTCCATGGGGCTCACTGTTCTGGAAGTTCCCTTATAAACTGGGCTGGGATTTGGGATCCACCTTTCATCCCTGATCGTGAGCTCCCTGCCACCCACAGGGGCCAGCACCACCGACCCCTGAACCCCAACGCAGCCAGGATGGCCCAGAAGGTGGGAGGAGCTGACGGGTGCCCCCGCTGCGGCCAGGCCGTGTACGCGGCCGAGAAGGTCATCGGAGCTGGGAAGGTAACAGGGATGGGGGCACGGGGATGGGGGGCACAGGGGTGGGGAGCACAGGATGGGGGGCACAGGATGAGGGGCACAGGTGCTGCATGGCAAGGACACCTTCAGAGAGGGTCTGGACCTGCCCTCAGCCAGGGCTGGGCTTGGCTCCAATGGCCACGTTCACCTGGAAGCCTGGCACCAAAAGGAGATCTTGGCATGTCTGGAAGCCAGGCTGTCCAGGCTGCAGCACTCTCACAGACTTGTAGATGAGGAAGAGATACATTTTTATGTTAAATATTTCTGGCGCTGCTCGGCAGAGGCCACGGTGGACACCCTGCTGTGATGTGCTGGGAGGGTGAGCTGTGACATGTGCCATGGCCAGTGTCCCTGTTCACTGAAAGGTGCCTCTTTCTCCCCTCTGTGCCACAGGCCAGGATGCTGTGGCCAGGATTTGGGGCAGGCAATGAATTCCAGTGGTCAGCACTGCCCACAGGTCAGGCAGGGTGCTGGAGCTGTGGCCAGGAGTTTGGTGAATGGTCCTGGGGCTGTTCTGGTGGTGGCTGGGCCAGCTCAGGTTTGGTGTGAAGGTCACTGTCACAGCCCTGGCACTCCCTGTGCCAGGGTCATCCCTTCACCAGGGTTCTTTGCACCCTGAGCTGTGACCTGGCCCCAGCCCAGCTCCTCTGCAAGGCCTGGGGACCCCTTCTGCCCTGCCAGCCCTGGGACCCCAGATGAGATCCCTGCCTGGAGCTGCCCTCCCCACGAGGTCAGGCACATGCAGAGCTTGTCAGGGACAGCAGGCCAGGCTGCCAGGCTTTGTGCCATGGGGACAGGGTGGCCATGCAGGGACAGCCTCACTAGTGATGAGGTTTCACTCCCTGACCTGACTGGGCTCTGTCCTCCTGGGGCTTTGTGCTTGTCCCATGTCCCCAGAACAAGGAGGGGGTCAATAGAAAGAAAGGGCCCCTCAGCATCATCACCCCCCAGCTGGCTTGTGATGGACACGTTGAGGCTCTGCCCAGGGTCAGAAGCTGAATTTACCCTTTAAAACATGATCTGGGCTTCCTGGCTTCCTGGTCAGCTTCTGGCCCCAATGTTTACTGAGAACCAAAGTTGGTGAAGCAATTACATCAAAGTAGACTCAGAGAGGATTCCAGAGCATGTATTTCATGTGCTAATGTTTGCTGGATGACTGCATCCAATACCTCCTCCTCCAGCCCATGAATTTCACATTTTCTTCCAAAAAAGGTTTCATGTTTTCCCAAGTGTTTGTTTAAATTCCTCGGTGAGCAGCTCTGGCTACTTAAGGTCTGCCTGAAGGCTGTGAGCTCATTTATCTCCAGAGGACTGCTGGAACCATGGGGGGTTATTTTTAAACACTGTCTGGTTTTGGCATTTTTCCTCTCTGTTTTCTGCCTTCCTTGGAGCTGTGGTTGTGTGGGGCAGTTGTCCCATCCCTGCTGGCACCCCACTTGTGGGTTTCAGCTGGACAATGGGGGGATTTATCTCGCTGGTTAAGAGAGGGCAGTCGCCAAAGAGGGGGGAATTGCTCCTTACAAATTATTATAGAAATTACTGCACAAATGACTTCTTAGAGTGACGGCAAAAAGGTCTCCAAAACCAGATCAGCACAGGAGCAGTGCCCACACCTGATGTTTCCTCTCTGTATTTTCCCTGTGGGGCTGGGAGTGCTTTCCAAGGAAAAGCTTTTATCCTGTTCAGAGCTCTTTGCCAGCCCCTTTGGATCAGAAGCAGAGCAGGGAGCCTGGTTGGTACCAGAGCCTGGCTGCCCTGTCCCTGGGCTCTGACTGGGCTCTGCTCCTGTCCCACAGTCCTGGCACAAGTCCTGCTTCCGCTGTGCCAAGTGTGGCAAAAGCTTGGAGTCCACCACCCTGGCAGACAAAGATGGGGAGATCTACTGCAAAGGTGAGCCCCACCTTCCCTGCTGGCTTGTCCTGGGCTCTGAGGGGTGAGGGTGAAAGGACCCAGGGGGGATGGATGGAGGCTGGGGAAGGGGTGAGGGTGAAAGGACCCAGGGGGATGGATGGAGGCTGGGGAAGGGGTGGGGGTGAAAGGACCCAGGGGATGGATGGAGGTTGGGGAAGGGGTGGGGGTGAAAGGACCCAGGGGGATGGATGGAGGCTGGGGCAGGGGTAAGGGTGAAAGGACCCAGGGGGGATGGATGGAGGCTGGGGCAGGGGTGAGGGTGAAAGGACCCAGGGGGATGGATGGAGGTTGGGGAAGGGGTGAGGGTGAAAGGACCCAGGGGGGATGGATGGAGGTTGGGGCAGGGGTGAGGGTGAAAGGACCCAGGGGGATGGATGGAGGTTGGGGAAGGGGTGGGGGGTGAAAGGACCCAGGGGGATGGATGGAGGTTGGGGAAGGGGTGACCCAGCAGCTGCTTTCAGGACAGACTGTGCCAGCCACAGAGCTGGGCAATTTCCTGCTGAGCCAGGGCCTCTGTTTGCCCAACAAATCTGGCAAACCTTGTCTGGCCAGGCAAGGTGTGCCCCTTGGGGGGACCCGCTTCTGTGGCAGCCTCACCCGTGTCTCCCTTCCATCCTCTGCAGGTTGTTATGCCAAGAACTTCGGTCCCAAGGGCTTTGGCTTCGGGCAGGGCGCCGGGGCACTGATCCACTCCCAGTGAGCCCCAGGGCTGAGCCCTGCCCTCGCCCAGGGCTGTCCTGCGCTGCCCGCCTGCCCCACTCTGCAGTGAGTGCCCCACTGTCACCCCCTGTCACCCCCTGTCACCCCCAGCCACCGCTGCCTCGCAGCACCAGCCCCTCCTGCCCTGCCCCGGCGCTCCCCAGGGCCGGGGGGGTCCCAGCCTTGTCCCCGTGGGGTCCTGCTGGGGCAGGGGGCACAGGGGGGGCGCTCCCTGCCACCGCAGAGAGGCCCCGGTGCCCGAGTCCTGCCCGTCCCGCCGGCCCGTGCTCAGCCGTGACCCCGAGCAAGCAATAAAACATCAGCGACATCAGAGCCTGGCCCTGCCTCTGACTCCCGGCTGGGCTGAGGGCCCGGGGCTGGGGAGGCGTTTGCAGCCCTGGCTTGCAATGAAAGCCCAATGGCAGGAGTGTGTCGGTGCAGTCTGACACGGCCCAGCTGAGCTCTGCAGCTCGCTGGGATGGGCTCCCCCTCTGCTCCCACCAAGAATCAGCGTGGAATGGTTTGGATTGGAGGAGACCTTAAAGCTCATCTTGTTCCACCTTCCACTAGCCCAGGCTGCTCCAAGCCCTGTCGTTGAAGACTTCCAGGAATGGGGATAACTATTGCAAAAGCAGAGGTTGATGCTGGGAGGCCAGGACAGCCCTCCTGGGTGTGTTGGTAGCACCACACGTGTGCTCAGGCTCTCCAAACCCCTATCAGTGCTTTCTGGTGGCACCTCTCCAAGAGGCGTGCCCAGCAGTGCCAAGTAATTAACAGCTTTTCACCTACTCCCTGCTTTTTTACAGCTTGTGGATCATTAAGCCTCCAGTCTGGCAGCTGCCCAGATTTAATTGGTTTCCATCTAAACTCTTCACTCCCTTTCTGTGATTCTCCTGTTGGACTGGTGGGACAGACTCGGATCAGCCTCGCTGCAGCTTAGGGACTTCACAGACAATTGAGTTCTGGGGTTTTTAAAGTTATAAACATTGTGGTTGAGCAAATGAGATGGGGAGTGTTCTGAGAAGCACAACAGAGGCAGAAATCCTTTTTTGAGGCAGGACTGGGGCTCCTTTATCAACCTCAGTGCTTTCTCCTGTTCATCATACCCTCAGTTTTACATGGTGTTTATGGAGCGGAGATGGGGAGTTGAGTCTTTATCATCTCCAAAACCTTCCCCTCTCTAGATTCCAGCAGGACCCCCTGCTCTGGGCTGTGTGGTGGCTGGGATGAGGGGTCTGGTGGCACTTGGTGTAGGGGGCACACAGCCCAGGCTCGGGTAGGGCTGGGAGCTGCAGCACAGAGGGCTCAGGTACCAGCCTGGTGTGCAGACCCAGACCTGCCTCCCTCGCTTGGCAGAGGCCCTGCTGCTCCCATGTGGAGGTGGGGGGGGCTTGTTCTGGAAGCTCCTGCAGAGATGGGGGGTCAGGAAGCTGCTGCAGAGGTGTGAGGTGGGGCTGCTGCAGGGACGGGGGCTCAGGAAGCCGCTGCCTTCTCTGTGAGTGTGCAGGCGATGCTGTGCTGCTGCTGTGGCATCTCAGCTGGGTGTGCCCCCGGTGGGATTGTGCCCAGGCAGTGCTGGTTGGTCAGTAAAGCTACAATGAGTATTTAGTCCCTTCCTCATGCAGCTGTAGGGGTTCTGTCAGAGAGAGGGGAGGAGAGGGAGCCCCTCTGCTCTGGAGCCAGGCTGGGAGAGACGGGGATTTCACCTGGAGAAATCTCCAGGGAGAGCTCAGAGCCCCTTCCAGTGCCTAAAGGGGCTCCAGGAGAGCTGGAGAGGGACTGGGGACAAGGGATGGAGGGACAGGACAAGGGGGAATGGCTTCCCACTGCCAGAGGGCAGGGATAGATGGGATATTGGGAAGGAATTCTTGGCTGTGAGGGTGGGCAGGCCCTGGCACAGCTGCCCCAGAGAAGCTGTGGCTGCTCCATCCCTGGAAGTGTCCAAGGCCAGGCTGGACAGGGTTTGGAGCAACCTGATCTAGTGGAAGGTGTCCCTGCCATGGCAGGGGGTGGAACAGGATGGTTCTTAACCTTTAAACCCAAACTAGCTGGTGGTTCTATGGGATAGTGACATTTCACATGTGTTGGACCCCAGAGAAGCCAATTCTACTGGAGGCCTGGTCAAAGCCAGGAGAAAATGCTGGATTTGTTTTTGGAGAGCCATGGAAAGATGTAGGTTAGAAGGGACCAGCAGAAGCCTTAACTGCAACCTCCTGCTTAAGGCAGGGTTCCAAAGGTCAGGTTGGTCAGAGCATTTGGTGTCCACTGAGGTACAGGATCCCTCTGAGGATGGAGGTCCCACCACTGACGATCTTGTCACAGCATTTGGCCACACAAGCCTTGAAAGGGTTGTTTCATCACTGAAAGGATGGCTGGGCCCTGGCACAGCTGCCCAGGGCAGTGCTGGAGTCACCATCCCTGGGGTGTTCAGAAGCTGTGTGGGATGTGGCACATGGGGACATGGCTTAGTGGTGATTGTGGCAGTGCTGGGGGAGTGGTTGGAATGGATGATGATCTTGTGACCTGGGAGGGATTTTCCAACATTAATGGTTCTTTGAATCCCTGACTGTCCTGTTGTGCCCCTGTGCCTGGTGTCTTGTGTCCTTTTGCCAGGCAGGGCCATGTCTCCACAACCTTTCTATAGACAGTGCAAAGTTGAAGTTCAGCCTCCCCAGGTCCTCTTTTCTCCTGCCTAGTGGGTCCCTGCTGAGCTCCCAGTCCCAAAGGTCCCGGATAAACCATGTCCCAGGACAGGGACCATGTCCTCAGGGTTTGCCCTGGGTGCCACACACCTGCTGACGCTGCACTGGTCACTCAGAGTGGCTTAGGGAGTGACAGAGACCACTGTGGGGACACCAGGATGGGATCACGAGGGCTGCACATCCTGACAGAGGCATGAGGGGGGCTGGAGGAGGTGGTGGGACATGGCCCAGGAGAAGCAGGGTGGGACTAGAGGTGCTTTTTGGGCATCTCCTGCCCGAGCTGCAGTGGGACAGCTCTGACCATGCTACCCTCTGCTGGTCAGCAGCACGGCAGGGCCCAGCCGTGTCTGCTCACCTGTGCCCAGGTGCTGTCCAGCTCCCCCTCGAGGCAGCAGAGCCGCGCTGTGCCCGGCAGCTCCCGCCCTTGGGGGGCTGCAGCCTGGGGAAGGGGCTGTGGCACCCAAACCTGCCCTGAAGGGACAAACCAGGGAGTGGCTTGTGGCCAAGCACCCTGGAGCCTCGAGGTGATGGCTCCGCTTGAGGGGTCAGACTGGAGCCCCCAAGCCCCATGGCCAGCGGGGCTTTAGGGGGGAATGTCACCCTGTCACCCAGCCCTGTGGGGGTGTCACCTCGGGGCAGGGCTGAGCTCGGCAGCCCCGTGAGAGGGGATGTCACCTGCCCTGAGGGCCCGTGTGGATGGGATGAGCTGCGGGCAGCCCACGGAGCAGAGCAGAGCCCTTGGCTCACCCACAGCCTGGCACAGCAGGTCCTGCAGGGTTTGCTGCAGGGCAGGAGGTGCCATGTGCAGCCTGGCCGGGTGAGAGCCCTGCCCCTGCTGTGTCTGGGAATGGACAGCTGGGGAGACAGGAGTGGAAGAGGATGTTCCCAGAACTCCTTCACACCCAGGGCTGCGGGACCAGCTCCTTCCCTTGGTGGCTGGTGCCTGGAGAAGCAGTGACTGCAGTGAGCAGAGGGGCCGGGTTGGCAGCCCTTGGCTCTTCCCTGGGCTGTGAGGATGGAGCTGGAGCTGGATGGTGAGCCAGAACTGCCCAGACATCCCAGATTACCAGAACATTGACAGTCCCAAAACTGTTCCCCCTGAGCTCCCAGGGCTCAGCATCCCTGGAGCTGAGCATTACCCGTGTGTGGGAAAACAGCCTTGCTGGGGAACGCACAGTGCTGTGCTCTGCTCTGCTGGGGAACCCACAGTGCTGTGCTCTGCTGGGTGAACCCACTCTGCTCTGCTGGGGAACCCACATTGCTCTGCCCCTTCCGAAGCGCTGGGGTGCTCGGGGTGACCTCCGGGGCCGCCTGACGTCAGGAGCTCGGGTCTCCTGGGACACCCGGGATCTCTGCCAGCGTGGCGAGGTTGGCCCCAGGGAGCACGAACCAGTTCCTGGCTCCGCCAGCCGCCCTGCCCTCTTAATGAGGGATAATGAGGTGCATCTCATCAGCGCTGCAGACTTGCCCGCTGGCCACGGCGGCTGCCGGCAAAGCCCCCGGCAGGGAGCGGCACCGATGGAGGGGCTGGGGCAGAAGGGGACTCCAGCCGGGGGCTCTGCGGGGCTGGGGTCTGCGAGGGGTGCAGGAGCAGGGTGGGCGCTGGGACAGCGCTCTGTGCCAGGGGCTGATCCAGCCCCCATCAGTGACCCCGGCACACTCCCGGGAGGATTTCTTCCCATTGCAGACCTCACCTGGGTGAAGGACCCACTCTCTCAGCGTTTGCAGGGGCACATTCAGCTGCCCAGCCGCCTGTGACCATCACCCGCCCTGGCAGCCCACAAGTGCCCAGGTGTGCCCCCGGCAGCCCAGCCCGGCCCGGGGAACCCTCGGTGCCAGGCGCTGGCACGGGAACAGACGGTGCTGCGGTGGCCGGGAACGAGACGGGCTGGAAAGGAGACGGTGTTTGGCTGCAGGGCGGGGAGGATCAGGCAGGAGGACCGGGCTGCGCTGCCCCGGCCCCGCTCCACGGCTCCTTCCCCCTGCACAGGTCACACGGGCTGGGGGATGCTGCTCCTTGCTGTGGGACAGCCTGGGCGCTTCAAACCCCCATCTCAGGGCCTCTGAGGGGTGGGAGCTCAGTGTGCTGAGGGGTGGCCCAGCACCCTTGGGTGAGTGGCTGGGAGGGCGGGTGGCTGTCAGGAGTTGTCCCTATTGTTGCTGTTCTCTGCCTTTGTCTCTCCTCCTGGGCTGCACTCAGGGTCCCCAGAGCCCCTGCCTGGCTGGTGCTGCAGGCACAGCCTACTGTCCCAGCTGGCACTGCACCCAGCAGCCCTTGCCCTGGCACTGCAGCCCATTGTGCCTTCTTGGCTGGCACTGCAAGCCCCAGCCCCCTGTGCCCGGTAGCACTGCACTCTGTACGCCTGCCTGGCTACGCAGAGCCCCCTGCCCAGTCGGCCCTGTGCCCCAGAGCCCATTGACCCCCCCAGCCCTGCACCCTATAGCCCTGTGCCCGGGGGGCTGCACCCCCAAGAGCTGCTCTTGCCCCTCCAGTATCTGTCCCTGCACCCCGGGCTGTCGTGCACAAGTTCCCGAGCCCTGCCCCGTCCCTCACCCTGCAGCGCTGTCATGCAGCCCCGTCCCTCACACACCCTGCAGCGCTGCCATGCAGCCCCGTCCCTCACACGCCCTGCAGCGCTGCCATGCAGCCCCGTCCCTCACCCTGCAGCGCTGCCATGCAGCCCCATCCCTGCAGCGCTGCCATGCAGCCCCGTCCCTCACACACCCTGCAGCGCTGCCATGCAGCCCCATCCCTGCAGCGCTGCCATGCAGCCCCGTCCCTCACACACCCTGCAGCGCTGCCATGCAGCCCCGTCCCGCACCCCGCCTGTTCACACGGAGGCCCTGAGGCTGCGCCTGCCCTCGGGCACCCCAGAAGCTCCTCCCGGGTGAAGCGGGGCTGCGCCGGGCCTGGTCGGGCTTCGCCTGGGCGTGAAGGGAGCCTGGGAGCAGGAGGGGCCAGGCGAGGCGCAGGAATGCGAGTGGGAGAGCGGCCGGGCAAGTAGCGACAGCTCCTGCGAGCGCGGATCCCACACGCGGCTCGGGCAGGGAGCGGAGCCCGGCACGGGCCGGAATGGGGCTCCCCGAGCCTCAGCCCCTCTGAGAGCCGCGGCGGGAGCGGCCAGGCCCGGGGCAGCACGGCCACCGCGGGTCCCGGCCCCGGGAGCTCGGCTGGGATTGCCCCGGCAGGGTAATGCCCGGCTGGGCCGGCGCAGGGTGCTGAGGACCCCGGGCCCGAGCAGCCGTGATGACGCCTGAGAAGGTGCTGAGGGAGGGGCTGCTGGAGAAGCGGAGCGGGGGGCTGCTGCAGCTCTGGAAGAAGAAGCGGTGCCTGCTGACCGAGAAGGGGCTGCAGCTCTTCGAGCCCAAGGGCTCGCGGCGCAAGGAGCTGAGCTTTGCCCGCATGAAGGCCGTAGAGTGCGTGGAGTGGAAGGAGCGGCACATTTACTTCACGGTGGTGATGGACGACAGCCTCGAGATCGATTTCCGCTGCGCCCAGGAGGACCCGGGCTGGAACGCCGAGATCACCATGGGGCTGGTGCGCTTCAAGAACCAGCAGGCGATGCAGGAGGTGCGCGCCCGGCACAGCTGCCGAGCAGGTACCGCAGCCACCGCGGCCCAGGGAGCGGGACCCAGCCCAGCATGAGGTCCCTGGCCGCAGGTTCCCATCCCTGAGCGGTTTGGGGAATCACAGAGGGGGTCCCGTGGAGCGGGGTGGGTCTGCAGGCTGATGTTCCCATGTCCCCCTGCACTGGCTGGGATGCCCCGGAGGGTTTGGCCTATCTGTATCCCTGGACAGGGACTTTCTAATATCCTCCCTCTGTCTGGACTGGCCTGAGGGATGCAGGGCCCTTTGCTATCCTGCACGTGGGATGGGGTGGGGATGGTGTCTGGCCGCACTCCCCAGTCCCCTCAAGATGCCCCATGGCCCAGCGCTGGCCCAGTGGGTGACAGGAGCCTTCTCTCTGCAGTGGCGCAGCTGGACACAGCCCCAGTGGGGCAGCCCCGGGAATCGCAGCTTCCCAGGAGCCGGATGGAGATGGCCCTCGGCTCGGCAGGCGCTGGGGAGAACGGGATCCCTGCGGGCAAGTGAGGTCACCACTGTGCAGCCCGGGAACGAGGACAGTGGCCCGGGGAGGCCGGTGCTGGCGCTGGCTCCCCCCTTGCCGGGGCAGGACAGAGGCACCGCAAGAGCTGGGCTGGCACAGCCACCTCCCCTTGGCACAGCGGGGCACAGGACACAGGCAGGGCCACCACCTGGCACTTCAGACAAGGCAGGAGGTGACATCCCTGCCTGGGGCCCCACCACCCTTCATTCAGCTGTGTGCAGGACCTTGGTGTACTGCTGGGGACCCCAGGCCTCTCCTGCAGGACGGGATGGATGAGGCTGTGCCTGAAGGATCCGTGACACAGGGAGCTCTGCCTGTGTGACAGTGGCACTGGGACAGACGGATGTGGCTGGGTCCCAGTTTTAAAAAGGGGCTGGAAAGCTGCTGCTGCAGCAGGGACCCCTCAGCAGGGCACTGAAACGATGGTGTGGTGACACAGCCGTGCTGCTGGACATTGTCTCACTCATTGTCTGGGATGTCCTTGGGCTGTGGGGGAATGCTGGGGACCCCAATTCCCTGTACCAAAACTGTCCCTTAAGAAGACTTTCAGCTTCTTACCCTGGTGTTGCTTTCATTTGTGGGACCCACAGGGCATGGGAGAGCACAAATTCTACACAGGGCTTTGCAGTCATGACCCCTAAACCAGCATCCCCCAGTCGGGCTCCAAAGCCCCCCAGTTCCACCCCGAGGCTCCCCGATCCCCAGTCCCGCTGCGCCCGTGTCCCCAGGGATTCCCACGGTGGTTTGTGCGCCGGTGACGCGGGAGCAGCGCTGTGGCTCCGCAGCAGGGAGGGATGGCCCTGCCCCGACAGGCAGCGCAGACAGCAGCGCCTGGAGCCAGCAGCGCTCCGCAAGCCGGAGCCTGAGCCCAGCCCGGGGCCGGAGGCGCTGCGGATCCTGCCGGAGATTTCCCGGCCGCGTGGGAACCACGGAGCGCGGTGTCCTTATTGCCCGGGCCAGGCAGCCTGCACCCAGCCTGCACCCAGCCTGAACCCCAGCCTGAACCCCGATCTGTACCCCAGCCTGCACCCAGCCTGAACCCCGATCTGTACCCCAGCCTGCACCCCAGCCTGCACCGCAGTCTGCACCCCAGTCTCTACCTGCACCTGTACCACAGCCTGAACCCCACTCTGTACCCCTGTACCCCAGCCTGTACCTGTACCCCAGTCTGCACCCCAGCCTGCACCTGTACCCCGTCCTGCACCCCAGTCTGTACCTGCACCTGTACCCCAGCCTGCACCCCAGCCTGAGGGGTCCCATCCCAGTGCCGGGGCAGCACCGGTGGCTTTGGGGACGGTGGCAGGGCTCTCTGTGCAGGGCTCTCTGTGCAGGGCTCTCTGTGCAGGGCCAGGCTCATGCTGGCTCTGCAGGAACAGGCACTGGGGGTTCCACCCGGCAGAGCCTCTTTGGCAGGGGGGGCTCAGAGCTGCGTTTACTGAGACCCCCCCGGCCGGGGGTGCAGAGGGGTGGGGGCCAGGCTGGGGCTGCCAATGGAGCCAGACCCTAGCACTGTATAGATGGGGCTCTGCACCATCCCAGAGTCATGACAGGGGCAGGGGGGCTCCAGGGTTGGTGGGACCCTCCACAGGACATGCTTCAGGTGTGGTGCCCTGTGTGGACAAACCCCAGACCAGGTCCTTGCACACGTGTCAGGAGGGGATGGGGTGGCCAGGAAGGTGCTGCTGCTCACACAGCATTCTCAGGGCAAGGATCACTGTCCTGGGCTTTCCCCTGGATCCCCAGCTCCCAGAGTGAGGGGATTCAGCAAGGCTCAGTCAAAGCCATGTGAGCATCCCAAGCCTGTGCCATGCTGGGTGCCAGGGTGAGGAGTGCCCAGTGCCAGAGGGTTCCCAAAGTTACCAGTTTTATTCAGTGTGACTCCTTTTTTTCAATTTTTCTGCTCTCTTGCCCCCTCTAAATAGATATTTTCTATTTTCCAACTGCCAGCAAGGAACTGTCAGAGAAAATTATGAAGTAGGGTGTGTAAGCACCAGCCCTGGCCATGGTACATCCCTGGGCACTGATGATGAGGCAGCAGAGAGGCCATGGTACTGCAGAGCTGGGGAGAACTTCAGGCAGTGAATGCAGGGAGAGGACAATAAGAAAACACAAATCCCTGTGTCAGTGTTTCAGGTCCAGGCAAAGTCAAGCTTTTCCATCCTCATCCAGTCCAGCACACATCCAGGCTCCCTGCCTGGACCCCATATCCCCCAGGGACTTTAGAGCTCCCCAAGCCTCTAGGTTTGGGATTTCCTTCTGAACAGACACCCACACCTGCCCCATCCTCTGTGGGTGGATTCCCAGACTGACCCTGGAGCAGGGGCTGGGGTCAGAGCCCAGCCAGCAGCGTGGGGGTGGAAGGTGTGTGGGCTTCATCTCCCCTGGGAGGGCTGAATGTCTCTGCAGAGGAAAAGTCACCCCGAGACTGAAAAACAAATAAACAGCTCAGAGAGCCAGCCAGGGAGTGGAGTAGGGCCAGGGCCAGAGGCTGGAGCATCCCCAGCACTCTCCAGGCAGCCTGCAAAGCAGGAGAGGACTCGTGGGAAGCATTTCCAATGCCCTGGAGGTGGGAAAACTGAGGCACAACAGGGGGAGGCAGGGTGGGTCTGTGGCCCCTCAGCCCCTCCAGCACAAGGGCTCCCATGGCCGGACCCCCCAGGCCTCCAGGGAGAGGAGAGAGGTGCTGTGGAGCACCCAGAGTTCAAAGGCAGGAGCCTGAAAATCTGGCTCTGCTGCTCCCAGCCCATGGTGCCTCTGTTCCAGCATCCCTCCCCACACTTTTGTGAGGGTGCCCCAGTGCTGAGGCTGCTCTGGGGGGCTGCCCTGAGCCCCCACCCTGGGCAGGGGCTCTGCCAGCACCCACAGGGACTAGCACCCTCCCTGCAGCACCACGGGGGTGCAGTGGGTGCAGAGGACAGGAGTTTTTTCCACCTGATGACATCCCAGGTCTGGCTTGGGGATCAGTCTGGGGCTGGCTGGACACCAGGGAGGGCAGTGGGATCACAGTGCTGAGACAGGGAGGTGCAGCCTGATGGTGCCAATGTTTTTGTCACGTGGGACCTCCTCCATCACCAAGTGCCCTGTGGAGAGCATGGCACTGCCCCACTTCTCCTGGGATCATCCCTGAGCTCGTGGGTAGTTCCTCTTTAGATAAAAAAAACCCCCAAAACAAAATCCCAGCTGTACCAAGTAGCATTCTGCTTTTTGGCTTTAGGTCAACTGTCCAATTTCCTCCAGATGCTCCTAAAATGATTTCATTGTTGGCCATCCTTAATGACAATTCCTAAATCACTGGATTTTGGTTTGGGACACGGCACCTGCCCAGAGCTCTGCTGTCTGTGTGTCCATGCTGCAGGGAGCAGAGGCTGGGATGTCCCCAGCACTGCTGTGGGGGGCTTGGCCATCTCCACGGAATCCTCCTGCACTGCAGTGTAGGAAGAAGTGACAGTCCTTGCAGCACAGCCCCTGGGGTGCCAGGGGGTCCGGGCAGGGACTGCAGGGCTCACACCTTCATTCCCCTGGCACAGGGCCCTGCTGGAGGGTCTGGGACTCTGTCCCAGGGGGTTCAGAGCTGTGCCTGTGACATTCCCCAGCAGTAGAGCTGAGGTTGTGGGAGCCCAGGAAGGGCAGGGACTCACTAGGAAGAAACAAAACAAAGGCCCAGACATTGCTGGAGCTGCAGGGGGAACAACCAGCACATGCCAGCACGTGTCTGTCCCCCACTGTCCCCGAGCAGGAGCCACTGAGAGGCTCTGGGGGCAGGGGTGGCCCAGCCCAGCCCAAAGTGGATACAGAGATGTGTCAGAGAGACAGAGGTAAAAATCTGAAAATACCCTGAAAATGTCCAAAAACTCTGTCAGGGTCCCTGCCTGGGCTAGAAATTTTGAATTATTTGGAATAGTCTTTTTTTGTAATGTAGAATATTTTGCCTTAGGCTGGGAACCAGCCTGGACTTTGTGATACTCAAACTGATGTCACTGCTGAGCCGTGGCTGCCACTGGCACAGAACAGCCCAAATCCCCCTCCTGGTGAGAAGAGCCCACAGGATCAGCACTGGGAAGGTTTCATGTGTCACTGGCAAAGCCATTGAAAGCTTCAAGTCTGCAGTGGGTGGCTCCATTTCAATAATGTCCTTCCACTATCCCAAAGTAGGTAATTCCTCCTCATTTCACAAAGCCTTTTCCATGCGCCAGAGGCACGAGGCAGGAGCCTGTGCTGTTCCTAAAGGGCCCCTTGGCTTTTGGGGAAGCCTCCCCAGCTTTGGCACCTTCTGCAAACATTTCAGGCCTCCCCAAAGTATTCAAGCAGAGAAAAACAAACTGGCCATGATATTTCTAGTAGTGGAAGGTGTTTCTTGCATTTTGGGATAATTGTCCTGCTTTGCATCCAGCCCCAGAGCTGCCTCCAATGGATTTGCCCTCTGTAGCCAAGTGGGAAGGGCGAGTCCCTCCCCAGGATGGAGGGGCTGGCACAGGCACCCTCCTGAGCTGCACCAGGCCCAGGGGGTCTCCAGAGCTTGGGGTTCCCAGAATGGGGGCTGAGACAGGAGCAGGACATGGAGCAGCACATCCCAAAGGGATGAGGAGCCTCTGCCCTGCCAGGCAGTGGGAAATGGGGATGCCCTGGTGGGGCTGATGCAGTGGAGTGAAGATCAGTGGGGCAGATGAGCTGGGAGAGGTCTCAGTCCCTGGGGAATATTTGGGGTCTGGCCTGGGGCTGTGCTGGTTCCCACGCTGGGCTGTGATGATTATCCACATTCTGCCCCCTTTCCATCTTGGGGCATCCCTCAGGTTTGGTGGGATCTGTTCACAGATGCAGCAGGGGGAGGAAATTCCCCCCATGGCTGCAGTAGGCATCAGCTCTTAGAGAAGCACCCCAGGAGCTTCCACTGCACTGTCACCAATCCACAGAGCAGGTGGGACTGGCTGCGTTCCTGCTGGATGGTCTGCAGGAGGAACACCACGGGGACCATTCCTCAGGACAAGTCCCATGGCCCTTCACCACTTCACTGCCACCTGACCCTGCAGCCTTGCAATCACCCAGCTTAGGGGGTGACCTCGCTGTCCCCTGGTCCCTGAGCTGTCCCACAGAAGGAAAACCTTCTCCCACACCATGGTGAGTCTGTGGGGCATCATCCGTCCCAGTCCTGTGACAAGCCTGGTGCAGCTGGAGGGGTCTCCTGTCACCCCCCAGTGCTGGACTTTGAGTGTGGCAGTGAGGATCAGTCCCAAAGGACACCAGAGGCTCAGCTGTCATTTCTACGTCTGTCCTGGATGCTCTGGGAGCTGTTGGCTTTGTGAATTCCATCGGGGTTGATGGAACGAGGATGGTGGCTGGGAGAGGGTGAGGACAGGATGGGTGGGAAGGTTCCAGAGGAGGGGAAGAGATCCCTCCAGCATTGCTTCAAGTCCATTTCTTCAGGGAGATTGGCTTCATGTGGGGCAGCTGAACTGCTCACAGGAGTCAGGTACCTTTGCATTTGGAGTCCCAAGACCTTGAGGAGCCATTGGGCAGCTCTGGCAGCCCCTGCCATGGGTGTGGGGGATCCACCAACACCCTCCAGGGACTTGGAAAGTCCAGAGGGGGAAAATGCCCCATCCCTCTAAACACATGCCAGGGGCTCCACCTGTAAGAGACTAAACACAGGTGACCTGTAGATCCCAGGGACATTCAGGGACAAGCAGCTGTCCCTGGGGACCTCCTCCTGCCTGGGTCTGACCTCCCTGTACAGCTCTCTGGGAAATTTCTGCAGGCATCCATCCCCTTGGTGGCAGCCCATGGGGAACCCTTCCCTTCAACCAGGGGCTCCCAGTATCAGGAGGATATTTGATTTGTAGCAGCAGCACATGGAGAAATCACAGAATCATGGAATAGTCTGAGATGGAAGGGACCCACAAGGATGATTGAGTCCAGCTCTAAAGTGAATGGGGATCAAACCCATGACCTGGGTGTTATCAGCACCCAGCTCTGACCAACTGAGCCAATCCCAGATATATTTTTATTATTTTGCTCTGAATTTGCCCTCAGCACTGCTTTACCCTGTAGATTTCCAGCCTGATCCTTCCCACCCCCAGCAGCTCAGAGTGGTGTCCACGGCCCAGGTGGCACCTGATAAAACAACCCCTCACCTGGAGGCAGCTCCCTGTGGTGTGTGAGCCAGGGATGGGGACTCAGAACGTCCCCTCTGTGTCAGCTGGGGAGGAGGGATGGGACGTCTCGGTCCCCTGCCAGTCCCTCTGTGCAGCCCCCATGGCAGAGCGGGGCTTTGAAATGGAAAAACCCCAAATCTAGGGCTCCCATTGCCCCATCCCGCTCCTGCCCTTTCCTCCTCCTGTCCCCGGGTCCCAGAAGAGGATGAAACCCGAGACTGGAGCAGATGGCATCCGGAGCAGCCCCCGCCCCATCCCCGGAGCTGCGGGAATGCAGCGCCGTTGTCACGGGCTAATTTTGGCTCCTCTGTGCTCCGAAAACAATTCCAAGGCATCCGGGAGGAAAGATGCTGGAGGCCTGGCCCCGAGGGGGCTTTTCCTTATAAAGGTCTGACGGGGCTGGTTAAAGTCTCCTCCTCCTCCTGCTCGGAGGGGAGAGCAGATCCTCTGTGCTGGCGTTGGAGCCAGAGAAGGGTCCTTGCAGGGGTCCCGGGGTGGGCTGGATGCAGGGGGCTTTCTCCCCTGCCCACTGGGACTTGCTGGGTGCAATTCACACGAGGATGGCACTGCCGCTGCCAGTGCTGCTGTCACCCACCTGCCAGCAGCTCCTGCTGTGCCCAGGCAGGGGGAAGGAGCTGGGAGGGCTCTGCAGGATGGGGCTGTCTGTGCTCCCCACCATGGGAGCTGCCCCACTCCTGCAGCTGTGTGTCCCTCCTGGCCATAAAAGCCCCAGGATTAACATGCCAGGCATTGTCCCTGCTGGGCCCCACGCTGGGAATTGTTTGCTCCTAAATTTGTCCCTAAAAATATCCTGGGGAACAGGTGCTGCCTGCCCTGCAGCCCTTGTCATGCAAAGGGACTCTGGGCAAGGGGCTTTGTGGGGAGCAGTGAGGACAGACAGCAGCTTTTCCACTGCTTTTCATGGGGAAGACCTCAGGGCCTGTGAGGGCTGGGAGCTGCCTGAGCATGCCAAGCTGCAGTGCTGTGCTGGGGGAGTGGGGCTGCTCCTTCTCCTTAGAGAGGGGACTGCACCCTCTTGGTCCCCACCCCACCTGGCCTGAGGTGTGACCCCACAGTTGGTGGTTTTCACCATCACCCCTCAGCAATGCAGCCTGGCCTGTTGTGGTTCCCTGTCCTGCTCTGGTGCCTCTGGTGGCTCCCAGGAGTCCCCTTGGCCAGCACTGTCCTGTGTGTGCCCCACTATGCAGGGCTGAGCACAGCAGCAGCTCCCAGGCTGTTCACACCCCCTCCTCTGCCTTCTGCAGCATCTCTGGAGCTCTGTCACACCAGACAAGGCAGAGGTGCCAGGAGGATCCAGCCCATCCCCACAGCATCCCTGGCACTGGGCAGCCTGAGCCTGTGTGTGTGACCCCCAGAAACCCCCATGTGAGCAGGGGCTGCCCTGGGGGCATCCCAGTGCCCAAAGGGGTCCCAAGAGAGCTGGGGAGGGACTGGGCAAGGGATGGAGGGACAGGACAAGGGGAATGGCTTCCCACTGCCAGAGGCTGGGATAGAGGGGACAGTGGGGAGAAATTCTTCCCTGTGAGGGTGGTGAGGCCGTGGCACAGGGTGCCCACGATGCACAGGACTGCCCCATGCCTGGAAGTGTCCAAGGCCGGGCTGGATGGGGCTTGGAGCAACCTGGCAGAGTGGAAGGTGTTCCTGCCATGGCAGGGCTGGGGCTGGATGATTTTTAAGGTCTCTTCCCACCCAAACCAGTCCGGGATGATTCCCATGCAAACAGCCCTGGAATCAAAGGAGGGTTGTGGGTGCCCTGGGACACAAGTGCAGTGACACAGGGGTGACCTGTGTGTGCCCCTGTGTTCCAGGCAGGGCCCCAGGTGTGAGCAGCAGTCCCAGCACTCCCGGGGCTTGCAGCAGATGCCTGCAGAGGAGGGGATTTGTGCTATTTTTACCGACCACTTGCAGGCAGGGCTGGGATTCAATATCCCCCCTCAGCCCCAGCCCCGGCAGAGCGCGGCTGTCCCGAGCCAGGCGTCACCTCCCTCCTGCACAGCCAGGTAAGGCACTGCCACTGCCACTGTCCCCTGTCCCCCCGGGGTGTGCTGGGGCTGAGATGGGCACGAGACCCCCAGCACTGGCATGGGACACACAGGAGCCCCCAGCACGAGGATCTGCCTGAATTTCTGCCCCTCTCTGAGGTGGCTCAGACATTTCCTCTGCTCTTGGAGAGAGGATTGGTGAGGCTGCAATGGGGACAAAGACTTTGAGCTGGTATTTGCCTGTTTTTTCCCAAACCATGGCAAACAGGACTGTTTGAGGAGCTCTTGCTGGGTATTCCAGCCTGGCTCACTGGTGGGAGGTTCGGGATGGGAACAGAGGGAACAGAGCTCCCTCCTGGTAGCTGGGAGAGTGCTTGTGGTTTATCTCCAGCCTCCTGGGATGGGGGAGGATGTCAGAATTGACTGTGGTTGGGTTTATGGGATTATTTCTTTTAAGGATTTCCATTATCCAGTGGTTCAATAAGCTTTACAAGCTTTTCACAGCTGGGACAGTGCAAATATTACAGAATTAGCTTGCCCAGATCCTCTCATCCCCATCAGGGACCAAAGTCTCTCATGGATGCTCCAGACCCAGCTGGAGCCCAAAAGTCCTGGCACTGGGGATTGCTGGGGATGTCTCACTGGCACAGCTGAGTCCCTGCAGTTGTTGGGAAGCCAATTTAGGACCATTTGGCCCTAAAACGTGACTGACCTTGGTAGAGGTCGTGAGCTTGAGGTGCAGTGTGGATCCCACCCCAAGGAATGCCGGGCTCTGCTCCAGCAGGGGACAATGGAAACGCTGAGGCTGCTCCCAGCCCTCTCAGCTCCAGGGAAAGAAAGGCTTCTCTGCCACCCCCAGAATAAACTTGGGGGCAGCAGCTGGAACCCAGCCTGCTCAAGGCACCAGTGCTGCCTGCTGTCCTCTGGGATGTTTGTCACAGCACCAAAAACCTCCACAAATGCAGGAAATGGAATGTTGGATGTGGTTTGAGGACAAAGAAATTCCTGTTCTTGGGATTTTTCCTTGTAAATCTGGGATCTGGATTGGGAGGCTCTGGGGAAGATGATTCCTGCTGGGATTTTATTACATTCCCCCCCTTCCCCCGAACTTCATTTATTCAGGATATATCTGGCTGAGCTGTGGGGACATGGGGAGGGAACAGGGACAAGGGAACAGAGCCAGGATATGCCCTGAGATTTGCTTGGCACAGGCTCCACACAAACCTGTGAGCAGCTGTTTGAGACCAGCTTTTCATTTCCCCCAGCATGAATCCTTGGGGTATAAAAAACAGTTTCCAAATATCAGGGGATGCAAAAGGATCAAGGCAAAAAATCCTAGCTTGTCCATTTCACTCCCAAGGAAAAGGACTAAACCCACGCCTGGAAAATGCCATTTGAGGAAAAAAAAAACCAAAACCAAACCAAACCAAAAAAAAAAACAAAAAGCCAACCAACCAACCAACCAAACAAACAAAAAAAAAACCCAAAAAAACCAAAAAACCCAAGGATTGGTATTTCCCCCACATTTTTCTGCTGCTTGGACTCACAGGGTGCCCCAGCTGCTCAGCACAGGAGGGGTCAGAGCAGGGCCAGGGGGGCAACATGGGCTGGAGCAGCTGCCAGGGCTTGGATCACCAGGCAAATGTAAAATAGGAAACCCTGAGTGTTTCACCTGGACTGTGACTGCTGAAGGAACCTGCTCAGCTGTGGGGTCTGACTTAGAGAATCCCTGAATGGTTTGGGTTGGGAGGGACCTTAAAGCCCATCCAGTCCCACCCCTGCCATGGCAGGGACACCTTCCACTATCCCAGGCTGCTCCAAGCCCTGTCCAGCCTGGCCTTGGACACTGCCAGAGGTGGGGCAGCCCCAGCTGCTCTGGGCAGCAGGTGCCAGGGTCTCACAGCCAAGAATTCCTTCCCAATATCCCATCTATCCCTGCCCTCTGGCAGTGGGGAGCCATTCCCCTTGTCCTGTCCCTCCATCCCTTGTCTCAGAGTTCCTCTCCTGCTCTCCTGGAGCCCCTCTGGGCTCTGGAAGGGGCTCTCAGGTCTCCCTGGATCCTTCATTTCTCAGACTGGGCACCCCCAGCCCTCAGCCCGGTTCAGAGCAGAGTTGTTGCCCTTTGCTGTGGCGTTTCCCCGGGTGGGTTTTGGCTCTCCCATCCCTGCCATTGCCCACGGGAGCTGCAGGACAGGACTCCTGAGCCGACCCAGCGGGGGAACCCCCGAGGCACCTCCATTTCTCCTGATGTTTCCAGCCTCCGTCCCTTGCCCCGAGCTGGGGCGGGCGGGGGAGCAGCTCGGAGCTTGGGAAAAGCCCCGAGGAGCCGCAGGCCGAGCCCGGCAGGGCCGGCTGGGCACGCCGCAGCTTGCCGGGATGCGGGCGGGCTCTCCCGGAGCCCGGGGCTCAGCCCGTGTCCCCGGGCACGGAGGCCGATGGAGCTGCGGGGCCGCTTCCCAAAGCCGACAGCGCGGGGCAGCAGCGCCTCGGCATCGCTCCCTGCTGCCTGTGCCTGGGTGCACTGCGATGTGCTCCTTGGGTTCAGCCGCTTTCCCTCTCTCGGCAGGAGCAGCCCTCGCCGCGATGCCGGAGCCGTGAGTAGCTGCGCTCCCCGGGATCCCCAAAGCCTCGCCCGGCTGCGCTTGTCCCTTCGGGGAGGATCCGCTGGGAGACCCTGCCCTGCCCCAGACTCTGTGCCATCCCCCTTGCAAAAACCGGCTTTAAATGCAAATTGTTTGCCCTTTCAATGTCCCAGTTCAAACCTCGGGGCTTTCCCAGATCCCCAAATGCAGATTGGAGGGGAGGGAGCACCTCTGGATTTGCCGTGAGGCTCTCTGTAGCACATTGCACAAATCCAACACGCTCCCTGGTGAGCAGAGAAGGGAGGAAGTCCCTGCAAAGCTTTCCTGGAGCGACGACCTGGGGATGTCCCAACCCTGTGAACCTGAGCAGCATCCAAGCATCCCGACCCAGCTGAAGTGGGACTGGGGCAATGAGGGTGTCTGAACCACAGGGCCTGAGCTGGGTTGGCACGATGGGCACAGTGCCAGCTCACCTGTCACACCTGAGTGACATTTTGGCTTTCTTAGTTGTGGCCCTGAGCTCCCACTGCATTTCCAGAGGGCACCTTCACCTCAGGCCTGGCTCACGTGCTGGTGGCAGCTGTGAGATACAGAAATAAGGAGCCAACTGCAACCACATGAGATGCATTCCTTGACTGTCCCCTCTTTTTTACTCTCATTCCTTGATGCCCTGTTCTCTTCTCTTGTTTTTTCTGCTGCTCCCTGGCTGCTCCCCCGCCTGCAGGGAGGTAAGTGCCTTTCCCTCTGCGAGAGCCCTTGGTGCTGCTCTGTGTTTGCTGCGCGTTTGTTTTCAAAGGGTGTTTTCCTTCCCTCCCCTTTCCCCCAGAGAAAATCCAAGATCACAGCCTCACGCAAACTCTTGTTGAAGGTGAGTCCCGAGGGCTGGAAACTCCCTGGGGTTTGTCTCGCTGGGGGAAAGGAGCCAGGTTACAGCACGTGGTCGGTGGGACAGGGGTGAGGAAAGCTCAGGGATGGGCTGTGGGGAGCAGCTCCCACCCACCTTTCTCTTCTCACTCGTGGGATTTGTGGTCCAAACAAACCTCCCCTGCACTGAGGTGGGGAGAGACCCCCGCACCTTCAGCTCTGAAGCCTCAGCCCGTTTGTGCTCCTGCACAGGCCTGGGAGCTCCCCGGGCTCTGGCTTGGGATAAACATCGCCCGCCCCAGCAGAGCCACTGTCAGCAGCCAGCGGGAGCACGGCCCCACAGCCCCCCCACGCCGACACCATGGCCTCACACCCCACAGCCCACACCCCATGGCCCCACAGCCCCATGGCCCCACGCCCCACAGCCCCACGGCCATGGCCCCACAGCCCCACACCCCATGGCCCCACAGCCCCACCCATGCCTCACAGCCACCATGGCCACAGCCCCACGGCACCATGGCCTCACAGCCCCACAGCTCCACAGCCCCATGGCCCCACAGCCCCACTGGCCCACAGCCCCACAGCTCAGCCCCATGGCCCCACAGCCCCACACCCCATGGCCCCACAGCCCCACAGCCCCATGGCCCCACAGCCCCACAGCGCCATGGCCCCACAGCCCCATGGCCCCACAGCCCCATGGCCCCACAGCCCCATGGGCCCCACAGCCCCATGGCCCCACAGCCCCACGGCACCATGGCCTCACAGCCCCACAACCCCACAGTCCCATGGCCCCAGAGCCCCATGGCCCCACAGCCCCACGGCACCATGGCCCCAGAGCCCCATGGCCCCACAGCCCCACTGGCCCCACAGCCCCAGGCCCCACGCCCCACCCCACCCCCCCCTCTCCCCACGGCCCCATACCCCACACCCATGGCCCACATACAGCCCCCCATGGCCCCACAGCCCCACGGCCCCACCCACCCAGCTGTGAGGAGGCGTTGATGTGTTTGGGGACAGCGGGGAGGGGGTGGCACATGAGTCAGTCCCATCCTACAGACGTGGTGTGAGTGGCTCAGGGGAAACGGGCCTGTTCACACTTGTGCCATTTCCTGGTGCTCACAGAGTTTGATGCTGGCCAAGGCCAAGGAGGAGTGGGATCAGGAGATTGTGGACAAGCAGGCAGAGAAGGAGAGGTACCTGTCTGAGAGGGTCACCCCACTGCACACCAGCGGGCTCTCCTTGAGCCAGCTCCAGGTACTGCTCAGCCCGAGGGTGCACTGAGCTCCCTGGGAGCGTGAGGGGCCTCACTCACCTCTCTCCTGTTTTCTTGGCCCCAGGACTTGTGCAGGGAGCTGCACGAGAAGGTGGAAATTGTGGATGAGGAGAGATACGACATTGAAGCGAAATGCAACCATAACACCCGGGAGGTAGGAGGAGAACGGGCTGGTTCCTTCTGGAAACTCCTTCCCAGTGGCACCTCTGGCCTGAATGGGGATGTGGCATGGACCAGGCTGGGCTGCGATGTGGGACAGGCACCAGGGGTTTCTCAGGGCTGGTGTTTGCTCTGCAAGGCACCACTCAGAGCAAGGTTCATCCCTGCCCAAGGGAATCCCAACTGTCCTCGGGGTCCACAGAGAGGTTCCCCACTCTCCTGGTCACCCCTGTGGGTCTGAGAGCTTCTCGTGGCACAGCTGCCACCTGAGCAGGCTGGGCCCAGCCCATGGCCAGCTCTGAGCCTGGCTGGGCAGAGCCCTGGCGGGGGTGGTCCCACAGGAGAGGAGCAGATCCCTCTGGGGCTCGGTGCTGCCAGAGCTCCTGCTTCCCACAGGGGCTCTTTGTGCAAGGCAGCCAAGCAGTGACCTCCCACCCCTGCTCCTCCCCTGCCCCTGCAGATTAAAGATCTGAAAATCAAAGTCCTTGATCTCCGGGGGAAGTTCAAGCGGCCTCCCCTGCGCCGGGTCCGCGTCTCGGCCGACGCCATGCTCAGGGCTCTGCTGGGCTCCAAGCACAAGGTGTCCATGGACCTCAGGGCCAACCTCAAGTCTGTCAAGAAGGAGGACACGGAGAAGGTGGGTGACTCCTCTGGAGGCTGGAGATGGACACACTTCCCAGGGCTGCTCTTGCCCTTCTCCAGGGCAGCCTGTGTTCACCCCCGTCAGCCTTGGAAAGAGCCTTGTGAGGCCCTTCCCACTGTGAGATCTTGTGGGACCACGTAGGACCAGTCTGACTGGGCCAGGTGGATGGTAACTGGTGAGATTTAGGGCAGTGTCCGTGGTGCTCTTCCCTCCCAGAGTGTGTGGGGGTCTTTCACCTGGCCCCCCCAGCACCACGGCTGAGCTGCACATGCAGAGTTTGATCTTTGGTCTTGTAGGGAACCACGAGAGCTCCTGCTGGGCACAATCACACCCAGAAATCTCCCAGGGAACTCCCAGACTCAGATTAGATAAGACAGAGCAGCCCAGCAGTTGGCCTGAGATAAATGGCCCAGTTCCCACCTGCCTGGCAGAGGTGTGAGAAGGGAAAGTCTCATTGCCAGCGATGCCCAAACCTGCCTGGGGTGTGCAGGTGCCCCAGCAGCAGGAGCTGTGCCTCATCCCCAGGCACAGCTGGGGATCCCCTCTCCCCAGAGGGCTTTCACCAGCTCATTCCAGCCCAGCAGAGTGAATGAGAATTGGATGAGCAGAATTGGATGAGAATCTCAATTTTCAGCTGTTTTTCATTTGTACCCCATTGTGGTATAGCACTTTTCCAGCCCTTTGGACAGAAAACTCTACTTACAGCCCTGGGCACCAGGTGGAGAACAGATCTGGGTTTGTTCTAGGTGTGGTGAGATGGTGTTGGGGCACAGCTTGTAACCTACAAATGCTGGGGGGGCAGAGCAGACACCAGGGCTCCCAGAGCTGCTGTCACCTGCCCAGAGCTGCTGTCACCTCCCCTTCTGCTCTGGAAGTGTCTGCCAGGCCCCCACTGTCACAACAACAACCCCAGTCCCCACCAAAGGCTCAGAGAAGGTGAGGGCAATGCAGGAAGTGTTTTTACTTCAGTAAAAACATTTGCCCCACTGTGCTGCTGTAAACCCAAAGTCCCACGTGGTTTCTTCGTCCTAAAGAAATCTTTCTGGGATTATTGAGCCTTCTGGTGCACGAATGCAGCTTGGCCGGGCTTTGGGGAGGGGAGTACCCACATGGATCCAGAGCTCCCTGTGGAGATCAGGGCGCTGTTTGCCACCTCCCCAGGCAGCTCCCTGTGCAGGACACATGGCAGAGGGACAGGGGCTTTGCCAGGGGCAGCTGTGTCCCAGCTGAGGCTCTGTGCAGGGGAGGGTCGGGGCAGGGCTGCCAGAGCCTCATGCCCAGCCCTGCCCCTCGGCAGGAGCGCCCTGTGGAAGTGGGAGACTGGCGCAAGAACGTGGAGGCCATGTCGGGCATGGAGGGCAGGAAGAAGATGTTCGACGCTGCCAAGTCCCCCACGGGGCAGTGAGAGGTAGGGCTGGCTCCTGATCCCCCTGAGCTCCCTCAGCCTCCTGGGCTGTGCTTGGAGAGACACAGAAATGTCCCCACTCCCTACGGAAAAAGGCCACCCGTCCCCATGTCCACCCCACACTTGGCTGGGGTCTGTCCCACACCTCCCTGCCGTGGGGTGCCTGCCAGCCCCCCTCCTCTCCTCCTGGGTGCTGCCCTTTGGGTGTGCTGCCTGTGCCACCCTCATCCCATAGGCACTGCTGGCACCAGCCACAGCCAAAACTGCCCCTCAACCCCTCTGCCCCTCTGCCCTTCTGCCCCTCTGCCCTTCTGCTGTTTCTTTCCCACAGGAGCACTGGGAGGAAGACCGTCCCCATCCCTGCTGCCAGCCTGCCCTCACTGCTCCCCTGTCCCTTTGTGCCCTTCCCTGAATTCCCCCTGAGCTGGAACACAAGGACAACGGTGTGGAAAGGAGACCTGAGCTTCTTCCTTCCAGCAGTGCCCTCAGCCCCGCTCCTGCACAGCGTCCCCCTGCAGCAGCCACAGGCCGTGCTGTCCCCAAGGGCCACTGCCACCCACCCCTCCCAGCCCTGCAGAGCTGCCCCAGAGGCAGCAGCTGCCCCTGTGCCCCCCTGTGCCCCGTGGCACCCCGAGATGTGCATTAAAGGACTGTCCTCGGCCATGTGCACTCCTCACTGGGGAACTCTGCCCAGGGCCAGGCCAGGTCACCCTGCAGTGTCCCCATGCTGGCACTCAGACTGCACTCCCTGGGCTCACACAGGCTTTGGGCTCATCCCTTCCAGCCCTGGGTTGCTCCTCAGATCCCACAGCTCTGCTGAGCCCACCGGCCCCGGTCAGGGCCAGCCCTGCTGGGCCCCAGGGCTGCAGAGCTCCCCAAGCACCAGCCTGGGGGAATAGAGCTGCCTGCTCTCCATCCCCACTCCTCTGCTTCTGGAAAAGCCTTCAGAGCTTCAGACACCAGCTCCCCACCAGCTGCCCACCACAAGCACTGCAGCTGTGGCAGTTGGGGCATTTCAAGGTTTAATTCCAGAGATGAATCCATATTTCAGGCCAAACATCCCGTGCTTCCCCCCAGCCCAACCATTTCTGTGTCACAGCCCCTCAGACTGCAGCTGGTCAGTGAAAGCAGCTGGGAATGTGCCAGCTCATTGTGGAGCAGGGCTGGAGGGGTGAATTTGTGAGAATTCAAACTGCTGGGTCTCGTGGCTGGGGGCACTGCAGGAGATGCTCAGCCCACATGCAGAGCTGCTCTTGGTAGTTACAGCAGTGCCTTGTCTATGTTCCCAGGGTATCCAGAGGAATTGCAGCATCCCCACATTCAAGCCCACACCAGGGTGTGCTGCAGCACCCCCCATCCCTTTGGAGTGAGCCTGTAAAGTGCAGAAAATGCAATAAACAAAGGGCAGGTCCCAGACAGGGCTGGAAGGGAACAGCATCAAACAGTGTGTGGGCTCCAGAGAGATCAGCCTTCCCAGGAAAACACTGCATTCCCAAAGCAGGGGATGGGAGAGCATGGTCCCATGCAGATGGTCCTGCAAGACTTCCACAGCAGCTCATGGCTGGCAGAGGGAGTGAGGGAGAGGCTTCAGGGGTTTGTCTCCAGGACAGCTGAATTCTTCTGGCATCCCATCCCTTCCTTCGGCCAATTCAGGGATCCTGAGCCGCTCTGCTCACTGTCCCTGGCCACAGAGGGTGAGGGGGGACAATACTCTAGCTTGGCCACCAGCACTCAAGGCTGCCACAGCACCCTGCAGCTCCTTCATGGAGGATTCAAAACTCATATGCAAACTCTTCCCCAAATCAGGATTGGAGCAGAGGAGGCTGCCACTGGATAATCTGCTCCTTTGGCTCAGGCTTTGGGATGCTCAGTCCTTGTCCTTCCACCTGACCCTTTCACCCCCGTAGCATCCTCTGCAGGACTGGAGCAGTTGCATGGCACACAGAGCCTTTTCTGCCCATTTTTTATCTTTTCAAGCTTAATTTGGCCAAGCAGCTGCAGCCTAGCAGGGTGCCAGGACTCCTCTGTCCCCATCCCAGGCACCCCAGCACAGGTTCCAGGCAGGCCCAGCCCTGGGAAGTGTCTCTGTCATGACCAGCACGGGTGGCTGAGCTCCCAGGGGTGCGTGGTGAGACCAAGGGTCTGCCATGGTGCCCACTCTGGAGGCAGAAGGTTTTGGATTGCAGCTCTCCCCTCCAAGCTCAGGGCCCAGGCAGGAGCAGTGCTGAGGTCTGAGATCCTGGGATGTCTCCAGGAATCCCCAGAGGGAACTCACACAGGTCCTGGCAGAGGAAGAAAGATGTGCAGGGAGAGTTAATAACTGTGACCTGACCAACTGGTAGAGCTGGAAAATGCAAGAGAAGTTTCGTGGAAACAAAGCCTTCTTCAGGGCTGGAACAGAAGCAGAAAACGGCACAGCAGGGGCTGAGTACAGTTCTCTGAGCTTAGTACAATTATGCTAATTTAGTAATTAAAAAACAGGGGTGGGGTTTGTGGGGTTGGGGAGGGATGGAAGGGAGATGAAACGCCACAGGGGTGCTGGGTGCTGTGCAGCAGGCCCTGGTCAGTGCTGGGCACTCAGGCTATCCCTGTCCCTGTGTCTGTCCCTGTCCCTGTGCCCAGCCTGCCCTCGGATCCTGCTCACCCAAAACTGCTGCAGAGCCAAACCTAGGGGCTCCCCAGGGAGAATCTGCAGCCCTAAAGGCAGCCAGGTGTGCTCAGCAAGGTCCCAGGGCCCACATGCCCTTGTCATGGGCTACAGATGGCTTCATGAGGCCACCTTGTGTTTTAGATTGAGTGGGGAGAGAAAAACCCACCCCAAAATTTTTCCCTCTATAAGATTCCCTACTTTTTCAAGGTATAATGCTCCCCAGTCACTGGGTCCCATGTTCATCCCTCTCTGGTGAAAAACCACACTGACTGCCATGAGAAAACAAAGTTCTACAGATTGCAGTTCTATTAGGAACACAGAAAAAGTGCAGGGGAAAAGAATCTCTTTTAGGGGGACTGAATCTCCAGGGGAAGATGGGACAGTCAGCTCTGAGCTCTCCTGGTTGGATCAGGGACTGATCCAAGTCTTCCTCTCGGCCTCTGCCCTGGAGCTGCCCTGTGGCCCTGGGCCAGCTGGGCCCAGGGCTGCCATGGCAAAGGGAAGGCTGAGCCTTCCACCCAGGGGTGCTGCTGCCTTTCCTCAGCCCACAGCTCTGCAGTGCCATGGCTTTTCCCTCCCAGGTGACAACAACCACAGTTTCTGTTCACTGAATTAGAAAGGAACCCTCCAGTACATTTTTACTGAAAATTCAGCCCAAATGGGGGAGTTCACAAGGCTGCTCTCAGGGAGAGAGACTGATGCTGGAGGAGTCACTGGTGTCTCTATCCAGAGGAACTGGAAGTCAGCCCTGTCTCCTTGAGCTGAGCAGAGCCCAGTCCCCACTGTGCTGCACTTTTCTCCACTGCAGCCTAGACTGAAAGAAATCAAAGCAAGGCACTTAAAATTACACAAATTTTGAATTAAATTAGACAGAAGGAAAAAAATAATCAAGACAGTATGGACTTCCAAAAACATCCCTCCTTGTTGGTTGTAACGTGGTCCCTTCCAAGTCACCCAGGGGCTGTGTGATCTCCTTGCTGACCAGTCACGCTCAGAGACACCTGAACTGTGCCCAAATATTTCCCTGAATATTTGCAGCTCAGCTGGAGGCTGGTGCTGCAAAGAGAGGATGGGAGAAAGGTCAGTGGTGATGGGAAGGGAGTGAAGTTTATTCCATGGCCTCTGCAGGTGGCTGCAGCATCTTGCCCTGCACAGGGCTGGCACAGGCTGCAGTCCCTGAGCTGAGAGCTCCTGAGGGCTCTGGGAGCAGGGTCAGACCCCACGGCAGGGCCATGGCACAACCCCCTGGTCCTGTGTGTCCCCTGTGGTAAAAAGCAGGAAGGAATCTTCCCCTCCTGGAGTCCCCCAGGTGCTGCAGCCCCAGGGAGGAGCAGGGTCCAGGGTGAGCAGGGCACATCCCTCTTGTCCAGCTGCCCTTGCTGGGCCTGAGCCCTGTCCCTCACTGCTCAGGGACTCCTCAGGAATCACAACCAACTCAGGGGTGCCCAGGAACAGGACAAGCAAGGGGCAATGGCCACAAACCCAAACAAGAAATTCAACCTCAGCATGAGGAAGAACTTCACTCCTTGGAGGGCACAGAGCCCTGGAGCAGCTGCCCAAGGAGGGCCTGGAGTGTCCCTCTCTGGAGCCATCCCAAACCCACCTGGATATCTCCCTGTGTCCCTGCTCCAGGTGACCCTGCCTGATCCCCAGAGGTCCCTTGCACCCCAGGCACCCTGGGATTCTGTCACTGCCCGTGCTGGGAGGGTGCAGGGAGCTGCTGCCTGTGAGCCAGGCCTGCTCTGTGCAGCACCTGAGAGGTTTGCACTGGTGTCACTTTTGGGGGATGCCCCTCGTTTGCCATCCTTACATCTGGAGTGTCACAGGGATGGCATCTGATGAGGAGGCCAATCTGCAGGAATGGAAAGGGAACCTGAAGGACAGTGAGGCACCATGCTGCAATTTCTGAAGCAAGATTTGTCTTAATTTTTTTAATAAAAAGCTAAATTCTAAAGGAAAATAAGCCCTCTGGTAGCTGGTGCCAGGCAGTTCAGACAGTAGATAATTCCTTTCCTAGGAATATTTCCTGTCCTAGAAAAGGCCATGGTTCAGTTTCTGAGCAAGCACCAATTCCAGACCCTTCACAGAGCTCTCTCTGTACCATCACACACATCTCTCCAAAAGCTGAATACATTTCAGGGGGAGGGAGAGCCCTGGACCATTCCAGGGCCTGCAGAGCACCATCTCAGCGATGGAGGGAGACCTCCAGCTCCTCCAGAGCTTTTAAATGCTGGCGGGAGCTCTGGAAGCTGTGGTGGGATGGAGCCAAGCAGGAGTGAAAACCCCTTGTCCTGGCCATGGAGCCCCATGTCCCAGCTCAGGAGGGAAGCCTGGGAAGGAAATGCTGCTCCACCATGGCAGAGCAGCAGGGATGAGCCTCAGGAGAGAGAGAGGAGCTGAGCCATGGCTGAGGCTGAGGGACCAGCACAGCACAAGGGATGGAGGTGCAGGGTTCAGAGCTGGGCCCCAGGAGAAGCTGAGGAACGCCATAATTACACACAGTTGTGCAAACTGGGAGCTCTCCACCACCCTGTAGCCAAAGAAACAGGCTCTGCACTGTGATGAGACATAGGACACTGTTCCCAAGGGAAAAAACAGCCCTGCTGAAACTGGTCTAGCTCCTTAGAGGGTATTAATGAGTTCTGCTGATCACACCAGGGGAAGCTCTGGGCTCCTCCTCAGGCAGGTGCAGCTCCCCTGGGCAGAGCAGGGGAGAAGGCTCAGGGCACATCCTGCAGCTCTGCTCCCTGGGCCACGAGCACAGAGCCTTCCCCTGGGGGCTGCGGGTCTGGAACAGCACATGGGACAGCCTGGAGAACGGAGCGGGTCTGGATAAACACCAGATGGGTTCTCTGGGCATCCCTTCCCTCACAGACTCATCTCTCTGCCTGATTTCATCACCCTCAGCTCTGGAACCTGCAGCCTGGGCTGTGCTCTGAGGATGAACTCAGGGTGGCCTAAATAACTTTGCTAAGGGAAATCCGGTCTGACAAAGTGACTGTTGTTTGCTGAAGGCATCAATGAGCCCATGGATAAGGGTGACCTGGGACACAAGCATTTTCCTGGGATTCCAGAAGCAAAGACCTTTAGGTCAAGCACAGCTCAGAGGGAAAGTCCAAACAGAGCTAAATAATCAACCAGCAGAGAGGAAACAGTAGTGAGATAACAAACTGCTGATAATTCCTGCGATTTTGTCACAGCAGAGGGGAAGGCTGGTGATGCAGACATTCAGAAAGAGCTGGCAGCACTTGGAACTTGGGGATAAAATGGCAAAGGAGGTTTAGAGGGGTATGAAGTGACACACAGGGGGAAAATCCAGCATGACTTCATCTATGAGATGAGGGGCTCTGGACCTTGGCTTTACCTCCTTGGGAGTGAAATTTTGGGGTTATGGTGGACATGAAAGGACGTGAGGAACATCAGGGAAAACAAGAGCTCTGTGGCAGCAAAGACCTCCAGACATGAGAGGTCAATGCTCTGTGCTGCTGTACAGCCCAGCAGGACCCATCCAAGATAAAGGAGGAGATTCCCAGCACTGGGGAATCTGGGGAATTTCCAGATTCCCAGCACTGGGGAATGGGCCTTGGGAACTTCTTGCTGAAGGAGATTTTCTCCTCTGACCATTTTCCTGGGTTTAAGGGAAACAGGGCAAATTCATGGAGGAGAAAGCTCTGAGGGATCTTGAATAAAGAGGAAACTCTGTTCAGCTCAAAAGGTTTTGGAGCTGCAAATAAAGCCCCAGGAAGGGGCAAGTGTCAGCGAGGGGGCTAGTGTCAGCCAGGCTCATCCTCTGACTAATCCCCAGGCACTAAATGCCCATCTAGAATTTCTTCAACTTAATAACCAGAGGAATTGCAGACTGGGAGGTTTTATATTCCTTTGCTGTGTAGATCCTAGCTGGGGGTGTTCTTTCACTGCCACTCAGTCTAATCCTTTGGAAAACCCCGCTAAGTCCTGTGCTCCAGTGCTATCCTTTGGCAATGAGTTTTGTGAGCGCCGTGCTTGCCGTGCATTAATCACAGAGTTCTTATTGCTCTAGAGGAGCTGCTGATGCTGGACTGCTATATATAGTCTGTCAGCAATTAGCAGGATGCTTGCAAGGTTATTTAAGTAATTTTTTTCCCTTATGCCACAACTAACTGAATTCTCTGTATATATGAAAACAACTTGAAAGACGAGCGATTACTGTGAGAAGAAAAAAGAGCAGAGAGCGAGCCCTGCTTGGAGCGGGCGGCTCGTTTGACAGGGCTATCTCCTAGAAATGGGATTTTAATCAGGAGCCTTTGATTAAAATCATTGCTCAGGTCACGGCACACCCCTGTGGGCTGGAGGCATGCAGGGCCAGCCCAGCCTCACAGCCAGTTCCTCGGGCTGGTGCCGGGATGGATCTCACTGGGAGCAGAGCTTGTACTCAAGGGGTCCTGGACAACATTTCCTGCAGGGAATAGTGCCTGGCAGCCCGAGCAGAGCTTGTACTCAAGGGGTCCTGGATGACATTTCCTGCAGGGAATAGTGCCTGGCAGCCCGAGCAGAGCTTGTACTCAAGGGGTCCTGGATGACATTTCCTGCAGGGAATAGTGCCTGGCAGCCCGAGCAGTGGGGTCGAGGCCATGCTGTGTGAAAATCCAGGCTGGGAGCTGGCTCTGTGTGCCTGGGCCCCCCATCCTCCCCTAAGACAATCCCCATTCCCCCACCAAAGGCGGTGACCCCATGGCCTCACAGCTGCCCTTGGCAGAAGGGGCTGCCCTGTGTAGGGGTGGGGGTCTCGGGGCACAGCCAGAGGGGGATGGGATTGATGGGCTGGGTCTGGGTGAGGGATGAACCTGGGCACACAGGTTCTCTCTGGCACAGGCTCCAACACACGATAACTGGATCTCCCCATGCCCCAGGCCCCTCTGAGACTGAGAGTGCTCGCTGCTGCAGCCAAGGCCAAGAATGAGAAGACCTTGACAGCTCCACTTGAGACACCTAGAAAGGGCTGGAAGGAGCAGGGGACCCTCCCAAGCTCTTTGGAAAGGGCCGCACTGCGCCCAGCCGGAGGTGTTTTAATGACTGTTTTGGATCCCCGGGAGCCAACCTCCTCCCACTCGGCCCGGGGTAATTCACCTCCTCCGCCGGGCTGCAGCAGTTGTTGACTGGCGGATTGCGGCTGGTAGAACAGGTTCTCTGCAGGGAGTTGTCTCCGAAACCCCGGAGCCGTGGATGGCCCGAGCCGCGGGTCCCGGGCCTGGCAGCGAGGAGGGCTCTGGCGTTGCGTGGCACTGCTGGGCAGGGCGGCTCTCGGCCCGCGCCGCTGGCACACAAATCACAGCCCTGCCTGTGTCAGGTAGATAAGGAACCATGTGATGCAGCTGGTGGGAGCGGGAGGCAGGCAGGGTGAAGGTGCACAGGGAAATAACCTTGCAGGGAGTTCCTCCTCCTCCTCCCTCCCTTCCCGGGGAGCAGAGTCTCCGGGCAGCGCTGATCCCGCGGCTCCCTCGGCCTGGATGCCCGCTCAGCTTCTGGGGGCTCTCTGAACTCCCGGCTGGCAGCAATGTCCTTCAGCAGGAGGAACTGGTCCGATCTCTCCAGGTAAGTGCTGGGGATCAATGCTTAACCCTTTCCAGCGCGGGCAGGGTGGGCTGCTGGTGGCCGAGGGGCCTGGGGAGGATGGGAGGAGGGGGCGGCTGCCCTGGGAGTGTTTGCTCTTTGCAGAGGTGAATGCCAGCCCCACGGAGAGCTCGGCGCTGCTGGAGTTTCTTGTGGCTGGGCAAGATCAGAGGCGTTTTTGTTTCTGCTGCCTGGGGAAGCTGGGCCGGGCACAGGAGAATTACCTGGATAAGCATTCTCGCGCCATGCTGGATACATTTTGGGTCTGTTTTGCCTTTCTTTGGGGAACCGACTATCTGGGCTGTGCCTCCAGCCTTGCTCTGAGCTGGCTGGGGCCGTTTCCCTCCCCCCAAGCCCATGCAGCCGCTGGGTGCGTGTCCTGCTCTGCCTGCAGCCCCTCCTGTGCTGAGCCAGCCCTGATTCAGCGGCACTGGCTGAGCAATCCCCGCAGCACCGCCGGCTCCCTCGGCTTCCCAAAGAGTGCTCCAGAGCAGGGGAGGCTCCTGGGCACCCTGGGCTGGGTCAGGCTCTCACACGAGGCTGGAGCGAGGTGGGATCAGCCCTGACCCGCTGCAGACCCCAGGGAAGCCTGGGCTGCGCAGGAGCGGGGATGGAAACTCAAACAGAGCCATGCTGTGCCACACATCACAGTAGGAACCCTGGCCCAGATGTTATGGCTCCGAGACTTAATTGCAAACCTCAGTACCAGGTGTAAGAAAGGGCAGTTCAGAGAATCCCAGACTGGTTTGGGTGGGAAGGACCTTAAAGCTCATCCAGTCTCACCCCTGCCGTGGCAGGGACACCTTCCACTGTCCCAGGCTGCTCCAAGCCCTGTCCAGCCTGGCCTTGGACACTGCCAAGGATCCAGGGGCAGCCACAGCTGCTGTGAGTGCCCTGTGCCAGGGCCTCCTCACTCTCACTGTGAAAAACTTCCTTATTTTAGTTGAGACCCCACTGCTCAGAGGTCACCACCTCTCAGCTGCCTCTGGCATGGCTGGGACAGATCCAGAGGCTACTCCAGCCCTGTCCTGATCCATCTCCCCTGAGCCAGACCTGCCCCAACACCAGCCCAGCTGGGTCCTGCACCCCGTGTGCTTCACAGCCCCAGAAGGCATTTCCTGAGCTCTCCTGAGATGAGGCAGCACTGAAACAGCAGAAATGTCAGAAATCTCTGCACTAATCATTGACAGGGCAGGAAAGGACAAGGCAGGGACACTTGCCAAAGTTTTTTACTCATCTCTTTCAGCTAAAAAAGGTAAGACAGTGAAAAATAAATCCATCTTTGAAAAGAGGAGGGAAAGATTGGCAGAGCAAATCCATAGCCTGATGGGTGGATCACTTAATTCCAAATAATGAGGAGCTGCCTGTGAATAGTGCCAGGTCTTGTGCTGCCTCAGAGGGAGCCACAGTAATTCAAGGCAGGAAAATCCCATTTTCACTTTGAAGGAGGCTGTGTAAAATCAAAGTACCCGGTTGTTGTGAGGATTTAGCTCGGCATTAGCTCTCTGTGCTGTCACTGCTTGAGGGACAGGAGTGCAGAGGCCCCGGGATCTGTGTTCCCACCCCGGGAATCTGCGGCTGGGATGTGCGTGCTGGGATGTGCCCGGGAGCGCCGGGGCTGCGAGAGCACGGCCGGGCTGTCCCAGCCTTCGCCAGCCCCGTCTGTCCCGGTGCCGAGCGGGCATCGGAGCCCGCCCGGAGCTCCCCAGCCTGGGTCCGATTGCTGTTGGGGGTGTTCGGCTGCGGGGCCAGCGGAGGGAAGGGCAGGGCAGGGCAGCCCTGTCTCCAGCCCACACTGCTCTGTCACCGGCCAGGCCCAGCCCTGTCCCCAGCCCGGCCCTGCCCTGTCCCCAGCCCTGTCCCGTCCCCGTCCCTGTCCCCAGTCCGGTCCCCAGCCCTGTCCCGTCCCCGTCCCTGTCCCCAGTCCGGTCCCCAGCCCTGTCCCGTCCCTGTCCCTGTCCCCAGCCCGGTCCTCAGCCCTGTCCCGTCCCTGTCCCCAGCCCTTCCTCGCCCCCTTCGCGCTCCGCTGGCCCCGCCGCGCTCCGCCCGCCCCGAGGAGCAGAAGCCGCGAGCACTCGCGGGGGGTAAAGCGGTTTAATTTATGACCGGCTGGGATTACTCAGTAACTCGGAAGCAGCCGCGAGTCCCCGCTCGTAATGCGGCCCTGCCCCTCTGACTTTCGCTAAATGTCAAATTCGTGGCAAAGGCTGAGCTGGGCCGAGGTCCTGGCACGGACCTGGGCAGGGAGGCTGTGCCGGGGTGCCCTGCAGTGTTTGTGGCTGATTGAGGGCTCGTGTTGGGGGAGAAGAACCAGGCTCTGAAAAGCTCCATCGGCCAATAAAAATATTTTCCAACACATTTCACGCACCAGTACAGAGGGTGGGCAGCTTTGGCACAGAGAAAAGATGGCAGAGCTGGGGTTTTCTGGACAACATTTTATTCCAAGTGGCATTTTATTAAAACAAAGCAAAACAAAAACCAAAACTAATAAAACCCAACCCGCATTTGGCTGGTGCAAAATAAAATGCTCCAAGATGATTCCAAACCTCATCTTTTTGTCTCAGTCTGTGATTATAAACAATTGCCGGTCCAGGCACATGCAGGGGGGAAGAGGAGCCCTGCCAGCCCCATCCCCAGGCAGAGCCTCTCAGCAGTTGCTTTCAGCCTCTGACACTTTTGCATCTGAGGGCTTTTGCTCTATAAAAATTAAATTGCCATCACCACATCTTGGTTTTGGCCTAAAATCTTGTGCCATAGTGGTTACCCTTCCTGTTTGTGTGGTTGAGGTCTGTGTGGTAGCTCGAGGGTCCTGGTCTGGCTGAGTTACAGGTTCAATATCCTTCCCCTGCAAGGTTTGCTTAATGTAGGGACTCATTTGAAATGAGTGCTCCCTCCAGCAGGAGAAAATGGGAGTTGAGAAGTCAAGTGCTTGCTTTGGGAAGGGCCTGCATCAGCTGGGTGGAGTGAGAGCCCTTTGGGGCGCTTGGCTCGTGCTGGCCTCACTCTCCTCCAGCAAGGTGACTTCTGCCAGCCCTTGGCCTTGCCCAGGGTGTAGCAGTTCCTTTCTTGTCTGGCACCAGGGCTTCAGGGTGCCCATGCAGGACACAGCCCCACCCTGTCCTTGTGTTTCCTCCCACACAGCCTGGCCAGGCAGAGGACCCTGGAGGATGAGGAAGAGCAGCAAAGAGAGCGCCGGCGAAGGCACCGGAACCTGCTGTCATCCACCTCCACGGATGAGGAGCCTGCCAGCCCTGCCAAGGACACCAGCCCAGCTTCCAGCAGGTCTGTGGGGTCCTGCTGGCATTGTCCTGGCTCCTGACACCGGGCCCTGGCAGCTGCTGAGGGAGGGCAGAGCTGTGGGCAGAGCTCACGGCCCTGGGGAGGAGGGATGGGCACAAGGGGGACACCTCGGCTGGGCTCCCCTTGGCACAGGGACTGGGGGAGGGCTGGTGCCAGGGCCGAGCTCAGGGTGGTGCTGCAGGTGGATCTGCAGGTAAGGGGTGCCCAGCTGTGCAGGGCAGGAGAGCAGAGCAGGCAGAGCCTGCCTGGCTGTGCTGCCCCTCTGGACCTCACAGTGACGCTGTGGCACCTTTGCTGAAGTGGGGATCTGAGCCAAGGGCTTTCCACTGGTGCTGCCAAAGCCCCTGGCTGCAGGGAGCCGGGGTTTGGAGGTACTCTGGGACCAGGCTGCCCTTACACAACCTGACCTACTCTCTAAATTGGTCCTGGAAGTGTCCGGTATTTCGGTGGATTGTGTCCCCAGTGAGGCTCCCACTCCAGAGGTGTTCCTGTGGGTCAGACAGGATGGAGTTGGGACACTTGGGCTGGACATGGGGTGGAGGGGGGCTGGGCATGACTAAAATGAACCAGCTGGGAAGGACAAGGTGCTGACACAGACTGGCCATGTGGTGATTGCAATTCAGAAGGAGGGCAGATGTTATCCCATCTCCTCCCCAGAGCCGGGAGTGTACAGACACAGCCTGCCAGGTGTCCTCCTGCCCCTTCCTAGTCCTTGTGCCTGTTTGCCTGGGGGAAGGAGGGGAAACAGCTTTTCATGGGTCGTGTGGGGACTGTGGGTGGACCTGCCAGAGCAGATTGGCTTCCAACCAGCACTTTCCACTTTAAGTTGATGGGATTTTTCCTAGTCCAGTGAAGAGTCACAGCCACAGTTCTTATCCAGCAGCAGACCCAGACTGCCCTGAGCCTGGATCTCCCTGGCACAGGACTTGGTGGGTCCTGGTGTCCTGGGATGAGGCTGCAGAAATGCTCCATCTCTACGACAGAAAGGAAAAAAAAGAATTTTAATCCAAACTTTTTCTCAGACAGCTGAGCTGGGTTGATGGGGATGGGAGTGGCTGCAAGCCCTGGTCTGCGGGGAGGACTCCAGGATGTTTGTGGGATTTTTATGTCCCTCTCCAGAGCCTTTTGCCTCACTTGCAGCATGAAATGCACCCCTCTAGCCCCAGGTGCTGAGGTTGTCATCCCATGTTGTCCCTGTCCCTAGACCTTCGTCCCTGGTGAAGCCGCAGTTTCCGGAGGACGGGGAGGAGCGAAAGCTCTCAGAGGTGCTGAAGACACAAGAAGGGAGAAGAACGAGGTGCCTCCCAGCCGTGTCCGAAAAGCTGAGGCAGGAGAAGGAGCAGAAGGAGGCAGGGGTGGCAGGGAGCTGCCCGGAGACAGAGGCACAGCCCCGCGGGAGGCAGGAGAGCAGCGGGGCTGCGGAGGAGGCGGCCGCGGGCAGAGGGGACCCGCCCCGAGACAGGAGCCTGGAGCCAGCCCCCGAGAGGAAGGTGGTGCTGAGGGCACGGCTCCAGGACAAAGACCAGGGAGTGCAGACTGCTCGGGGGGAGCAGAGGAAGGAGGCAAAGGAGCCACCAGAGGTGGGGAGCTGCCGGCTCCGGGAGGTGAAGATCCTCACCAGGGTGGGAAACCGCAGCACAGAAGAGAAAACCTCAGCGGTGACCTCATCTCCAGAGCAGCAGGTAAGCAGGAATGGATGGGACACCAGGCCTTGGGGGGAGAGGTCCTGGGTGCTGGGAGAACCAGAGAAAGACACAGCCCAAAAGTACCAGGAGGGAAATGGGATTTTGAGGAAGGTTTTTCAGAGAGCTGCAAAGCACGAGGTGGTGGATAGGGTCCCACCACCTCCCTCCCCTCCCTGGTCTGTGCTGTCCTGATCACCTTCTCCAGCAAGTCCTGCTGACTGCCATCATGGGGACATTGAAGGGCTGTTGGGGACTCTGTATGTCCAATGGAGACAGGAAGGTTTGGAGGATTTTGATCTCAAACTCTGGCCTCCCCCAGTTCCTGCGCTGCCTGTTCTGCTCCTGCACCTCAGTCCTCTCTGCAGGGATGCATTTGAGGTCTCCTTTTCCCTCAGCAGCCATCCAGGAACCCCTCGAAGCAGGTAATCCAGCTGTCCCCTCCCCGAGATGAAGCTGCAGAGAAGCCAGACCCTTCTCCAACCCACGTCACCTCCATCCGACGGGCCAGCCCAAGAACCGTCTCCTTCAGGGTAAGAGCTGAAGCAGGTGGGGAAAGGATTCCAGTGAGGCAGAGGAGGATGGGGGGAAGGAAGGACTGCTTTGGCCTCTGGATTATGTGGGCAGAACCTGTTCCCAGAAATGTGCTCAAAACTTACCCCTGGTCTGGACACTGCAGTCCTGCTTCCCTCTTCCCCCCGTTTTCCTTCTCCATGAGGATGAACATGTCCAGTTCATCCACCTTGTGCTGGCCAGAAAACTTATGGGAGGTGATGACAAAACAGGGAACTCATTGTCCTCAGAATTTCCAGAGCCACAGGAATTGCCATCCACCTTCCAGCCTTTCCAGTCTTATGTGAAAGCACAGGATAAAAATAGCATCCATCCTCCCTCCCATCCCATGTTACAGTCTGAGAATATATTTCATTTCAAAAGAGATCTCTGGAATGAAGTGATTGGAGAGGCTGGGAAAGCCTAGAACTGTCAAGATCATCCCTGCTGTGAGTCAGGGCTGACTGGCTACACTTGATTGACTTCCATGAGGCTTTACTGGGAATAAAACTGTTATCACCATAAAGTGTCTATGGTCTGGGGAACTTTGATATGAGATAAGCTCTGGTGTGGGTGCAAATGAAGCTTTCCTGTGGGAGATCAGTGAGATAGTGCCTCCCATGTTTATCTTGGATAACCAAAGTTCACTGCAGGATCTCCTCTCCTCTCCTTGTCTCTTCCAGATCATCTCCAAGAAGCAGAAAGAGGAGAGCCAAAGCCCTCTCACAAGGAGGTCAGCACCTCTCATCTGTTGCTTTGGTCCTGCTGGGCAGGAATGGCCATCCTCTGTTTTCCAAGGGAGGAGGAGGTGCTGGGGCCTGGCAGGTCTGGCTCACATCTGCTGGACATTGGTCTCCAGCCCTGTGGAGAGGGCGGGCAGCGATGCTCGGCAGGGGACAGGACAATGTCCAAGTGCAGCTTGCATCTGGATGAGATCCTGGAACCACAGAATGGTTTGGGTTCCAAGGGACCCTGCAGATCTCATTCCAACCCCTGCCATGGGCAGGAACATCCTCCACTGTCCCAGGTTGCTCCAATATTCCCCAGCAAGCCCCCACTTCTCTGGGGTCATGTAGCTCCATGTTGGTGCTTGTGTGCACAGGTCCCACCCATGGGGACATCAAATCAGCTCCGTGAGCAGCCTGGCCTGGCTTTGGTGACCAGATCAGGGGATCCTCCACCCCTCTGTGGGCAGGTGTTTGCTGTAGGCAGAGCCTTACTGACATTGGGGGTGATGCAGTCCAGAGCTGGCAGAGCTGAACCCAGGGCAGGCTGAGGAGCTCTGAGGTATTTTGGTGTTCAGTGTGGCCCTGGAAAGGCAGGGACATGTGGAGAGCTCGGTCACCAGCAGGGACTGGGCTGCTTGGTGCACCTGGCAGAGATGCAGGAGTGCTGGCTGGGATGGGCCCTTCTCCTGCCAGGTGCAGCTCCCCAGGACCATGGGCTGATCCCAGGACATCCTGTGGGGGGAAACTGGTTTCAACTCTTCCCTCTTGTTCCCCAGTGCGAGTCTGAGGATCCCAGGCAGCAACAGCACCATTGGGGAGAAGCTGGAAAAGTACAACTCAGCTGTGCAGGTACTGAGGGCCCTCAGCAGAGCCAGGAGGAGGTGGGCAGACAGAGAGGGGTGGCCTTGGAGCCCAGTGGGGAGGGGAGGGCCTGAGCTGCACCAAGTACAGAGCTGATGAGGGTGAAGGAGATGGAAGGGCAGGAAAAGGGATTGGCCTCAGGGCTTTAGGAGCAGGAACCCTTGGAGGGGGTCTGAGGATGCTGCATGGCCCTGCAGGGAGGAGATGTCCTGTGGAGAGGGCCTGGGGATGCTGTGGTCCGTTGAGGGGAGCAGTGCACAAGGCTGTGAGCTGGTGATGGGCTGGAGGGGACCAGACCCCAAGGGGCTCAGGGTACGAGCCAGAAGCTGGACTTTCCTTTTCACCGCGGGATGCAGCACAGCCCTGCTGACGCCCCTGTCTCTCGCAGCGCTCGGAGGGGGTGAAATCCTCCGTGCCTGCCCAGAAGAGTCGCCTGCTCTCCTCGGAGGGGGTGGCGAGCAAGCGCAACTTCTTCGAGAGAAGCGCTCCGGGCAAGGCGGAGCCGGCGGCTCCCAGGAAGGTGAGGGCGGAGCGGGGACCTGAGCGCTCTGTGCGGGGCAGCGCTGCCTCTGGGCAAATCCTCCCCTCTCCCGATACCAGGCTCGGCCTGGCAGGCGGCGGCAGGGCGCGGGGGGAGCCGGGTGCCAGGGCTGCCCCGGCGCTGTGTGGGTTCTGCCGAGCGCTGCAATCTGAGGAGCTGGGATGGAGCCAGTGCGTGGGCTGGGCTCTGTGCCGCAGCTCCGTCAGGCTCCCCGTGCCCTGGGGACCAGGCCGGGTTACATTCGTGCAGGGAGAGCCGCTGCTGAAACCCTGCTGTCCCTCTCTGTGCCACAGGACAGCCTCAAGATCCCAGGGTCGGTGACATCCCGCATTAATCTGTGGATCAGCCGAGCTCAGGAGCCTGCCAAGGAGGAGAACGGCAAGGTAGCAGCTTGTGTCAGCCTCAAGTGAGAGCCCTGGGAGCAGGCAGGCTCACAGGACATGGTGCTGCACCTTGGGGTGAGGTTGAAGGGTGGATGAACCCTTGGCTGAACCTATTAAAGGGTTTTGGAGCAGTTTAGCCAGGTTTGGAGGTGCCAGAGCTGCAGGACCACCACAATGAAATATCAGGGCTCTCCTTGTTGCTGTGTCCTGACTGTGAGCCCAAAATTTCCAGGACAGCTGATTCCAGCCCTTGAGGTTGAGGAGGGAGAGGAGCCAGCTGGGTGCATGTCCCAGGACACACAGGGGTACCTGACCCTGCCCCCCAGCACGATCCCATCTCTGCCATCCCATCTCCTCTGTCTGCATGAGCAGCTCTGCCTGGGGCCAGTGGGAGAGGAGCTGTGTGCTCAGCCCTTCAGCTCTGAGGGCTTGGAGAGGTCCTGGTGCATGAGGGGTCTGGAGTCATCTGTGCCCCCACTTGAAACCAACCCCGAAAATGAGGGGGTCTCGTGGCTGTGGGTGCCAGGTGCCCAGCCAAGGGGACTCAGAGGTCACCGCTTGGCCACCGTGCCGGAGAGGGACAAGAGAGCCTTTGGTTGTTTGGTGTTCCTGGAAAGGAGGGGCTCAGCAGGCCCTGGGCAGGTCTCACTGCTCACAGCAGGGAGGGCTTTGGCCACTGCTCATGGCAGCCAAGTGGCCCAGGAGGGGCAGCTCCAGCCCAGCCCTGCAGCCAGGGAAGGTGGATCCAGGCTGGGCTGGGAGATCAGCACTGCCAGATGTGTCTGTGCCAGGCAGCTGTGCCAGCAAGGGGTTTGCTCCTGGGGTGACTCCTGGGGAAAGCCTGCAGCTCCTTGGTCAGCTCTCCTTCAGTAGCACCTGCTGCACTTCTGTGGCTGGAGCTGCACTTGGCTCTGAGGGTCTCCCAGGTGCAGGATCCCAAAGCTGGCTGGTTTTACCTGGACAGTGTGTGCTTCAAGGCCTGGGTACAGCCAGACCAAGGCAATGCTGCACACAATGCATGGGGAAAACTTTCTCCTGTCACTTCTGACTCTCCTGTTTGCAGGAAATCCGGAGAATCAACAGCCTGGCAAAGCGAGATGTCTGGATAAAGCAGCCTGGAGACGCCTCTGGAGACACCAAGGTAATTATGGAGCTGCTCTGGAACCTGGTGCATCATCTGAGGCAGAGCCAGGATATACAGGGAGAGGTGACGTGAGGGGAATCAGGAGCCTGTGACTTTGGGAAGTCAGCAGGAGGGGACAACTGGGGGCATGTGTAAGGGAGAGGAGGACTCTGGTCTGGGAGGAGAAGGGAAGGGGCCTGTCATGGGATTTAGGGGATCCCCGCCTGCCCCATCCCCTGCTGGGGACAGCCACTGTCCTGGTTACAGCAGCTGCTCTGGGGGGGGAGTTGCAGCCTCAGGCACAGCCTCAGTGGTTCCCACTTTCTTTTGCAGTTGCAGTAATACCAGCTGTGCTATCAGACCATCTGGGAAAAACTGGTTTGCTCCAAAGATCAAAGCCCAGCCCTACCCAACCGTCCAGCAGCCACTGCCACGAGTCCCCTGTGCCATGTGTGGGTGCAGCCCAGGGCATGGGGTCCTCTGCTTGTGGGATGGGAAGGAAGAAGCCTGGAAGAGTCTCCCTGTGCCCCCAGTCCCCAGTCACTGCCTGTCTGTGGGTCTGTCCAGGCCTGCAGGCTCCCCACAGATGCTGAAGGCAAACTCCTGCCTGGTTTGCCCAGCACATTTTGCTGTTCTGTTCCTGACCTTTGCCTGTGCCCCGGAGCTGCCCTGGCAAAGGGGAGCCCCACACGGCTCCCTGGCAGCTGGAGGATGTCAGAACCTGTCTGGCTGAGGGAGCTCCAGCTGTGCATCCGTGGACCATGTCTGTCCCTGCTGCCTGGGGCAGGTGGGGCGGGCAGCTGTCACCCTGCCAGGCTGTCACTGCCACAGGGGCACAACCAGAGGTTCATGAAGCCACACGAGTGCTCGGAGATGTCCCATGGAAGAAGAGGGACTTGGCCCTCCTGTTTCCCTCCACACGCAGCTGAACCAGAGACTTGTCCTTGTCCCTGCCATCCCCTGCAGGCTGTGACCCTCCACCAGTGATCCAGGGGAGGCTGAGCTGGCCCTGGCCATGGCCACAGCCCTCTTGGGGGATTTCATGGAGCTGAGTGCCCCGTGCTGGGCCCCATTTCCCTCTTGCCTTTCCTCCTGAGCCCTTTGCTGTGCAGCCCCTGATCCTGCATTCCCGTGGCTGCCGAGCCCACCCAGCAGGGATGGGGGATGCTCTCTCTCGGCCTTTAGGGTGGCTTTAGGGTGCCATGGGCAAAGGGCTCAAATTCTCTTATTGGGGCCGTTCTTTGGGTTTGGGTTGTGCCTTGAACAACCGCTGTGGTGACAAATTCAGTGTGGGAATCTGCTGCTGCCCCTGGAGCTGATCCTGCTTGTTGGGCTTGGGAAAGGACTCTGTGCTTTTTTTGTTTTCTAATAAAAGTTGCTCTTTCTAAAACACTCCTGGTCACCTACTGCTGGTCTGGGACTGGAAATTGTTCCCTTTCCTTCTCCCGACAAGGGGAAAATGGGGAAAATCCTGAATCAAATGTGTCCTGGGGGGTTAAAAACAGCCTCTTCCCTTCTGATTGCAGTATCCCGCGGTGGGAGCCGGGCCGGAGCTGCCGGGCAGGCTCTGCTCCCGCACTGGTGACAGCGCTGCCTTATCAGCGTCCCGGCCGCGGTGACAGCTGGGCTGGCTTGTGTCAGCCCCTCGGGCACTCACGTATCTCGCTCCGGAGGGTTTAAAATAGCAAATCTCTGAGGCCACACAATAGCTTGGGCTTATATGGGCTCCTGGGGGGGAAGGGGGAGCGGCGGAGGGGGCCAGGGCCGCGGCTGCCGAAATAGCAGCTCACAAGTGTTGCATTCCTCGCTGGGCGCCGGGCACATTCCTGCGGCGCTGCCCGCCCCGGGGTGGGCGCTGCAGCCCCTTAAAGCCTCCTGGCCCTAAGAGCCTTGCCCAGACCCCGCGGCTCCCCGCGCTCCCGCAGCTCCGGCGCTCAGGTACGGCTGGGGCGGCGCCCGGCCCTCGGGGGGATCGGCCCCGGGATGGGATCCGGGATGGGCCCTGGAATGGGATCTGGGATGGGATCCGGGATGGGCTCTGGGATGGGCCCCGGGATGGGATCCGGGATGGGCCCTGGAATGGGATCTGGGATGGCTCCGGGATGGCTCCGGGATGGGATCCGGGATGGGATCCGGGATGGGCCCTGGAACGGGATCCGGGATGGGCCCTGGAATGGGCTCCGGGATGGGCTCTGGCATGGGCCCCGGGATGGGATCCGGGATGGGCTCTGGGATGGGCACCGGGATGGGCTCCGGGATGGGCTCCGGGATGGGATCCGGGATGGGCTCTGGGATGGGCACCGGGATGGGCTCCAGGCTCAGGGTGTCCCCAGCCGCCCCTCCAGGGGAATCGGCCCCGGGATGGGCTCCGGGCTCGGCTCCGGATGGGCTCAGGGTGCCCCCAGCCGCTCCCCAGGTGTTTTATGCCATGCAGGCATTCCCATGCATAAAGCATCTGCAGCCTCTCCAGCGGGTTGTGTTTGCCATTTCTCTTTTGGACCACCCTGGTGGGTGCCCAGTGGCTCAGAGGGGTTTTGGCTGCCCTGGGTCCAGGGAAATCCCCCTGATCCCCGTTCCTGTGTCTGCAGTGACAGCAGGGATGTGATGCCCACGGGCAGCCTGGCCCTGGCTCTCAGGCAGCCCAGGGGTGGGTTAGGGATGGGATGGGATGGGATGGGATGGGATGGGATGGGATGGGATGGGATGGGATGGGATGGGATGGGATGGGATGGGATGGGATGGGATGCTCCTGTGTCTGGTCTGACCCTGCCAAGCAGGCCTGGAGCAGGGACATGACCCATTCCTGGAACCAGCAGTGGGAAAGGAGAGCTCCATGTCTGGGCAGCCTGGAGGAAAGCAGAGATTCAGAGCTGTGGAGGATTAACTCAGCCCCAGAGCTGTGAGCAGCCAGCTCTGAGCTAAAGGATAGGGGGATTTCAAGGAGTGTGAGGAATATCTGGATTAATACACAGCAAATTCTGGGAGATTTTTTGTAGTCAGTGCAATATTTCCTCTTTATCTCTGTAATGTCTGCTGGGTTCTCCTTATTCTACCAAATCAAGATTTCCAAGCTTTAATGAAAAGGTTTATGTGTTTCTGTGCAGAGGATGCATAAATATTTCCTTGAGCCACTTTGTCTTTTGTGTATCCTCTTAACAGTGCTGGACTTGTTGCTGTTCCCTCAGCTCTGTGGGATCTAATGGTGTCTGAGGGAGGAGGGCAGTGAGAATGTAGGAAGAGGCGTTCACACTGTGGGGACTGAGAACCCTCTTCTCCTGTGCCATGAAATGATTGTGTGGTGCTCAGATTTGGCCAAAGCTGGGGCATCAGGACCATGCTGAGCCTGGGGAAAAAGCGGGAATTGTTGGTGGGGAAGCAGGGATCCTGGGGATGGTGCTGGAGGGCTGCTTAGAGCCAAGCCCCAGACCCATCACAGGAAGGGGAACAGTGGTGCCAGGAGCAGGCGGTGACCCCGAGGCAGAGGGGGCTGAGTTCTGCCTTTATTTGTCTCCAAAAAGCACCTTGTGAGGAACAGTGAGATTAGAGACCCTCTGGAGCCGTGGTTATGCCAAGGTTCCCCTCCTGGAATGCCCCTTTCCCATGCCTGAGCATTCCAGCCCTGGATCCAGCATCCTGAATAAGCACTCCTGAGGCCTGGCCTCCCCATCCCGGGTAACGAATGCCTGACAGATGCAAACAGGAGCAGTTGTTCCCAGAGTCTGGGTAGCAGGAGCAGGGAAGCCTTGCTGCTCTGGGAACAGGTGCTTCAGCACATGGAAGTTATTTCTGAGCTGCCTTGCATCGTCCTGTGGCATCTCAGCCCTGCTGAGGGCTGGCACGGGCAGGGGACAGGGCTGGGCTGGGCTGGGCTGGGGCTCTGGGCTGCTCCAGGATGTCCAGGGATGGGGCTGGTGGGTGCAGATCTCACTCTGCAGTGCTGGGTGAAGGTCAGATGAGGTGAGATGATGAGCAAAGTCCTCCTGAGCACAGCTGGGAGGGAGACAGATGTGCTGGGAAGATGGAAAGCTGTTTCTGCAGAGGTTTTAGCCCTAAAACGAGGGCTAAGTTACTAAACAAGGCTGTAAATTATTCATTTTAGCTAACAGGGGGAAAATTCACCTGCTGAGGCCAGGCTGCCCCTTTCCCAGCAGTTCTGCATGTGGAGGGCTGGGCTGGGAGGGTTTGCTGAGGGCTTGTGCTGTGCCTGGTGCAGGGCTGGAAATCTGAGAGAAGGGGTCATCCCTGGGCTAAGAATAGTCAGGAAGCAAAACAAGCTGAACACTGCAATGGGCTGATTTTCCTGTCCCCTGAGCAAACACAGCCCCCGAGAGGGCTGGGCCAGGGGGCTGAGTGCCCAGGACATGCTCCTGACAGAGTTATCAGTGCCACAGAGGTTGTGTCCAACCTCCTGCCTCCTGTTTGGGGCATGCTGTGATCCTGGGACAGGAGGGGTGCAGGCACCTTATCTCTGCTGAGATAACACTGTCACAGCCTGGCTGGGGACAGCTGGAAGCTCAAAGTGCTTTGGAGAGAGGCAGCATCTCTGTGGCCCTCTCCTGGTGCTGAGGGACAGGCTGTGCTAGCCCTTATCTCACTTCTAACCCTCACTTTTTCCAATCTGCCTCCAACTCTGCCAGAGAACCAGGGATGTCAGACACGGAGGAGGTCACTGAGGAGTATGAGCAGTAAGTGGGGTGGTTTTAACTCCCTTTCCTTCTCCCTGTTCCCATTTCCCACTGCAGCATTGCTTGGAGGTGCTCTCATTGTTACCCCAGCACCCACCATGGACCCCCAGCCTGAGCCCCTCTGCCTTGGCAGTGCCTGACCCAGCAGGGGCAGTTTGTATCCACAGCCACGGGCAGGACAAGGATGATTCCTGTACTAAAAATGCTGCAGTCTCAATCTGTGGGACAGAGATGGGAAAACCCAAGAGTCAGTGGGGAAATGGGAAAGCCAATCTGCTGCTGCTGGGCTCCTGCTGCCACATGCAGGGATCCCTCTCCAAGGCCCAGATTTGAGAGCAGCTGAGGGAGGCACATGCTGGAGAGATGGGGCTGGGTTATAGGGGTGAGCTCCAACACAGCTCCCACTTCTCATCCCTGCAGAGAAAAGGGACCTGAACCCTCTGGGGTTTCAGTGCCACACCAGACTCGTGTGTGTCACCAATCTGTCCCCCTGGGACGGTCTGTGCCTCTCCCCCATGGCCAGGGAAGGACTTGGGGGCAAAGATGGGATGTGAGATTCCCATTTCTGGGATCACAGGCCAAGGTCATTCATCTTCTCATGCTGCATAATGGGGGGATGCCCTGACCACTGTCAAAGTGCCAGCCCAGACCTTCAGGCCCTGCTCTCCACAGCCTGCAGGGTGACCTGGGCCTTGTCCCTGTCCCCAGTGGCACCTGCCAGCCCCCCAGCAGCCATGGCCTGTGCTGTGGGATAGGGCAGCCAGCCTTGAGGAGTCCCAGACTCACCTCAGCCTCACTGATGGCCCCGTTCCAGCAGCTCAGCCTCACTCTAAATTCCTGCTGTGCTTTGCAGGGAGCAGGAAGGTAAGAGGACATGGAGCACCTGCAGCTGCCCTGAGGCCAAAAACTGATCAGACAAACTCCAATAACCTGAGGCTTCTTTCCCTTCTCTCTGTCTGTGCCCTCTGTGCTCTCTGAAGAGGAGTGCGTGGAGGAAGGTAGGAGTTGCACCTGCAAGGACCAAGAGCCAAATGCTTCAGTGGTTTGCTGGGGGTTGGGGGTCAGCTCCTGGGCTGCAATGGGCAAATCATGTCCAGGAAAGGCTGATGTGACCATGCTTGAGATGCCTGCACCTGAAACATCAGCAGGATCAAACCAGTCTGGATTTTCTTAGGATCTCTTTTGCCAGTGCCTCAGACCAGGGCTGGCAATGCTGGACATGGGTGTGGGCTGAGGGGGGATCCCAATATCCAGCGGGAGCTGGAGCCTCTGCTGAACGTGTGCCAGCCTTGCCAAACTCAAATCCCGCCTGCCTCAGCCTGAAGGAGACACAGCCCGGCATGGGAGTGGGGCTGGGCCGGGCTGGGCTGGGCCGGGCTGAGCCGGGCTGGGCCGAGCTGGGCTGGGCTGGGCTGAGCTGGGCTGAGCTGAGCTGGGCTGGGCTGGGCTGGGCCGAGCTGAGCTGGGCTGGGCTGGGCTGGGCTGGGCTGAGCTGGGCTGGGCTGGGCTGGGCCGAGCTGAGCTGGGCTGGGCTGAGCTGAGCTGGGCTGGGCTGGGCTGGGCCGGGCCGAGCTGAGCTGGGCTGGGCTGAGCTGGGCTGGGCTGGGCTGAGCTGGGCTGGGCTGAGCTGAGCTGAGCTGAGCTGGGCTGGGCTGAGCTGGGCTGGGCTGAGCTGGGCTGGGCTGGGCTGGGCCGGGCTGAGCCTCTGGCTGCTCTAGGGCACTGCCAGGCAAAACACCCCGAGTGTAAAAGCAAAGAGAGGTGCAGGGGGAAGCCCCTGCTGTGCTCCAGTCCTCATCTCACGCACGCCCAACCTCTGTGGCACCCAACTAATCCCTGTGCTTATTCCTTCCCTCCTCCCTGGCTCAGAAGAGGAAGAATGGATAGAGGAAGACGACGGTAGTTATTGCACCTTTCATTATTTCCTCTCTCTGCTCTTGGGAGAACTCCTGGGTCCATGTGTTCTGCCTCTCCCTGGTTGGGGAATGGTTTTCTTTCATTCTTCCACTTCTCTCTCTTCTTCCTGCACTCCTCCCGTGCCCTGCTGTGCTGTGCGTCCATCCTCTGTCTGTGCCTTGTCTCTTATATCTGCCAGCCGTGGTTTGCTGTCCTTGCTGTCTTCCTTTCCTTGCCCTCTGTGTGGCTGTGGCCCCGCGGTGTTCCCAGGGCACGGCATCGCCCTGGCTCGGCCGGGGGAATCCCGCGGGGACGCGGCTCCCTCCAGTGGAGGAAGGCTCCAGCAGGGTCACAGAGCATCCTCAGCCAGCCCCGGAGCTCCCGCTAGAGCAGAGCCATGCGGGTCCCGCCTTCCTTCCCGGGCTCTGAGGGACCGGCAGCGTGACAGGGGATGAGGGACAAGGCAGGAGGTGGCGACAAATCCTTGAATCCTTGCATTTCATTACTTTTAGGGGGTTTTGCCCTGAGGAGCACGGGAGCCCTGGGGTAGGGTTAGAGAGGAGCCCTTTGCTCCCCAGCCACTGTGGCTGCCCAGGTCCCTCTGGGCTCTGTCCCAGGGCAGGGAGAGATGTGGGGAGCTGCAGGGATAAACATGGGGAGCTGCAGGGATGGATGAGTGTGAGGAGCTGCAGGGATGGATGAGTGTGAGGGGCTGCAGGGATGGATGAGTGTGAGGGGCTGCAGGGATGAGTGTGAGCTGCAGGGATGGATGAGTGTGAGGGGCTGCAGGGATAAACATGGGGAGCTGCAGGGATGGATGAGTGTGAAGAGCTGCAGGGATAGATAAGTGTGAGGGGCTGCAGGGATGAATGTGAGGGGCTGCAGGGATGAGTGTGAGCTGCAGGGATGGATAAGTGTGAGGGGCTGCAGGGATGAATGTGAGGGGCTGCAGGGATGAGTGTGAGCTGCGGGGATGGATGAGTGTGAGGGGCTGCGGGGATGGATGAGTGTGAGGGGCTGCAGGGATGGATGAGTGTGAGGGGCTGCAGGGATGAATGTGAGGGGCTGCAGGAGCCAGGGAACGCTGCTGTGCTCACTCTGCCCTCCCTGCACAGGTCAGGAGGAGCAGGTAGAGGAGGTGGAGGAGGAGAGCACAGACGCCAAGGCAGAAGGTGAGTGGGGGCCGTGCCAGGCTGGGCCATGGTGGCTTGGCTGGGCCATGCTCTGCTCCAGGGCTGCCAGCTGGGGGCTGGGATGTCCCAGCAGGGCTGTGACAGGGGCACATCACCCAGATGGGGTGTCCAGTAAGGGGGTGTCAAACTGAGATGCCCTTCCCTGCTCTGTCTGGGCCCTACAAACATGAAATGGTGATGAAATCCATGGAATACAAATGGTGTTTGCTGCTGGTGGCTGTGTCCAGCCCTCTGAAATAATGCCCAAAATGGGCCAAGCCTGGCTCACCAAGGGGTCCATTGCCTCAGAGCGGATTTCTGAGCTGGGATTGAGCTCTGATGTGTCTGATCACCAAAAGAGTGCTGGGTTTCTTGAGGTGGGCTTGGGGCATGGTGTGTGACCCTGTGCTGTCCCCTCTGCTGGGGCAGGCTCAGATCCTGGCTGTGACCCCAAGTCAGGGTGCTGGGACCCCTCAGTGCTGGGGGCTGCCCTCACCCAGGGGTGCTCATGTTCTCCCATTGCTTTTAAACAGAACAAGAAGATGAAACGAAAGCAGCAGGAGAAGGTAAAGCAGGAGCAGAGGAGAGATGGGTTTGGCCATTCCAGTCCTGATCCCATTCCCCTGAGACACTGGGCCCTTGTAATGAGGTTTTGGTGCTGAATTTATTTACTGCCAAAGGGACAATCTGTGGTAAAAGGGGCAGAGCTGCCCTGGCCACATCCCCCAGCAGGAGAGATGGATTTGTGCTGCCTCTGGCAGAAATTCACCCAAAATGCAGCAGGAGAGAGAGGCCCTGCTGCTTTTCCAGCCTGAGCTTCTGCAAAACTTGTCTGGATTCCTCCTGAGAGCACCTGGGGCTCTCCTGGCCCCCCTGTGAGTGAGGGGTGTCCCTCAGGGGCTGCTGACCCCCATTCATCCTGCAGGGATGGAGCCGGGGCGTGCAGTGGGGACAAGCATGGGAAAGAGGGGGACAGCCCCCCCACAGTGTCCCTGGGCAGGACTGGCCACGGGGACACAAAGCATCGTGTTTTCCACAGGTGGAGAGGGAGAGCGCGAGCAGGAGCCCGGGGAAGGTGAAGTATCACCCTCGTTCCTCCTCCTGCCTGCCGGGGGTTCCAGCGCTGCCCTGCTCAGCCAGCAGCACCGGGGGCACCCCGGGGGCACAGGGCTGGCACCTCGCTGCTGGGGGGTCCCTGGGCAGCCCCCGCGGCTGTGGGGAGAGGGAGGGCTCGGCTCAGGGTGTGACAGGAACCCCTCGGTGACACTGACCTTGTCTTTCTGTGCTGCTCCTGGGACCTGCAGGGGAATCGAAGCCAAAACCCAAGTAAGTGTGGCAGGGTTTCTCTGGGGCAAGGTCTGTGCCAGGGCAGAGGCTCCATGTGACAGAGCCTGGTCCATAAAGGACAGGGCACAGGGAGCCTCCAGGGCAGGGTGGGACTGGGGCATGGAGAGAAAAGGGAGAGAAACGGCAGCAAAACACAGCCCATGAAGGGGACCCTGAGAACGAGGTCTTTAGGCAGTTCTGAAGCATTTTGTACGTTCCTTGGGAGAAGCTCAGCTGCCCTGTGACCCTGCAGGTGGCAGAAGTGTGTGTGTGTGTGTGTGAGCACCCCAGTGTGGGACACAGAGCCCAGGCTATGGCTGGCATGAGGCACATGTTTCCAGGAGTGCCAGGGACTGACCCCAAGGGAGCAGGACTGTGAACCATTGCAGGAAACCTGGGGGGCCCTCCTGGGCCCCTGGGATTCTGCAGTGTGGGGGGCAGATCTGCCCCCAGCCACCATCATCCCTTCATCCCTCTGTGCCCCTGCTGGGCACCTCCTGCCCTCTCTCAAGCCCCACGGGAGGAAGGATCCAGCTGCCTGTGCCAGGTCACACACAGCACACAGTGCCCTTTGGGGGGAGCAGGGGGTGGCTGCCAGCTCAGGGGGCTGGCAAAGGGCCCTGGCCAGGCTGTCTGCAGCTTGCAGGGTTATTCCAGCCATGCAGGCACCTGGGAGCATTTCCAGGGAATGCCACAGGTCTTCCTCTGTGGCTGCCCAGCTGGCACCTCCAGCAGGACGCACTGCACTCCCTCTCCTGCAGCTGTGCCCCCTCTGCACCCCGGGGGCTCAGGAGGGTGGGATGGGTGAAGGGCACGTGCTGTCCCAGACCTGCTGCAGCCCCCTCGTGCTCCGGCTCCCCCTCCACTGCAGGGTCTTCATGCCCAACCTGGTGCCCCCCAAGATCCCAGATGGCGAGAGACTGGATTTTGATGTAAGTTCCCACCCCTGGGGGTGCTGCCCTCCCTCTGCTCCCCCTCAGGGTCTGGCAGCTGCTGGAGCCCTGACTGTCTGTGCCTGCTGCAGGACATTCACCGCAAGCGCATGGAGAAGGACCTGAACGAGCTGCAGGCCCTCATCGAAGCCCACTTTGAGAGCAGGAAGAAGGAGGAAGAGGAGCTGCTGTCCCTCAAGGACAGGATTGTATGTGTTCAGCCTTCCCCCCTCTGGCTATTGCCACCTGGTCCCTGTGGGCACTCAGCCACTGTCCCCTCCCCACAGTGCTGGCACACCTGGGACACCCCTGACCCTGCAGGACAGAGCCTGAGGGTTGAACCAGATTTTTATTAACCCCAGTGCCTACAAACCATAAAATTCCCTGAGCTGGAAGGGACCCACAGGGATCACTGAGTCCAAGCCCTGTCCTGCACAGACACCCCAACAATCCCACCCTGGGCATCCCTGGCAGTGCTGCCCAAACACCCCTGGAGCTCTGGCAGCCTCGGGGCTGTGGCCATTCCCTGGGGAGCCTGGGCAGTGCCAGCACCCTCTGGGGAAGAACCTTGCCCTGAGCTCAGCCTGAGCTGCCCTGTCCCTGCTCGCTGGGATGCCCCGGTGGTGCTGCAGTGCCTGCTGCCGATGCACCTCCCCCCGGGTCACTGTCCCCAGGCTCCCCTGGGGCTCTCAGGGCTCTCGGGGGTCTGTCCCTGGGAGCAGAGAGCATGCAGATTCCCGGCGGTGCCCAAGCCCACGTCCCCTCCCTGTGCAGGAGCAGCGGCGAGCGGAGCGGGCGGAGCAGCAGCGGATCCGCAGCGAGCGGGAGAAGGAGCGCCAGGCCCGCATGGCCGTGAGTGTCCTCTGGAAATGTGACCTGGGATGCGCCTGGGACACGAGCTGTGTGTCCATCCATCCACCGCTGACCACCCTCTGACCCTGGCAGGAGGAAAGAGCTCGCAAGGAGGAAGAGGAGGCGCGGAAGAGGGCGGAGGAGGAGGCGCGGAAGAAGAAGGCGTTCTCCAACATGTTGCACTTTGGAGGATACATGCAGAAGGTGGGACCCTCCCCAAGGGGCTGTGATGGAGCCACTGCTGCTCCTGGGCAGGGCTGGGCCATGGGCTGGCCCCATCCATGTGACACTGGGGGTTTACAGGCAGGAGGGACAGGGAACTGTGCTTGGGTCAGGAGGAACCAGGCCAAAGTGAGCTCAGAGCTGCCCCGAGCTCAGCTCTGCTCTGCAGATGTGCAGCTCCAGCCTTGCCTCAGGGACAGGGATGGGGACAAGGACAAGGAGTCTTGTCCACTGTGGCCAAAATGTCCTTGAGGACCTCATGTGCTTCTGGAGTCCCAAAAGCTGAGGGTGTTGGGTGTAAAACTGGGGTTGGGGGAGACCAAAGGCTGGGCAGACTTCCGTCTCTCCAGTGGATTGATGTTTCCTCAGTCAGAGAAAAAGGGTGGGAAGAAGCAAACAGAGCGGGAAAAGAAGAAGAAGATCCTCAGCGAGCGACGGAAGCCCCTGAACATCGACCACCTCAGTGAGGACAAGCTGAGGTGAGCACAGGCTGCAGGAGGGATGGCCAGGGCAGGATCCCGGGCTGGGGACAGCTCCTGGGCAGGATCCCGGGCTGGGTCCCAGCTCCCTGGGGCTTCCAGCTGAGGAGATGGCACAGCTGGGGACGGGCTGTGACACCCCATGGAGGACACGGGCTCCAAGGCTGTGCAGGGCCACCATGGCCGGGCTGCGACTGATGGCACCAGCCATGAGAGGGAGCCAGGGTCACACGGGTGGCACAGGGTGTGCTGAGGAGCCAGGGTCACACGGGTGGCACAGGGTGTCCCAGGGAGCCAGGGTCACACGGGTGGCACAGGGTGTGCTGAGGAGCCAGGGTCACACGGGTGGCACAGGGTGTCCTGGGGGCCAGGGTCACACGGGTGGGATGTGTGTCCCCATATGTACTGACCTCCCCGTGGCTCTTGTCCTGAACTCACTGCCCGGATAGCACATCCCTGTCTGGGAGCCTCCTGAGCCCCATCCCCAGGAGCAGATGAGGGGTTGGCATCAGTGCCCCATCCCTGCTGAGCTCCCTGGGAGCCAAGCCCTTCCCTGCACTGTCCCCAGCTGGCTCTTCCTGCAGGGACAAGGCCAAGGAGCTGTGGCAGAACATCCATGACCTGGAGGCTGAGAAATTTGACCTGCAGGAGAAGTTCAAGCGGCAGAAATATGAGGTGAGCCCCAGGGCCTCTGATTTGTTCACCCTCTTTTCCTGACTGCTCCTTCTGCTCCCCAGCCAGGGGATGAGCTGGGCTGTGCAAGTGATCTCCCAGCTCCTGGGGACATGCATGGCACCACCACAGGGCAAATACGTCACAGGCCAGGCAGGATGGAGCCCTGAGCAACCTGGGACAGTGGAGGTGCCCCTGCCCGTGGCAGGAGGTGGAATGAGATGGGCTTGAAGGTCCCTTCCAACCCCAACCATCTTGGGATTCTGGAATTCTAAACCCCACAGAAAAACTGCTGGGGAAGAGAGAGCAGTGATGCATCTTCAGCCAGCCCTTGTCCCCATCCTGGGGCTTCTTGTCAGACCTCACCATCCACCTGCAGCTTTTTCTTGCCAGACCTCACCACCCACCATTTTTTCTTGCAGATCAATGTTCTTCGGAACCGCATCAGTGACCACCAGAAAGTGTAAGTGGCTGCCCCTCCCTCCTCCATCTCCTGTCCTTCCAGCTCCCCAGGTCCCTCCCTATGGATTTCCCTTGCTAAACCACCTCCTCCCCTTCCCCCTCCTGCCTCTGGTCTTGCTGGTGCCCAGCATTCCTGGACCTGCAGGTCTGTCCCAGGATCTCAGTCCCTGCCCTTCTGCTCCTGATGGACCTCCACGGTCACACTGTCACCAGCTTCCCCCTCCCCAGAGACCTTGGCAGGGGATGGACCCCAGGGAGAACCCCCTCTGCATGGGAAGCTTTGTGTCCTCTGGGGTCCTTCCAGTCTCCAGGCACCCCCTCCCTGCAGGGGCTCTGCCCAGCATCCCAGGAAGCTGCTGGAGATCCCAGCTTGTCCAGCAGGGGAAGTCCCACAGGCTGTGGGATTTGTGCAGGCCCACGAGGCCAGGGGAATCTGTCCCCATGCCCATGGTCCCTGCACGTGGCTAGGGAACCCTTCGTAGGAGGGTGGAAGAGGCTGTGTGACCCCTAGTCCCAGGAGCACCCTGGTGCTCCCACATCCCCATCCCACTTCCCCCTCGTGTGGGAGGTGCTCAGCCCACCCCGGGTGTCAGGGGCAGCAGCTCCCACCCACTTACACCGGGTCTCTCTTCTCTCCTGCCCCACCACGGTGTGATCCTGCAGCAAAGGGTGAGTACAGGCATTTCTGAGGGCTCTGCGTCCCTGCACAGGAGCTGTGTGTGTGTGTGTGTGTGTGTGTCCCTGCACAGGAGCTCTGTGTGTGTGTGTGTATGTGTGTGTGTGTGTGTGTCCCTGCACACATGCTCTGTGTGTCCCTGCACAGGAGCTCTGTGTGTGTGTCCCTGCACAGGTGCTCTGTGTGTGTGTCCCTGCACAGGAGCTCTGTGTGTGTGTCCCTGCACAGGAGCTCTGTGTGTGTGTCCCTGCACACGTGCTCTGTGTGTCCCTCCATGTGTGTGGCAGGGACACCAGGACCCCAGGGCAGAAGCAGGGCTCAGGGATGAGGCAATCCCAAGGACTGGCAGCCAGAAATGCCCTTCACTGCCCTTCACTGCCCTTCACTGCCCTTCACTGCCCACCCGCACCTCCTCCTCTGTGCTCCCCTGTGCTGGTTAAGGCGAGCCATGGGCTGGGTCCTGAAGGATCCTGCAGCTGCTTTTATCCCTCTGCAGCCACAGATGCAACTTGTCAATTCTTCTTGGAATGATTCCTGGGGGGGAGAAACATGGGAGGGAAATGGTGGCTCCTTAGAATCACCTGGCAACTGCATGAGCTTGTTCCCAGGGAGTCCCAAGGCTCTTTGGCTCAGGTCCCAAGGTTTACCTGGGGCCAGTGGAGACTCCAGGGCAGTTTCGGATGGGAAAAGGCTGCAGGACCACTGACAGCACCCACCTCCTCCTCCCTGTGTGGTCACTGATGCCTTTTTGCACGTGCTGTTCCTCTTCCTTGCAGATCCAAGGGTGCCCGTGGGAAGACCATGGTGGGCAGCCGAAGGAAGTAGAGGCTCAGGGAGAGAGGAGGCCGAGCCTCAGGAGCTGCAGTGGCTGCACAGAGCCCTGGCTGCAGGAGTGGAGGTTCCGGGGGCAGAGGCCTCAGGAGTGTCCCATCTCCACCCCCAGTGTTGCTGTGTCTGTAAATAAAGAGGTGCTGAGGGGGTGCAGGCGTGGTCTCCATCCTGAGGCTCTGATCCAGGGGACACAGGCTCAGCACAGCTCCAGGAGTTGCCCACCTGCTCCCCAGGCTGTGAGAGGTCACAGCAACCACACAGGACCCCCAAGCAACTGTCCCTGTGCCTCCCAGCATCACCTCAGCTACACTCCTTGGCAGTTTGGTGAGACCTCAGTGCTCTGAGCTGCTTTTCCTGCTGCACCTTGGGGCAATCCTCGTCACGGCCACTTCTGCTCTGCTTTTGCTGTACCAGAGCCCCAGTGGCTCCTCTCTGGTCCCCTGTGGGACACCATGGACAGGGCACTGCTTCCAAGCCTCTTGGCCCATGGAACAGTCACTAACTCACCTTCCAGGCTATTTCCATTCCTATTTCCAGCTCTTGCTAAAGGCTCTGACCAGCTGTGTTTGCCTCCTCTGCATGTTCCTGACAGCATGCAAGGAAGCCTTGAGATAAATCTGTGTGGGGAGGCCACTCCTCTGTGCTTCAGGGGCAGATCTCTTCCATCTGGCTGGGAATCTGCAGCACATCACACGTGTGCTGTCCCTGGGGACACATCACCTGCAGACCCCCCCAGTGTTCCTGGTGGATCTGGATCTGGTTTTGGACCTGGATCTGGACCTAAACTTGGACTGGCAGCCAGCCCAAGGCACCAGAGGTCCTGGAGGGCTGTTTGCTGCCCTGTTATGTTATGACAGCCTGTTCCATGCTGTGGATAAAGCAAAATCCAGCATCCAAGAAGCCTTTCCCAGAGCAGTGGGGACAGAAGGATGCACGGGGTGGTGAATCTTGTCCCTTGGTGAGATGTTTTGTGTCTCCCTTGCTGGGGCTGCCTGTCCTCCCCATCCCTTGCCTGGTGATGTGGGGGTGTCCTGCAGGTTTCTCCCATGTGCTCCTGTTGGATGAGGATTTATTTTCCCTCCTTCAACACACACCACCAGGTTTTGGGGAATAAGGCTTTGGGAAGCTCAGAATCCATGAGGTACAAGTGGAGGACAACCAGCTCTCCACCACCTCCCTCCTCAAAACCGAGGTGCGGAGGGCAAAGGGAAGAGCTGGGTAGGGTGGCACTGCTGGGACACTGGGATCATCCAGAGGGTGGCTGGGTGATGGTCCAGCAAGGGACATTTCCAGCCTGCCTGATGCACGGCAACAGGAGACAGGAGCGCTGGGGGCAGTCAGCTGTGTGTGCCTTGGAAAACACCTCCCCTTGTGCAGGCCCTGCAGATCCATTTTTTCTCCCAGGCCCTGCAGATCCATTCTCCCGGGCCCTCCCTGCAGATCCATTCTCCCGGGCCCTCCCTGCAGATCCATTCTCCCAGGCCCTGCAGATCCATTCTCCCAGGCCCTGCAGATCCATTCTCCCAGGCCCTGCAGATCCATTCTCCCAGGCCCTTCAGATCCACTCTCCCAGCCCTGCAGATCCATTCTCCCAGGCCCTTCAGATCCACTCTCCCAGCCCTGCAGATCCATTCTCGCAGGCCCTGCAGATCCACTCTCGCAGTTTTGCGGCAGGCAGAGGCAGGGCCGGAGCTCAGCGCAGCCCCGCAGCCGCTCTGCCCGTCCCTGCGGCTGGCAGCGCCCAGGGCGGCGGTGCTCGGGCACTCCCTGCTTCCCACAGCGCTGCCTGTCCCGGCAGCTCCCGGCCCCGCTCCAGCCCGATCCCGGCACCTCCCCGTGCGCCACCGCCGGGGCACCGGCCTGAGTCACCGCCCGGCCCGGCCCGGCCCGGCCCGGGCATCCCGCTCCCAGCGCGCTGCTGCTGCCGGGCTCGGGAGAGGCGGAGCACGAGCAGGAGCAGGAGCAGGGTGCTGCAGTCCCTGGGACACCAGGCAGGGCAGGAGCAGGGTGCTGCAGCCCCTGGGACATGGCAGAGCTGCCTGCGGTGCTCGCTGGGGGCTCCCGGGGAGCTGGAAAGGCCCCAGGTGCTGCACTGGCAGGGAGTGGCTGCCGTGCTTCGGGAGCTTGTGCCGGGGTTGGCTGGAGCTGGCTCGGGGTCTGTGCCGGTGCTGGGGCACAGCTCTGCCCCCGACCCCTCTCCAGGGGCTGCAGCTCCTCCCGAGGGGCAGCTCCGATCTCTGCCCTCTGTGGGCGGCCACCAGAGCTGCTGGGAGGGTCAGGCTGGAGATCAGGGCAAGGCTCTTCCCCCAGAGGGTGCTGGCACTGCCCAGGCTCCCCAGGGAATGGGCACAGCCCCGAGGCTGCCAGAGCTCCAGGAGCGTTTGGGCATCCCTGGCAGCGCTGCCCAAACACTCCTGGAGCTCTGGCAGCCTCAGGGCTGTGCCCTGAGGAGCCTGGGCAGTGCCAGCACCCTCTGGGGGACGAACCTTCCCTGATCTCCAGCCTGACCCTGCCCTGGCCCAGCTCCATCCTAGGAAACCTCCCCCCTCCCCAGCCATCTCCATCCCACCACCTGCCATCTCTGAGCTGGGGCTGAGGGGATCCCTCACTCTGTGCCCCATTTGATGGCCCCAATGAGAGGTCCCACATCCCCTCTGCTGAGACCCTGGGGCCCTGGCAGGATTGCAGCCCCAAGAGCTTCTGCTCCATTGTCCCAGGGGGTCTGTGAGCCCCTGCAGCCCATCCTGGCCTGTAATGCTGTGGGCACTTGCCTGAGCCTGGTTCCTTGGGACATGAATTGGCCAGATGGCCCCAGGACAGCAATCCAACATGTCCCAGAGATCCGAGCACATCTCCAGAGCACCCCTGGATAAGGGGAGCTGGCCAAAGCCATGAGCAGGCCGTTCCTGTGTGGGATGCAGGGGCAGCACCAGGCTCTGCAATATTTCACCGTGGCTTTGCTCTGGGTCTCAAGCAGGCAGAGAAGAGCACAAGGCTGCCTCACTCCCAGCACTGCTTTAGCACCAGGACAGCCCCAAACACTGGCCCAGCATTTATCAGCACCTTCTCAGTACCAAATGCATCCTCCCTCACATCCATCTCACCCCATGGGGACAGTGGCACCCAGGGAATGCATGGACAGACCACGAGCTGCAGGTCTGTGAGCCCTGGCAAAGGCTGCTGCAGGCTGGGCTCCTCAGCAGTGCTGGGACACCTGTGCTGGACCCTGTGGAGAAGGATTTGGACCCTGGGCTGGCAGCAGCCTCTGGAGCTTTGAGCTCCTGCCAGGACATTGGCACCACCCCGGGGAGGGCAGAGCCCCACGAGCCCTGCACTGCACACAGCACACGCTCTCTGCAGCTCTGCAGTGCCTCACTGAGCAGCTGAGGGCTCCTGCCTGCTTGGCTCAGGCTCCATGGGACACAGCCTGACCCCAGTGCCCAGGCTGACATGGTTCCCATGAGCTCCAGAGAGGTGCTGCACAGGGAGCTCCTCAAAGGACCACAGCATGGAGCTGGAGCTGGAGATGGACTGGGTGATCCTTGGGTCCCTTCCAAGGCAGGGATTCCGTGAGCCCAGGTCCATGTCCTGTGGCAGATGCTGCTCCTCCGCAGCCTGTCAGGGAGTGTTCACCTCACAGCTCCCGGGAAGGTGCCCTGCTAGGGAAGGGCAGAGCTCCCTACCCCTGGCACCAGGGCAGTGCCTTGATGTGGCAGCCAGAGGTGCTGCTGCCCACGGGGACAGTGGGAGCACACAGCAGAGCTGGAGGACAGCAGAGCCCTGCAAACACAGAATCACTGAATGCTGTGGGCTGGAAGGGATATCAGAGCTCATCCCATTCTACCCTCTGCCATTGGTGGGGACACCTTCACAGACCAGGCTGCTCAGATCTCCGCAATGAAGCACTTCGAGGCTGTGAACACTGCACAACCCTCCCCAGGCTGCTGCTGGGATCCCTCACCCTGCTCTGCTGGGCTACCCCAGACTCACCATGTGCTCCATTGGCAGGTGGGGACAGCAGCACACCGCAGAGCCCTGGGATGTCCTGAGCTGGAAGGGACCCACAAGGACCATCCAGTCCAACCCCTGCCCTGCCAGGGATGCCCAGGGTGGGATTGTTGGGGGGTCTGTGCAGGGCCACAAGGTGGGCTGGATGATCCCTGTACATCCCTTCCTACTCAGGACATTCCACAGTTCTGTGATTCTGTGATCCAGTCCCCCCTTCCTGCTCAAGCAGGGAGATGTTGAGGAATTGTTTCCCCCTCAGGCCCATCCTGGGTGGGTGGGCTGCTCTGCCTCTCCTGCCTGTCTCCCTGGGGAGCCCATCAGCCCCATTCCTGCTGCAGGATGGGGAGCCTGGGTCCTGTGGGGCTGGAGAGGGGGAGAGCACTGCAGGACAACACACCCTGACTCTGTGCCCATGCTGGGCTGGGGCCAGCACAGCCCCCACTGCCCAGGTCAGGGTTTTGGTGCCATGCAGGGTGTGCAGGGCAGCAGGGGGCACTGGATGCCACCACTGTGGGCAGCCAGCAATGCCCATCCTTTGGAGTGTGCAGTTCTGTGGAATTCACAGCTTCCAGCACCCTTCCATTCACGTACAGGGTGCCTGTGTTGCCCTGATCCACAGTGCCGCTGTCTCCACATAAGCAATGGGTGCCCAGCCTCCAGCTCAAACCAAGGCCAAATGACAACCAAAAACTGCAGAAAATGGGAAGTACAGCCTTGGATTTCTTGCAGGTCAGGTCCAACAACCACGTCTAGATTAAAAGACAGGAAAAAGAACATAAATGCTGAACTTTGCAACACCTTCCAGATGTGGAGCCCTGGCCCCCAGAGTCCCAAGTCCTGGTATTGCTGTGCCATGGCCTCCTCACACAGGCCCTGCAGGGCAGTTCTGTTTGTTCCTGCAAACATCTGACGTTTGCAAGTTTCTCATGATTGTTTTTAAATGCCTTATAAAACCTCCAGTTTCATTGAGTGTTAGCCCTGTAAATCACTGCCCCTAGCAGCTCATTCACAGGTCTCAATTAATAGCCTTTAATTGGGTAAAGTCACCCATGGTTTCTGCTGATTCCACAGATGTGTTAAGTCTCCAACGAAGTCTTTAATGCACCCCAAGCGAGGTTTGGGCTTGGCACTGACACAATGCCTGTGTCCACAGCCCAGCCCCGCTGACACAGCAGGCAGTGATGCTCTGGGATGGAAGGAAGAGGCTTTGGCTGCTGTCTAGAGCAGCATTTTATTGGCACTTGGTGGAAGGAAAATGAGCTTCCTGGTGGTGTGTGAATCACTGCCTCTGCGTGTGCTCTCATGCCCTGGTTTCAGTGTAGGGCCTGGGTGTCAACTCTGCTCCTGAGCACAGGGCAGCAGCCCCTGGCAGGAGCACAGAGGGGTTGGGTCCTGCCTGGAGCTGGGACTGCCCTGTGCCCAGCACTGGATCCCTGAGGTCCCTGCAGGTGAAGGTGGTGCTGCCCTGTGAGCCTGAGCTGGAGCTGAGCCCCAAGGGATCCCTGCAGTGGCAGGCACAGGCAGGAATGGCGCATTTGGAGCACTGCAGGGAACTGGTCCTGCTCAGCCAGCCCCCAACCCACCCCACCCAAGGGCACATGGGGGTGGGACTCACCCCATGGACCTGGGACTCACCCCATGGGGATGGGACTCACCCTGGCTGAGCTGCTCACAGGGCTCTGGCGGAGCAGTGAGTGTGAGGCAGGAGCCTTTAGCAGTGTCCCCCAGGTGCCACCTCTGGCAAACCCCTCAGGGACAGGTCCCAGAACCCACCCCTGCAGCTCTGAGACCACGGATCCTCAGGACATCCCTGCTGCTCTCTGCTGACACCTCCAGCTCTGGGCTGCCCTGCACAGACCCTGACACACAGACACACACACACACACACACACACACACACACAGACACACACAGACACACACACAGACACACAGACACACAGACACACACACAGACACACACACAGACACACAGACACAGACACAGACACAGACACACACACACACACACACACAGACACACACACAGACACACACACAGACACACACACAGACACACACACACACACACACACACACACACACACACACACACACACACACACACACACACACACACACACACACACACACACACACACACACACACACACACACACACACACACACACACACACAGACACACAGACACACACAGACACACAGACACACACACACACACACACACACACACACACACACACACACACACACACACAGACACACAGACACACACACACACACACACAGACACACAGACACACACACACACACACAGACACACACACACACACACACACACACACACACACAGACACACAGACACACACACAGACACACACACAGACACACACACACACACACAGACACACAGACACATAGAGACACAGACACACACACACACACACAGACACACACAGACACACAGACACACACACAGATGTGTGCAGTCCCAGGTGTGCACACACACACAGAGCAGCCTCCACACTCCCAGCACCAGTCCCTGTGGAGCCCCTCCAGAGGGAGGTGGAACAGCAGCACTGGGGAGAGGGGGTGCAGGGGGCACAAGGGGTTAAGGGGGTGCAGGGGATGCAGAGGGGCACGGGGGGGGGCACAGGGGGCACAGGGAGTGCAGAGTGTGCAGGGTGGGCACAGGGGGGCATAGGGGTTGCTGGGGGCACAGGGGGCACAGGGGGCAGGTGGGAGCTCAGGTTTTCCCTTCAGGCCTGAAATGACCCAAGCCTGGGAAAATCCTCATTCCACAGCAATTCCCTTTGGATGTCCTGCTGTGAGAAATGAATATGGGAGCAGCTGCTCTGGTGCAGGTGACTGAAGGGCCTGACCCCTGTCCCGAGGTGCCACCACACCTCGCTCAGCCCTGCCTGCTCTCTGGGGCTGCTGCAGCCTCAGCACCTCACAGAGCACAGGGCTTTATCCCAGTTTGCCTCCGAGCTGAGCCTTAAACCATAAACAGAGGAGGGAAGAGCAGCAGAGGAAGGGAAAGCATCCCTTATCTGACAGCTCAGAGGGTGCAGCACTTGCTGATGGGGTGGGAAATGCGAGTTCATGTCCTTGTCTAATGCAAACATGGCTTTGAGCTCTGGTTTTTAACCCAGCTGAGGTGGGGTTAAAAACTGCAGCACTCAGTCCTGTCTTTGTGAGATGCTGGTTTATCACAGAATCCCAGAGTGACCTCAGATCCCACCCAGTGCCACCCCTGCCATGGCAGGGACACCTCCCACTGTCCCAGGTCACTCCAAGCCCCATCCAGCCTGGCCTTGGGCACTGCCAGGGATGCAGGGGCAGCCCCAGCTGCTCTGGGCACCCTGTGCCAGGGCCTGCCCACCCTCACAGGTGTCAGGAAAATTAATCCACAAACACCAGAGGTTTATGTCCAAAAAGGAGGCAGAGGAGTCCTTTTTGGCTTTATTCCAATAAAGGCAGAGGCCATGGGGCATTCTCCTGGGGTCTGTCAGGTTTTTGGAGGATGCAGCCTCCTTTTTATCCCAGTTTTCCAGCCACATTTCCCTTCTCTCGTTCCCCATGGGCTGAGGTACTTGAGAGGTACAGACTTTCCAAAACACCTGATACCAAAGATTTCCCTCTACTGTACAACCCTCCCTTTTAATATTTAATTCTTACAGAATTTAGGGGTTTTACTTCCTCATTGTTTCTTTCATCTTTCAATGTCTAATTTCGTTTATCAGCAAACCTAAAGTTTATTTGTAAAAGCAAATATCTTTTTCCATTTATCAATCAGTGGAATCCTTCCCGTTGTTTCTTTTATCTCTCAGTGCTGGTTTTATCTACCAGCAGACCCGCAGCTTGCTTGGAAAGAAAAATCCTCCATTCCTCTCGCAGGGAAGAATTTCCAAAGCCAATCCAGACCTCTCCTCTGTTGCCCTCGCCCTGTCACTGCCTGTCTGGGTAAGCAGCTGCTCTTTCTGAGCCCCCTGCAGGTCCCAAAAGGCACCGAGGTGTCCCGGGGGGTAAATCCAGCGCTCCAGGCTCACGGCCACGCTGGGGTGCGGCAGCCCGGGGTGGGATGGGATGGGATGGGATGGGATGGGATGGGATGGGATGGGATGGGATGGGATGGGATGGGATGGAAAGGGCTCCATCCCTGTGGAGCGGGGTGGGAAGGGCTGGGAGCCGCTCACGCCTTTTCCCTGCTGTCAACAAACACGGCAGTGCCTCGGCAGAGCAGTAGATGCGGCTCTGATAGCATGACAAAGAGGGAACACTTTGATCCAGGGAAGCGCTTTGATGTGCCCTGTGAGTCAGACGCTGCTGATCAGCTGTAAAAACAGAGCAGTTGTGGGCGCTCTGCACGTGGGGCGGCAGCGGCTGTGCCACTGGGGCTTCCCTGTCCCTGCCACGCCTCAGGGAAAGCTGACAGGACACGGAATTCAACACAATGTCAAGTTCAACCGAATATGAAATTTAACTGAATATTAAAATCAACTAAATCCTGTCATTCTCAAATTTTTGGAGCAGCATATCCTGGAAAAGGAACGTTTGGCTTTGAGAGGTTTTCCACCTCAGGGTTTTTGCTTGGTTTCAGACCCGTTGATGTAATTACATCCTGGCAAAGACTCAGAAGCATCTCTGGGTGGGAGGAGGACGGGTCTGGTCCCTCAGGCTGAGCATCTCCAGGATGTCCCTCCTCGCTGCCCCGAGCGCATCCCCAGGGCTGCCACCGTGGGTTGGCTGCACCAGGGCGGGGCAGGCTCAGTGCGGAGGAGCTCTGAGCCCTCCTGCTCCAGATCTCCCCACTGGAACCCAGCCCTGGATACCCCCAGGGCTCAGCCTGATGCTTCTCCAGCCACTCAGAGAGGATCAGGCACAGGAGGGTCAGGTTTATCCCAGCTCTCTCAGAGGATGGCCTGATTTCAGTGCCAGGGCTCTCCTAGCAGTGGGTAAAGATAAACATCTCCAGAGGGTGATTCAGTGCTGTGTGACTGGCAGGGCAGAGCCAGCACAGGGTCCTGGCTGGGATGGGAACCAGCTCCTGAGCGTTTGCTGGATGGGGCAATCAGTCCTGGATGTTCCTGAGCCCTGTGATTAACTGCAGCCTCCAAACAGCATCATTGAGAAGAGCAGCTAAAGGATTCTGAAGATTATTGGCATTTCTTGAACCCCATTTGCAGCCTGAAGGTCCCTGGGACACAAATGCACAAACAAACCCTTGGAAAGGAGGAAGAGCTTCTCCTTTGAGAAGAAGGAAAACCAATGCAAATGCCCCCAAGGCTTCTGCCCACGAACCAGGCGAGGAACCAGGGTGGCTCCAGGCAGGTGGGTACAGCATGAAACCCATCCCTGGAGGTTCCTGAAGAACCAGGTTCCCTCAGGCACAAAACTCCTCTGCAGGTTCCAGACCCCATTGTCTGGGACAGGTATTTTGGAAATCTGCCTCAGTGCTCCATGGAAAAGCACTGGGCCCATAGGTTCTGCCTCAGGGTGTGAGGGTTACAGGTGCAGAAATGCTCCTCTGACTCCTCCAGGGGAAGCTGCAGCTCTGGCTGGGGCTTTCCAGCCCTCAGAGAGCAGAGAGGGACAGCAAGAGCATGGTGGCAGCATCCTCAGCATCCTGCTGTTCAAAATGGGACCACACTCCCCGTACTAAAAGTGATTTCAGCATGAGAGGACCAGCAGATTTGTCTACAAACGAGCTGCGGGTCTGCTGGTAGATAAAACCAGCACTGAGAGATAGAAAAAACAATGGGAAGGATTCCACTGATTGATAAATGGAAAAAGATATTTGCTTTTACAAATAAACTTTAGGTTTGCTGATAAACTAAATTAGATATTGAAAGATGAAAGAAACAATGAGGAAGTAAAACCCCTGAATTCCATAAGAATTAAAAATTAAAAGGGAGGGTTGTACACTAGAGGGAAATCTTTGGTATCAGGTGTTTTGGGAAGTCTGAACCTCTCAAGTACCTCAGCCAATGGGGAAAGAGAAAAGGGAAATGTGGCTGGAAAACTGGGATAAAAAGGAGGCTGCATCCTCCAAAAATCTGAGAGACCCCAGGGGAATGCCCCATGGCCTCTGCCTTTATTGGAATAAAGCCAAAAAGGACTCCTCTGCCTCCTTTTTGGACATAAACCTCTGGTATTTGTGGATTGATTTTCCTAACAAGCATTTATTATAACAGAAAGAAAGGCCCAAAGCAGGGGGCCCAGGGGCTGGGCAGGAGCTCCTGCCAAGGATGGAGCGGGGCCGGCGCTGGGGCTGCTCAGCAGGGATGGCCCCAGTGATGGCCCCGATGTTCCAGGGGGAGGGGCACAGATTCACTGGGTCAGATCCCCCTTTTTATCCTGTTTTTTGTCCCTTTGGATTGGTTTCTGTTTGGATCCCTCCTTTGCATGAAGATTTAAGGCTCGCAATTGGCCCGTGCCAGTTCACTCCAGGCCGGCTGTTTCACTGGGGGTGCTGCACTTTGCTCAGGTGTGTTATGGTGCATGGAGTATTCTTATAACTACCCTTGTAACCCCTTTTACAATGGCCAAACTAACAGTGCATGCTTAACAATTATCAACTATTTTACAACAGTTTCTAACCTGTTTTTGACACTGCAGCCAGGTGGGATGGGAGCCCATCCAGCACCCCTGGGACTGGGGGTGGTGAGATGGGGCCTGGCATCCCTGGAAGGTGTCCTGGGACTGGGCATCTCCCTTGGAAAGGCCCCTGCCCTTGAGCAAGCCCCACAGCTGTGTTCCTTCCCGAGCAATCCCCCACAATCTGTGGGCTGGAATTTGCTGTGGATCTGGGGAAACTGGGTTTAATTTGGACTGATGTGTCAAGGTTCTGCCTCAGAGACAGAGCAGGGATGTTTCCTGGTGGAAATACACACAGCTAGGCAGGAATCTCCAAGACAAAATTCTTGGCCTGAAATCTCTAAATTCTTCTGTAGGGCTGCGGCTCTGACTTCATTTATCCATGTTAAAAAACAATGTTCTCATCTTCCTTTTGCCCAGGTAAATGTGACCCATGTTCCCTCAAAGCCAAGGACCTGCAAGAGAAGTCACATTCTTGTGGCATTTAAGAATTTGCCCAAAGCAAGGAATAAGAGCTGGGACTTAACAGAGCTCCTCCAGCTGGAGGAGCATGGACTTTGTAGCACCCAGAGTTATGTTAAGCAAAGCTAATTCTACACTAACAGACAGTGGAATGGAGTTCTGTGTGTCAGGAAAATTAATCCACAAACACCAGAGATTTATGCCCAAAGAGGAGACAGAGGAGTCCTTTTTGGCTTTATTCCATTAAAGGCAGAGGCCATGGGGCATTCTCCTGGGGTCTCTCAGATTTTTGGAGGATGCAGCCTCCTTTTTATCCCAATTTCCCAGCCACATTTCCCTTCTCTCTTTCCCCATTGGCTGAGGTACTTGAGAGGTTCAGACTTCCCAAAACACCTGATACCAAAGATTTCCCTCTAGTGTACAACCCTCCCTTTTAATTTTTAATTCTTATGGAATTTAGGAGTTTTCCTTCCTCATTGTTTCTTTCATCTTTCAATATCTAATTTAGTTTATCAGCAAACCTAAAGTTTATTTGTAAAAGCAAATATCTTTTTCCATTCATCAATCAGTGGAACCCTTCCCATTGTTTCTTTTATCTCTCAGTGCTGGTTTTATCTACCAGCAGACCCGCAGCTTGTTTGGAAAGACAAATCCCTCATTCCTCTCATTTGGAATCCACAGTCCTGGGAAGGGGCTGTGTGCAGGCAGAGCCTCCCTGTGTCCAGCCCCCTCCCCAGGCCCAGCTGAGCACAGGGTGTGAGCTCAGCAGTTTCACCCAGAGCCTGCAGATTAAAAGGAGGAAGCCACACGGTTGGGTTTGGGGTTTTCCTGCCAAGGTGTTGCTCTTTTGAAGTTGCTTCTGCCGGGTCTGTCCCTGGAATGTGGATTGGGGCGACCAGTCGGGCCAGTAAAGCCCTTCCTCCAAAAGGAGTTTTTACTGAAAACTGCAAGGAGCTGTCGTAAGCACATTGACTCACTTGGTTTCTCAGCTCTTAGTTATGAGCTTGTGCTCTGGACAATTAATTATTTGTTCTTGTGGAGGCTTTGAAGATGCAAGGCAGGCTGGGAGAGTGAAGTGTTATTAGTTCATCTGCAATCCTTTTTATGTGACAGAGCAATGAAGTCCAGGCTCAGCCTGAGATGCTGAACAGCACTAAAATCTGAATTGTCCTCACACCCAGCTCTCTGATTCCTCTCTGTCTTATTCAAGGCTCAGTGACTCTTCAGTCTAAAGCTCTTTAACACCAGCCAGGCAGAATTGGAGGGCTCAGCATCCCAGCCCAGGCAACCAGCAACAGCTCCAGGATTGACCTTGCCCCGACAGAACACCTGGAAATTTGGAATTTGGGCCATTAATTTAAATCTTCTTCCTACTTATATCCACTCAGACACAAAAGGGGAGATTGATGACAGTTTGGGGTTTTTACAATTTCTACCCTGCTGTGGGTGTGTTCAGGGTCAAGTTCAGCATCTGAGAACCTGAGATTTTTATAGAGAGGAGTAAAATGAAGCAGCCCACAAAGCCATGAATGAGCAGCTGAGGCAGACTGGGGGGTTCTGATCAGCTCTGTCCACAGGAAGCAGCTCCTGTGTGTCTGGCTCAAAGGGCAGAACTTGTATTGCCAGTTCTGTTGTGTTTCTGCCAAGGAGAACTGGCCAGGCTGCTGCCCTGGGCAGCAGCAGCTCCAACAGCTCGGTCATGGCTGGGCACTGGTGCTGCTCTGGCAATTTGGGATCTCACCAGAGGCACTTCAAAACCTGCAGTGTGCAGGGATTTGGGCTGCTCCAAGGAATTGTGTGTCAGGATTGGTGCTTCACCTCTGCTGGCCCCATTGCAGTGGTCTCACTTGCAGAATGAGCCTCTTGTTGAATTCCAGACCATCCCTGAGCAGAAATATCCACGTGTTTCTCACGTGGCTGTGCTGGGCACCCTGCAGAGCCCCAGCCTGGCTGTGCCCCAGGAGCAGCACAAGCCCAGCCTGTGGGAAAAGGCCCTGCTGAGGGTGAGCCTGGGCACGTGCAAGGGCCGGAACATAAATGGGAATTGAACAGGCAGCTGCTCCCAGGGCTCACTCCTCACTGCAGGTTTCACTGATACCATCTCATGAGCACTCCTGAGACCTTCCCAGAGTCTGCTACGAGTTTTGTTTCTTGGTGTTGCTGGACAGAAATGATTAATTCCTCTTATCCCTTGATACTAGGATGAATTAATGGTATTCCTTGTTTGAGGAAAAAACCGTTTCCTTTTCATGGCCTTTTGTAGCTACTGGCACCAGTTCCCAATTTCCAGCTCCCATGTCAGTGCTGGCTCAGAGCCCCACGAGGGCAGGGCTGGACAATCAGATGAAGCTTCCTTTGCTACCCAGCCTCCCTTGGCATTGCTGTGTCCGACCAGAGATAGGGAAAGCAGCCACAAATTGCCAAGGAAATGCAGGTAGAAGGGTTTCCACAGAGGCTGAGCACAATGAACGTGAGTCAGAGCACTCAGGATTTACAGAGAAATCCCTTAATCCTGGCCATAAAGATGCATTACCCTGCAGCACAAGGGTGGTGCTGAGTGTGCCAAGCTTTTCTCTGAAGACTTCTGCTTGCAAAGAAAGGAAAGCAAATGTCCTGGGTAGGGTAATGACTGCAGGAGGAGAGGATTTCAGAGGAATGGGGATGGCAAGAGGGGAGCTGGCAGCGCTGCAGGGGTGGGAGCCCCTCAGGCGCAGCAGGAGCTGCAGGAGCCCTGCAGAGCTGCTGTGGTTTCACCTCCTTTGTTGGGCTGGCAGCAGTTTCAGCTCCTGTCAGAGACACAAGGAATGTGTTGTTTGCCACCCCAGCCTGCCAGGCCAGAGCTGGTCTGGCTTCCCGGAAAGGAGATTGTTCCTTTGCAGGGAACAGAGGCTGCCTGTGCTGTGCCTGTGCTCTCCCAGGAGATAAAGGGTCAGGTTCCAGCCCTCCTGTGCCTGAGCACTGCCTCTCTTGATCTGCACTTCCCCATCCAGCAGTGGGAATAGAAAACTGTTCATTTGCCCCTCCATCCACCTGTGCCTGGCCATGAGGTGAACCACGTGCTGGGCAGTGTATTTCTCTCCACTGGCTGTGAAGGGAACCCAGAGCAACCATCTCAGACTTCAGTGTTTCATTTTGAGCTGTCCAAGTGAGGGTGCATTGGAGATTCCTCCTAACAAGGGAGGAGCAATAAAGGCCAGGAAGGTGGGGAAACCTTCCCAGATGTGGTTGTTGAGCTCAGTTTGTGGACAGGCGTTGGTGGCACCTTAAAAAAAACAACCAAGGAAGCTGCCAATGCTGCAACTCCATCCCCAGGGGTGGGAGGGCAGGTGCTGTGGGCATCCCCTGCTCCCACACCTGGCACAGCTGCCCTGCCCTGCACCAGCACTGCTGGCACTGCTGGCACATTTATCCTGAATAAATTTGCTTGGAGACACCCCCGAGCTCAAAAATACAGAATCAAAGAACCACAGAACAATTTGGGTCAGAAAGGACCTCAAGGATCATCGGTTCCAACACCCTGCCGTGGGCAGGGACACCTTCCACGAGTCCAGTTTGCTCCAACCAGGTGTCTGAGGGTATCACAGAGCATCTGAAGTTATGTGAGGAGTTTTCTGCCAGGATTTCCAGGAAGGAGGAGGCACAGGGAACTCCCTGGGACGCCTGAGCTGCCTCTCCTGCAGGGATTTGTGGAGGCAGCTCAGGACCAAAGCAGGTGCCCCATGTTAATGGCCTGGGACCTTCCCAAACCCAGCAGAACAGACACCCTGGGGCCCAACCAGGCACCTGGAAAGGACAGAAACCCACTCCTGGCTGGGCCTTGAACATTGAAGGAAAGAGGCTGTCATGGTGCCAGCCCCTCTGCCTACTGTGGCCCAGGGAAGGGTGACAGGGTGGTGGCAACACCTGGGCTTGGGAACCTCGTGCTCCTGGCTCTCCTGGGAAGGAGGAGCAGCCCAGTGTCCATAAACATGGACAGAAACAGCCACAGAGCTCTCACACCGGGATTGTCCCTGCAGCATCCACCCAAGCACAGCTGGACACACCAATGGTTTGGGCCTGGTTCTTCCTCAGGGCTTGGCCTTGTGCTGTGCCCCACTGGTGCTCCCGTGATGAGAGCCCAGCTCTGCAATGGAGGGTGTGGAGGGGCTGCCCTTGGACAATTCTGGGCAGGCTGCATTCCCCTTTGGACAGCTCATGGTAGGTGCCTGTGGCTCTGAGGCTGCTGGATCACAGTCACCACCCTGTCCCTGGCACAGCCAGGGGGCTGCAGGACACTGCACGTGCCCCTTGCCACAATCTGCTCCTGTGCCCCGCTCAGGTGGAGGGGAGAAGGGTCCCTCCCTCTGCCAAACCCCAGGAGATGTGTGGGACAAACCCCAGCCCTCGTTTCTAGGGATTGCACAGCCCCAGAAATCTGCTGGCACTTCCCCCTGCAGGGATGGTCCATGGCAGGAGGGTGGTGGCAGGGGACACTCATTGGGAAGATATTCCCACATCCCGTGCTCCTGGCTCTGTCAGCACTGGGCTCTGCTTGACCTGTCCCAGGGCAAAGCTGAGCACTCCTGCCCATAAGTAAAGGTGTCTGCTCATCCCATCCCATCCCATCCCATCCCATCCCATCCCATCCCATCCCATCCCATCCCATCCCATCCCATCCCATCCCATCCCATCCCATCCCCTTCCTGGAGACCTGAAAGTCACTATCAGCTTATCACTGCCTCAATCACGGGAGGAAAAGCTCATCCATCCATCCATCCATCCATCCATCCATCCATCCATCCATCCATCCATCCATCCATCCATCCATCCCATCCATCCATCATCCATCCCCCATCCATCCATCCATCCATCCATCCATCCATCCATCCATCCATCCATCCCATCCATCCATCATCCATCCCCCATCCATCCATCCATCCATCCATCCATCCATCCATGCATCCATCATCCCTCCATCCATCCATCCATCCATCCATCATCCATCCATCATCCATCCATCCATCCATCCATCCATCCCCATCCATCCATCCATCCATCCATCCATCCATCCATCCATCCATCATCCATCCATCCATCCATCCATCCATCCATCCATCCATCCATCCATCCATCATCCCTCCATCCATCCATCCATCCATCCCCCATCCCTCCATCCATCCATCCATCCATCCCCCATCCATCCATCCATTCATCCCCCATCCCTCCATCCATCCATGCATCCATCCATCCATGCATCCATCCATCCATCCATCCATCCATCCATGCATCCATCCATCCATGCATCCATCCATCCATCCATCCATCCATCCATCCATCCATCCATCCATCCATCCATCCATCCATCCCCATCCATCCATCCATTCATCCCCCATCCCTCCATCCATCCATGCATCCATCCATCCATCCCCATCCATCCATCCATCCATCCATCCATCCCCATCCATCCATCCATTCATCCCCCATCCCTCCATCCATCCATCCATCCATCCATCCATCCATCCATCCATCCATCCATCCATCCATCCATCCATCCTTCAGCACACGGCTCTGTCCCTGCTGTGGCCGCACTCCCTGGCAGTGGGATGGGGTTGGGTTGGCTCTGCCCCTCTCTGCTTGGCCTTTCCTGGAGCCCCCCGGGCTCTGCCTCCCGCAGCCCCCGCAGGGCTGGGCAGTGACTCGGCCCCAGCCGGGCTCGCAGCGGCTCCGCCTGTGCTGCTGCTGCTGCTCTCGGAGCCTGGGGCTGGCTCCAGGGGCAGAGGGTGCTGGGTGTGGGATCTGCTCCGTGTTCCAGGCAGCCACCACTGCAAACACCATAAACACTCCTTGAGACATCTCCTCCTCTTCTGCTTTGGCACGTCCTGCGGGAAATCATTTGTGTGACTTCTGGCTTACCCTTGGGAAGAAAAAGAAAAATATTTGGGATAGGCACAGCCAGTTTCTCATTGCACTGCCAAGAATGACAGAAGCCATTTAAGAGATGCGCTGCTGCCTGAGAAATCCAGGGTCCCACTGAAGTCCTGCCAGTGACCCTGCTCCAACGATCCTTTCCAGTGTCTTTCTCCCTCCTGGCTGCATCTCCTCCCCTGGAGGGAAACAGGAATACCCGAAGGCTCCCAGATAATCTCCAGTTTTTCCCTTTACATTTTTTGAGCATTTCTTTCAGCCCTGGGAAAACCAGTGGGACTGATTTTCCTGTTCTGCTGGGAGAGATCCTCGTTGATTGAAGCAGGAGTTACCTGCACTGGGAGAGAAGGAGGCTTCCTGGAGAAAGAGGAAAAAACTTTGGGAAGAAGGCACTGAGATGCACAAAGCAAATCTCTGCTGCCCTTCACTGGACAGCAAAGGTTGGGGCATCTACCACACCAAAACTTGTCCTGGGCACCCAAAGCAGTGACAGGGACTGCCTGAGCTCAGCTCTCAGTGAGATCCTTACCTTGTGAGGCTCTTTGTGGAGACAAGTGCCAGGGAAAGGCAGGAGCAACTCTCCTTCTCTGGAAAAGTATTTGGGTTTTGCAGTGCCAGGAACAGCCAATAGATTTATGACCTTTGAAAATTTCCACCTGTTTTTTTCCCCATGGCATTCCCTTGGGAAGCCAGACCCACCTTGGACATGAGGGGATTCTTCCCTGCTGCCCAGCCTGGGGGTTTGGCTGCTTTGCTTCTCCTCTGCAGAAATGCGGCCAATGCAGGGCCCCTGCAGGCTCTGCGCCCACACAGTGCTGAGCTCTGGGACTCCTGCAGGAACTGTACTCAGCTCTGGTCACCTCTGTCTTGGTTTCAAAAGCCAGGTGTCTGCTAAGGAAGGCAGGAGCCCCCTGAAATGGAAAATATAAACCCTCCCCACCTCCAAATTGCCATAGATTTTAAATTAGGGGGTTCTCATGCAAAAAATATGGGAGCAGGGAATAACAGTTCTTTACTAGGGAAGAAAATAAAAAGATAAAATAAACAATGCAGTACACTAGAACAACACTGACAGAGTCAGAACCCAGCCTGACACCCTGTGGGTCAGGGTGCTGGCAGCAGTGCCATTGGAATTGTGGCTCAGCCCTCCTGCAGTGTCAGGGGTGGTTCTGCTGGAGCAGGGATCCTGGAGAAATGTGCAGTCTCTGCCTCTGAAGATCCAGGGGAAGAGGCAGCTGCTGTTCCTCTGGGAAATCCAGTGCAGAAGCCGTGCTGGTGTTCCAGAATCTCCAGATTATATCTGGGTAGGAATGCTTGGCTCCTCCCCCTGGGCTCACATCTCCCAGTGGGATGCTGTAGTTCTTATCAGCCATGCAGGGACATTCAATGGCCTCTTAATCATCAGATGTTTCCCCAGTTATGGAAGAGATAAGGAAAACTGCCCACTTAACTGAATACAACTGCCATACAGATGG